>NW_008333780.1:1978758-2012734 GCF_000622305.1 Nannospalax galili
GTTTCAGGCTTCATCCAGGCTGACCCTGAATTCATTATGTAGATGAGGCTTTCCTTAAACTCCTGATCCTCTTGCCTCTATATCCCAAGGGATTACAGGCATGTGCCAATACACTCAGCAAAACTGCTTACCTTAATCACTTTTTAAAAACATTTTTATTTATTTATTTTGTGTGAGGGAGGCTTGAGCCATGACATACATGTGGAGATCAGAGGACAGTCTACAGGATTGATTCTCTCCCTCCATCATGTGGCTTCTGGGGAATCAAACTCAGGTCATCAGACTTGGCAACAAGTGTCCTTATCCACTGAGTCATCTCACCAGGCCATCATCTTAATCATTTTGAGTGTGTTTAATTCATTGAATTAAATACAATCATCATGTGGTGCCACCATTGCCACATCTGCCTCCCACCTTTTTGTCTTGCAGATCTGAAGCTGTACTAATTAAACAGTTTGTCTGTAGATTTGAAACTATACCCATTACACAGTAACTGCTCATTCTCCTCTTCCCATGCTTGCTCCCAGCAACCACCATTCTACTTTCCATCTTTCCTACTGACTTAAAGTTCCTCCTACAAATGGAATCTTACATTATTTGTCTTCATGACTGTTAATTTTCTGTTGCTATGATAAAATACTGTGACCAAAAGCAGCTTTTAGAAGAGTTTTATTTTGGTTTACATTTCCAGAGAGAGAGAGCCCATAATGACTGGGAAGGCAGGGGTTGGTGGCAGGAGGAAGAAGCTGCTGATCACATTTATCCACACAAAACAGAGAGAATTCAGGAAGCTGATGACACTCTAAACCCTCAAACCCTGCCCCCACTGATGTACTTCCTCCAATAAGGGTCCATCTCCTAAAGGTTCCAAAACCTGGGCTAGAGAGACGGCTCAGCGGTCAAGAGGACTTGCCACTGCTGCAGAAGACTTATGTTCAGTAAACAGCACTGGACAGTTCACAGCTGCCTGTAACTCTAGTTCCAGGGGATCTGACACCTTATTCTGGCCGCCACCAGCACTGCATACAGACAAACAGGCACACATACATAAATTCTAAAGGTTAAAAGCAAAGGTTCTATAATAGTGGCTTAATCAGTTGAGGACCAAGTGTTCAAATACATGAGCCTATAGATTCATCTGTGTTTTGCTATGTCTGTTTTTTTTCTTCTTCTTTTCGTTCTTTTTGAGACAGGGTCTCCCTGTAGCCCCAGCTGACCTAAAACTCTCTGTGTAGACCATGCTGGCCTCAAACTCCCAAAGATGCACCTGCCTCTGCCTGCCAAGTGGGATTAAAGACATGCATCCACACCTGGCCATTTCTTGCCTTTTTAATGGTATTAGACTGCATATATTTTGCTTATTCCTGCATCTGTCACTGGAAACTTAGATTGCTTCTATGTTTTAGCATTGCAGATCATGGTTCTATGAGCATAACTCTTTGAGGCTCTGCTTTTAGTGCTTGTGGAGATACCCAGAAGTGGAATTGCTGAATCATATGTAACTGTAGATCTAGTTGTTTTTGTTATGGATTTTCTTTGAGAATCAGATGAAAGCTATTAGTCTCTGCCTCAAAAAAATAAAAAAAAAGAATATGCTATTTTGCATTTATTTCAGGAGTTTCTAGATTCCTTTTTTAAAATCTTGTTTTTATTAAACTTTGTTGTATTTCATACAGAATATCTCAAACAATCTGAATCATCTATATAGCCCTATTCCCACTAGCAAGCTCCCATAGCCCCCCCCACTGGAACCTTTATACTCTGTCCTGGGTGTTAAGGTCCACTGTGTCAAGTCAGTGTCCCCACGCATTCCCCAGTGCAAGTCCACCCACTTGTGGTTTAATCAGATCTCACTCATCTACCGGTCCGAACACCTACCATTTTTTTTTCTTTCTTTTTCTTTTTCTTTTTTAACAACATAGGATGGGGGTTTATTTTACAGAGGAGTGGACATCCCCCATTTATGGCTACACTGGAAAGTCCACACTCAAATACAGATCCTGTGACTTCCAGACAGCCGAAAATGGTAAGAGAGGTGCCTCCTGGCCTTCTAGGCTTCTAGATCCTTAGCCCCTTCCCCACATGCAGCTAAGATCTGCTGATTGGGTGGAGGGGTAAGTTTCTAGATTCTTTTTTTTTTTTAATTTTATTATTTTTACTTTTATGTGTATGAGTGTATTGCCTACATGTATGTGAGTGCACCTGTGTTGTGCATTGCCGTGGAGGTCAGAAGAGGGCTTCGGATTCCTTTGCAACTGGAGTTTAGGACGGTTTGTAGGCACCATGTGAGTTCTGGGAGTCAAACCTGGGTCCTCTACAAGAGCAGTCAGTGTTCTTGAGTGCTGAGCCATCTCTGGTTTTCTTTTTTATTCTTAAAAACTGACCGTGAATTCATTTTTAAGACTCCTTACTCCAAAGTGGTGCATGCCTTTAATCCAAGCACTTGGGAGGCAGAGGCAGGCGCATCTTTGTGAGTTCAAGGCCAGCCTAGTTTACATAGTGAGTTCCAGGCCAGCTGGGGCTACAAGGAGACCCTGTCTCAAAAAACAAACAAACAAACAAAAAACAGAATACTTACTCTAAAAGTAAAATGCCTCAGAGTTCTTGAGAGAGAAAAGGTAAAAGATACTAAGAGATTGCTTGGATAAGGGTGGTCCTGGTAAATTATACTGAGGCAGGAGCTAATATTCTGACTTCTGCTTTCTGCTAGCTTCTGTGTCCCTCTTGTCTATGTCCTTTCAGCAAGAACATCAGGAAGTAAAAGCCACATCCTGTCAGGCTTGTTCATTATCTTGGTTTTGAGCCAATAACAGGATAGATAATTAGTAGTTATTATCAGTATATTATGCTATACCTACTTTATATAAATTCTCCTGTTGAATTCTTACAACATCCCTGAAGAGGAAAAGGTTTTATCTTGATTTTTCAAGTGAAGAAATGTTTAAGCTGTTTCTAAGGAACTCAGATATCTACCCCAGCTTAGTTGTCATTCAGTGTCATTCTCTTAGCACACTTATACTATAGAAGTTTATGTCTTTGCCCCAGTGTGATGATGGCAAAGACCATCTCTTACTCTTTTTTTTCTTTTTAAATTTTACTCTGTGTGTGTGTTATGTGTGTTTGTGTGTGTATGTGTACGCGTATGCATGCGCACCTGCGTATGGCGGTCAGAAGAAGACAACTTGCAGGAATTAGTTCTTTCCTTCCACCATGTGGATCCTAGGGACTGAACTTGAATTGTCAGGCTTGGTGGCAAGCACTTTTACCTATTGACTAATACATCTCCAGCCTGCGTCTCTTACTTCAAAGGAGGCTGTGTAGTGTAAAATTTCAGAGGATTGGTCTTCTAACTAGATTTCCAGGTTACCTGACATGATTTGGTCACATTTAATTTTTTCATGTTTATGTATTTATTTGGTTGGTTGTTTTTTGTTTAGTGGATTTTGTTTTGTTTTGTTTGTTGTGTGTTTTTTTTTTTTTTAAGACATGGTCTCACTGTAATACTGACTGGCCTGGAACTCACAGAGATCCTCCTCCTATTTGTTTGTTTATTTATTTTGTGTGGGTATGTGTGTGGGTGAGGACAGAGAACAATTTGTGGGTGTCTTCTCTCCTTCCTCCGTTGGGTCTTGAGGATCAAACTCAGATCATCAAAGTGCCTTTACTTTCTGAGCTATCTCACTGGCCTGATTTGGTCAAATTTACTTAAGTATTTGTGTCTTAATTTCTTTATAAAATGGAAATACAAATAATACCATTTAAATGCTTAGAACATGGTAACCTCTTAGTACAGGCTATTAGTTATCATTATAAATCATCACCTTCATCCTTAATGCCCTGCTCATCCCTTAGAACATAAGATTTACTAAATAGTTGCTTAATAAATACTGTTGGAAAAACTGAATAAATTGTTTTCCATAGTTGAAGACAAACTGGACTTTTGTAGCCAGATAGCCAGATTCTCTGTTCTTCAACATATAGGCCTCTCTCTACCTCATTTATATTCAAGAACTGAATTTATTTTAAAAATATGACACCCTGGAGATAGTTCTTCCAGCTCCAGTTTCTGCCGTTATCTTTCACCTCTTGAGAGACATCTGAGACGTATCTTTCCAAATGAGCTTTGTTAGAGATCCTTTGCAGTCCTGGGGGTTAGAACCTAGGGCCTTGACACATCCTAAGCAAGTCTTCCACCATGGAGCTGTAATCTCAAACTAAAAAGGAGCTTCTTAGGAATTCCCAACTCAGAGACACAGAGATTCATATTGTTAGCCACAACATCTTGTGATTTATTGTGTATGACTTGAATTTTCTTGGTTTTTACGAGACAGAGTCTCCTGTAGCCCCAGCTGGCCTGGAACTCACTATGTAGACCAGGCTGATCTGGAACTCACAGAGATCCCACTTGCCTCTGCCTCCCAAGTGCTGGGATTAAAGGCTTGCGCCATCACGCCTGGCTTGCAATGTGAGTTGGTTTTTTGGCTTAGTTTTATTTGGTTACCATTAGAAATCATTAGGTTTGGAGAGCTCATTCCTTATAGTACCAAGTGTGGAGCTCCTTTGCTTGTATGATCCAATCCGATCTGCTTCCAGCACTGTAAAGATCTGTGGCGCCTACACAAGAAGGTATCAGTTATGAATGACTGCCTCAGCAATGACATCACTGGAACTATAGCTGTCTAGATTAAGATGTGCTGTTAGTGTAAAATATACTGATTTCAAAGACTTAGTATGAGAAAAATAACATTTTTATATTTATCACATGTTGTAATGTTAATATTTGAATATAGTGAAGTAAGTAAAGTGTTAAAATTCACTTGTTTCTTTTAACCTTTTTATATGTGGATATTAGATCATTTAAAACTATTCGGTTTCCATATGGCAGCTAACAACCATCTATAACTCCAATTTCAGGAGATATGATATCCTTTTCTGACCTCTGTGAGCATTGTGCGAATAGGTGCGCTTACATACATGCAGGCAGTACACTCATAAACATACAGTTAAAATAATTTTTAAAATTATTTATTTTGTGTATGCATGTATTTTATGTGCCTGCATGTATGTAAGTGCACCCATGTCATGCAGTGACTTCAGAGGACAGAAGAGGTCGTTGGGTCCCCTGGAACTGGAGTTACAGACAGTTGTTAGTGCCAAGTTGGTGCTGGGATTCAAAGCTGGGTCTTCTGCAAGAATAGTCAGTGTTCTTAACCGCTGAGCCATCTCTCCAGCCCCCCCCCAAAAAAAACTATGTATACTGTATTGTGCTTGTGGTAACTTGCTAAGGACACTTTTAATGAGATAGTGAGTTTTAAGATATGTTACAGCCTGAATTTAGAAAACCAAAACATCTGTCAAGAAATTTTAAGTTCTGGAGGATTTAAAAATCCCAGCCTATTCATATTCTCTCTCTCTCTCTCTCTCTCTCTCTCTCTCTCTCTCTCATTCAAGGAAGAGTCTCACTGTGTAGTCCTGGCTGCCTCTGCCTTCTCAGTTCTTGAATTAGAAGCATGTACCACCCACACCCAGCTATTATTACTACTTTTAAAAAGCTAGTAAAAGGCGTGGTGACACTTGCCTTTGATCCTAGCAATGGGGAGACAGAGGCAGGCAGATCTTTGTGAGTTCAAGGTCAGCTGGGGCTACAGGGAGACTCTGTCTTAGAAAAACAAAAACACAAAAAGAAAACAATGTCCCTCAGTGTAGTTCTCTAAGTTCATCCTATTTGGAATTAATTTTGTCAAATTTGGGGAATTTTCCTTTTAGACTATATCTTTTTAAAAAAATATAGTACTTATTATTCTTCGAAAATTTCATGCTGCATATAATATATTTTGGTCATATTCACCCCTGCTACTCCCCTAACCCCCTCCCACATATATTCCCTTCCCCCCTCCCATTAGTCTTTTAAATTTTTTTGACTTATTTTATCTTATGGATATTTTACCAGTACCACATGTTAAGAGCAATGTCCACCGAGGCCAGAAGAGACATCAGGATCCCCTGGAACTGGAATTACAAGTAGTTGTTAGCCACCATGTGGGTGCTGGGACTGAACCTGAGTCCTCTGCAAGAGCAGCCAGTGCCCTTAACCTGTGAGCCATCCCTCCAGCCCTGTCATCACTCTCTCTTAATCTAGTGTTTGACTGACACCTTCTTCTATAAACACCATCAGTTGAAATACCATTCTCCTACCTGACATTCATTCTTCCCTTCATGGCTTTGCTGAAGCCTTCACAAAGCATTGAGTTGAATTATCTTTTTTGTTGATCAGAATACGCTTGCTCTCTGTACAGTCTATGTATCAGTTAATTGCCGTGCTTTCACTCTATTCTGGTCCTTTCTAAGGAGAGTCGGGTTTCCATACTCTGTTCCTACAGCTCCTTATGCTGGTTGTATGTGTGCTGTATTGGAATTACCCATTTATGTTATTCTTCCTAACTCTTTACACCAGTTAAATGTATATATATGTACATGTACACTGAGTTGAGAGCTTTTTGTTTGTTTGGTTTGGTTTTTCTATTTTTTTGAGACAGAGTCTCACTACGTAGCCCTGATTGGCCTGGGACTTGCTATGTAGACTAGGCTGGCCTGGAACTCATAGACATCCACAGACTGTGGATTAAAAGTTCTGGGGTTAAAAATGTGTGCCCCCATGCCCAGCTGAATTGAGAGGTTTTTAATATCAGGTACCTAGCCATCATTGTTTCCTATCTCCTAAAGCATGCAAAGTAAACAGTATGTCGGCTCAGCAGGTAGATCTGTATATTGGGATGTAGGAACATAAGAGATTCTATTGTGTATTTTCTCTGATACCTAATGTAGGTATCTTCAGTTTATAGATGGGGAGAATAAAGCTTACAAAGAGTTATTTTGTAATTTTTACTAATTACTGCATATGTTGGCATAAATTATCCTTTCGGTAACTGTGAGATTCAGATTTTATTGTCTTCTTTGAAGAGAAGAAAACCAAGGCTTAAAAATGAAGTGATAGACATGACCCAAGATTGTTTAGGTGAAAGAGCACGATGAGTACATGTAATTAAAAGAGCTAAGGGGAGGGGCTGGAGAGACGGCTCAGCGGTTAAGAACACTGGCTGTTCTTGCAGAAGACCTGGGTTCAAATTTCAGTACCCACATGGCAGCTGACAACTGTCTGTAACTCCGGTTCTGGGGGATCTGACAATCTCTTTTGTCCTTCTAGGGCATTGCACAACGCGGGCGCACTTACCTACATGCAGGCAATATACGCATATACATAAAATAAAAATTTAAAAAAATATTTTGAAAAAGGGTATAGGTTGAAATTATGCTAGCGTTCTCCATAGAAACAGAACCAGTAGGACCTATATGTATGTGTACTATACAGGAGGTTAGTTGTTTTAAGGAAGGGATTCATTCACGTGATTGTGAGAACTAATAATTATGACGTCTATAGAACAGGCTAGGAGACTATAGACCTCAGGAAGGGTGATATTTCAGCTCAGTTCTCCAAAGGCAGCCTGAGCTCAGAATTCCCTCTTCCTTCCATGAGGCCCACGTACATTCTGGAGGATAATCTGCTTTATACAGAGCCTTCTGCTTTGTTAATCTCACCTGAAAAATGTGTCCGTAGCAATGTCTAGGCTGGTTTTTGTCCAAATATCTGGGTATTGTGGACTAGCCAAGTTAGCTAGTCCAAGAGGGGACTGGACCAGGGTCTGACTCACTCTGTTCCATACAGCTTCTTCTTATGAAGACTTTAATCTCTAAGCAGGGACAGCTGCCAGCAGCACCTGCTCTCACATTTGCTTGTCTTCATTTCACAAGAACGTTCTTTTGTGAGAATGAATGAACTGTCCATTCTAGGCGCTTATGACATAACCCATCATGTTGAAGAAACTTAATAAATGCTAGCTTCTGTAATTGTTATTAATAGTATATTGATAATAGTATTTTTTTAGTAATTTCAAATAAAGCACTTCAGATATTTTTTTAGATCTTTATTTAATTTTTTATGTGTGTGAATGTATTGCCTGCGTGTGTGTAAGTGCACCCGTGTCCTGCAATGCCCACAGAGGTCAGAAGAGGGTGTTGGATTCCCCTGGAGCTGGAGTTATGGACAGTTAGCTGCCATGTGGGTGCTGGGTCCTCTGCAAGAGCAACTAGTGCTCTTAACCCCTGAGCCATCTCTCCAGCCCCAGATTAAGATTCTTATTGCCTTATGTTAGGTTATAGGCAGATTCTTTCTGTTTGTTTTCTTTGAAACAGGGCTTACTATATAGCCCTGGCTGGCCTAAACTCCCCTATGTACATCAGCTGGCCTGGAATTCTCAAAGATCCGCCTGCCTCTCCCTCCCTAGTACTGGGATTAAAGGTGTTTACCACCACACCCAGCTGGCAAGGAACATTCTTAATTGTTGTGAGGTATGACTGATTGGTTAAGCTTGGGTCAGGAGCCAATCCCTGCTCATGCAGGAGAAGTCTGTAAGAAAATGGCATCTTCTGTTTGACTCATACAGCCAGGAAAACATTAGAGAAAGAGAAGAACAATCTCCTGAAGGACTGCTGAACTCCAGAAAAAAAGAGTCATCCAAATAAATAGTTACTATAGTGTTAATAATCATCTGTGACAGTGACAGTGTTAGTTTGTTAACTTTTGAGACAAGGTCTCCTGTTGCCCAAGCTGGCCTCCAACTCACTGTATAGTTAAGAATGACCTTGATCCTCCTTCCTCTACCTCCCAAATGACAATATTTTAATTCTGGAAAATTTTTCTTCCAAATTCTATAGTTTAAGAGAACCGTGTAACAAGATTCTAAAAGTAGATAACATTATTTCGGATATCTAGACTAGATTTTGGAGGCACAGATCCCCAGCCCCTGGCCCCACAGTGGGGATTGAACCTAGGGCCTCATGCTTATGAAATGAGTACTGTGCCCCAGACCTTACACTGTTCTCTAGCCCTGTTTGGAATCATAAGTCCTTTTTGAAAGGGATTCTGTCAACATTGTTTGAATAAGACCTAGGCCCAAAGTACGTGACAGTGTGTATATTTTTCCATACAAACCCAAGATGTTGGAGATGTTAGCATCCACATATCAAAAGTAAAACTTGGCCTCAGCTGGGCTGGGCCTGGTGGCACACACCTTTAATCTCAGCACCCAGGAGGCAGAGGCAGGATCTCTGTGAGTTCAAGGCCAGCATGGTCTACATAGTGAGTTCCAGGCCAGCTGGGGCTACAAGGAGACCCTGTCTCAAAAAAAAAACAACAAAAAAAAACCCAACAAAACATTGGGATCTGCTGTTCATTTTCCCAGCTCTGTAGTTCTGTGCTGGGTTTGTTTTCCCAGTTCTGTGCTGGGTTATTGTCCTGAGTTTGCATGGGACTTGTGTGTGCTGGCACCATTGCCATAGAATCATATGAGCAGGTTCCCAGGAGTTTGTAGGATTCTGTTTCCAAGTGGTCCTCACCCCCTTTCTGGCTCTTACAGTCTTCCCTGCCCCCTTTCCGAGATGGTCCCTGAGCTTTGGGTGGGTGAATTCCTGTCCAAGGACTAGCATTCAGCAGACTCTTGATCCCTATGATTTGGCCGTTTGTGACCTTTTGGTTCCTGGCCCTCCGCTACATGAGGGAGCTTCATTAATGAGAACTGAGAGATTCATTACTATCTTCTTCTTTACCCCTGTTCTATGTTCCATGAGCCTTGGGTGTAGAGGTTGTATTGTAGATGTATCACTTAGGCCTGGGCAATTCATTGACAATATCCATGTATAACCAGTTGTGGTACTTGGTAATAGTCTCTGACTGTTGCAAACTAAGCTTCTTTCATGAGTGGCGACTGGGATGTTTGTCTGTAAATACAAGGATCCATATTTTGGACATAGTAAGAAATTACCTTAGTCTGTGGATGTGACATTCTTGGGGTTTTCTCTAAGATCTATGACCTCTCCAGCCATGTGTATTTGGTTGTGTTTACAGTACCACACTTGAGTTTTCTCCCATTGAATGAGCTTTTAGTCCAATTAGGTAGCTGTTGATTGCCCCCAAGATAAAAGTGCCACTCGACCAATGTTGTATGCTGTGCCGGCCATTGATGTGGTAATTCGTCTTGAAGCCGGTGTTGGACCATCCATTGATGTTTTCCCTTGGCACCTTCATAGCGCTCTCCAAAGCTATGAAAGCTAGCCTTCAGGGGAAGTGGTTGCAGGTCAGTAGCAGTTCTGTTGCTCCAAATCCTGTGTGTATGTTCAGTCTAGAAGTATGTTCTCTCTTCAGCAGTAGAGTCTTACCTTCAGGTTCTGGAAGGCCATCAAGGGCTGTGGCAATAGCCTGAGTAATTTTGGGAATCTCTTAAGAGGGCCACCCTGGCCAACAACTCAAAGGAAGGTTTCTCCTGTCTGGCACTGTTTCTTGTTATGTAGCCTTTAGCTATACATATGGACTCATGTAGAGATACTGTATGTGTCATTTGTCATTAGGTTGTTGGACTAATATGCGTCCCTCTGGTTTTTTAAAACTAGCTAGGTATTATTTATCTCTCCTCTCTACCTCTCTGTCTAACCCTTCCACCATGGTTTCCCCATTTAAAGTGCCCCCATTTTCCCCATTTCTCCCTTAATAATACCCATCTGCTATGGTGCGACCTCTCTTGAGCTCCTTCTTTCCCTTTATCCCCTAGGTTCCTTATGTGACCTTCCCTCTCCCCTTAAAATAACTCCATTTTTATCCATTTTTTCCCTTAGTAACAGCTGTCTCCTACAGTTCTTCTCTCTCAGGTTCTTTTCCTTTACCTCCCTGGTTCCTTTTCATTATTCTGATTCCTATAGTTACATCTGGATACATACTCACGTATAAGGATTTGGGGCTAGGATCCACATATGAAGGAGAACATACATCATTGTTTTTCTGAGTCTGTGTTACATCACTTAGTATAACATTTCTACCTCTATCCATTTACCTGCAAATTTCATGATTTCATCTTTCTTTACTGCTGAGCAGAACTCCATTGCATAAATGAACCACATTTTCATTATACACTCATCAGTTGAAGGACACTTAGGTTGCTTCCATTTCTTAGCTATTCTGAAAAGAGCAGCAACAAACATGGATGTACAGGTGTCTCTGCAATAGGATGGATCCTTTGGGTATATGCCAAAGTGTGGTATAACTGAGTCAAATGGTAGGTTCATTTTGTGTGTGTGTGTGTGTGTGTGTGTGTGTGTGTGTGTGTGTGTATTTTTTTTTTTTTTTTGGTCTTTTTGAGACAGGGTCTCTCTCCCAGCTGGTCTGGAGCTCACTATGTAGACCAGGCTGGCCTTGAACTCACAGAGATCTGCCTGCCTCTGCCTCCCAAGTGCTGGGACTAAGGCGTGCACCACCATGCCTGGCTCTCATTTTTAGTTTTTTAAGAGTTCTTCACATTGCTTTCCATAGGGGTTGCACAAGTTTGCAATCCCACCAGCAGTGGATAAGCATTCCCCTTTCTCCACATCCTCTCCAACATTTGGTATTATTTGTTCTCTCGATCTTAGCCAGTCTAACTGGGGTAAGATGAACTATTAAAATGGTTTTAATTTGCATTTCCCTAATTACTAACAATGTTGACCACCTTTTAAGATGTTTCTTAGCCATCTTTATTTCTTCTTTTGAGAACTCACACACCTCCACCTCTATCCCAGAGCAGCAGCATCTCCCATCTTCCTGTTCTCTCTCCTGGACCAGGTTCCTGCCCAGTCACAATAGCCTCACAACTGTCTGTTCCTGCTTTACCATCACACAACAGCCGTTTTTCAAAGAAACTGTCCTGGAGACTGAACCTAGAGCCTTGCACAAGTTAGGCACTGAGCTATATCCCAGACCTCTTTTCAAATTGTCCTCATTAAGATACCTAGGCTGGCCACTGTTAAGATCCTTAGCCCATTGTGCTGGATAGCTTTAATGTCAACTTGACACA
The DNA here is from genome assembly GCF_000622305.1 of Nannospalax galili. Taxonomy (NCBI): domain Eukaryota; kingdom Metazoa; phylum Chordata; class Mammalia; order Rodentia; family Spalacidae; genus Nannospalax; species Nannospalax galili. The sequence goes on from NW_008333780.1 coordinate 1,990,695, forward strand.
CCTGGGTTGAGGGAGCCTCAACTGGGGAACTGTCTCCATTGGACTGGCCTGTGGCCATATCTGTGGAGTATTTTCTTGATTGTTGAGGTGAGGTGGGAGGGCCCAGCTCACTGTGGGTTGAGCCATTCCTGGGCAGGTGGTCCTGTATTGTATAAGAAAGCAGTGTGGGCAGGGGTCAGGGGAGCAAGCTAGTAAGCAGCATTCCTCCATGGCCTGTGCTCTAGCCTCTGCCTCCAGGTTCCTGCCCTGAGTTCCTACTTTGGCCTCCCTGATGAACCCTGGGAGATGTAAGCCAAATAAACCCTTTCATCCCGAAAAAAAAAGAATATTACTTATGATGGACTTCTGTCTGCTTACAAAAATGAGATTAGTGTAACATGTCCTGATCTGCCCTGCCTGGTTGGCCCTGTGATGCCTGTCCTCCCTGTCCCCTGCCTACCAACCCCTTGCTGGAGTGTAGATTGATGATTTGGTCCAGTTCCTTTATGGTAGATTTTTTTTCCTTGGCCTCTGCTTAGCTTGGTTATGCTTGGGATGTGCTGTGTATGGGACGACATCAAGCTGAACACTCTGGCATCAAGTCACCTTGGCCTGGGCCTTCATGCTTTTCAGATTTCACTGGACTCCTACCATGCTTCTTGCTGCTGCCCTGACACTTGAACTACTTCAGTCCTATCAGTGTTTTTCCTTATTTTTAAATGTCCTTTGTCAGGATGTAGAAAGTTAGGAAAAAATCACATGACTGAGGTAAACAGAAAATTCCTTTTTGAAAGTTCACAGAACTGGTAAATACACAACTTCATCTCACATCATCCCAAAGCCCTGCCCGTCCTCCATGAGAGTTGTCTTTGTACAGATCTTTCTGGAGCATTCCCAAGTGGCATGGCCTGTGCCTTCTCTGGCAGGACACCAGTGGGGCTGTGCTTTATGCCCTGAAGGTCTTGGGCTCTATGGAGTGCCAGGCTTCTCCCCAGGGGTACAGATGGAAGGTATGCCCCCTCTCTAGTGAGCAGGCAGGCTCCCTGCAGATGGGATCCAGATGGTGGCATTAACTGAGCAGTGGATGGAGCCAGGAGAGGGGGTGCTGAGAGAAAGTGGGGCCAAGCTTGGCCAGCCGCATGCTGGATGGAGAGGATGACTAAGGTGGAAGGATGGAGCGTAGAAGTTTCAGAATTGCTAGTCCGTAATGGTTTGGGCTGGGTAAGCATGGCAGCCCTGATCTTACACTTGCTCCTTTGTGTGGGTTAGTATGGTTCACTGTGTAACAGGGTGTGCCGGAGAGCTTTAGTGTCAACTCGACACACCTGGGTTGAGGAGCCTCCATTGGGGGGTTGCCTCTATTGGACTGGCCTGTGGCCATGTCTGTGGAGCATCTTCTTGATGAGTGATGTGGGAGGGCCCAGCCCACTGTGGGTGGTGCCACCCCTGGGCAGGTGGGCCTGTGTTGCATAAGAAAGCATGCTGAGCATGGGCCAGGGGAGCAAGCCAGTAAGCAGCCTTCCTCCAGGGCCTGTGCCCAGGCTCCTGCCTCCAGGTTCCTGCCCTGAGTTCCTACCTTGGGCTCCCTGATGAACTGTGACCTGGGAGATGTAAGACAAATAAACCCTTTCCTCCCCAAGTTGGTATTGGTCAGAGTATTTTGTCATAGCAATGGAGAACAAACTAGGACACCCATCTTTTAATTGGGTCACTTGCTTTCTTGATTGTTTTTTGAGTTCTTTTTATATTCTGGATGTTAAACCTCTGTCAGAAAGTTTTCTCCCACTTTGTGGGTTTTCTCATCATTTCCTTTTTTGTTTCTTTTGATGTACAGGAACCTTTTAGTTTAATGAGGTCCCACTTGTTGATTCTTGACCTTAATTCCTGAGCAATTGATGTTCTGTTTAGAAAATCCCTTCCCACACCTGTATCTTATAGTTTATTGCTAATATTTTCTTCTAACAGTTTCAGAGTTTCACGTTTCACATTGAGGTCTTTGATCCATTTGGAGTTGACTTTTGTGCAAGGTGAAAGATAGGGGCTTAGTTTCATTCTTCTACAGGTGGAGATCCAATTTTGCCAGCACCATTTGCTAAAGATGCTGTCTTTCCTCCAGTGAATGAATGGTCTTGGCCCCTTTGTCAAATATCAGGTGGCTGAAATTGCATGTACTCAGTTTGGGTCTTTAATTTTGGTCCATTGATCGATGGATCTATTTTTGTGTCATATTGTTTTTATGACTATAGCTCTGTAATACAGTTTGAAATCTGATATAGTAATCCCCCAGCATTGCTTTTTGTGCTCAGGGTTACTTTGGCTATCCGGGGTATTTTGTGCTTCCAATATGAATGTTAGGGTGGTTTTTTCTAATTCTGTGAAGAATGTTATGGGGATTTTGATCAGTATTGCATTGAATCTATAAATGGCATTGTCTTTGGTCAGGTTTAGTCCCGTGATAGTTTATTTTTTTGTGGTTCTGGGAGGGTTTCCATGTACTCTTTCTCCAGTTGCTTGATATTGGTATATAGAAAGGCTACTGATTTTTGTAGATTAATTTTGTAACCTGCTACTTTACTGAAAGTGAACTGATTAGTTTTCTGGTGGGATTTTTGATGTCTCTTAGATATAGTATCATATCGTCTGCAGAAAAGGAATAATTCGACCTCTTCTTTTCAAATTAGTACTCCTTTAATTTCTTTCTTTTGTCTTACTGCTCTAGCAAGAATTTCAAGCACTATATTAAAAAGGATTGAAGATAGTGGACAGCCTTGTATGGTTCCTGATTTTAATGGGAATGCTTCCAGTTTTTTTCCAAGATGGAATGTGACCAGCTGGGCGTGGTGGCGCATGCTATTAGTCCCAGCATTTGGGAGGCAGAGGCAGGTGGATCTCTGTGAGTTCGAGGCCAGCTGGGGCTACAGGGAAACCCAGTCTCAAAAAGAAAAAAAAAAAAATGGAATGTGACCAAGGAAGATACCAAACACATCCACATCAAGCCTCCACACACAGGAACATGCATAAACTGTGCATAACACATACAAGATTTTAAGAAATGCTTTGTTTTGGATATGTGTATATTGCTTTTAGAAAAAATTGTTATTCAAAAAAGAAGACAATGTAAGAGATATGGCCAACCAGCTTTCATGTACTTAATATGTTTATATGTTTTTATTTGCCTGAACAAGGATTGTAGTTATAGAAATTAAGAGCCATTTTAAGACAAAAGAATAATAATTTGACATCACTGAAATTATAATCTTAAGTAGAGAAAATTTCTTGGTTTTCAGTTGAGTTATAGGGGAGTTTTATATTTAAATAGAAAATAATATAACTGAACACTAATTTTTATAGGGTGTCTGGCTGGCAATATATGTTATGATGCTTAGTTTTGATTATAAAAGGGGCCATTATGAGACCAGCATTCTATTAGGTAAACATGAATCGAAGGTTAAATTGTGCTGATTTCTACACTAAGAATTAATTCCTAAAGATTTTTCCTATTTTATTTAGTGGAGAGTGGTTTTCGGCGTATGTCTGAAGATGCTTCTGCTGCTCTCCCCCTGCCTTAAATCATAAACAGCAGTTTGTGCCCTTCAAGCTTCCTCCACTGTATCCCTGGACTGATTGCTGTGGAGCTGAGTCCTTTGTGATGCTTTTCTTTTTCACCATGTGAGCTTCCTTCCTTTGCTCTGCCACTCTTCTGTCTCCATTACCTTAAGTCAGCTCACTGCCTTCTTACAGCCCGCTTTCCTGCACGCACAGTCAGTAACAGGAGTAACATCAGAGCAGAAAGGATTGAGCGGCACAGTCAGTAACAAGAGTTAAGAGAGCAGCAGAAAGGATTTAAACGACACACATTCACAGCCGTGTGTGCAGTAGGGCTCTCTGATACTGTATGATGTTTTCTTTTTTGTCATCTGTCTGAAACGGAGCTGAAATGGTATTGACCTTGTGTGGAATGCCTCTGAGGATTTGGGGGAGAGGGAGGGATCTAGATTTTCATGTGACTTATCTCTGACACACTGCAGCAGGAGTAAAAACACTCATCTGTTCACATAAGAAGGAAAGAAAACATTTCCAAGATTGAGCTAGCAGAATTTGTGTGGTATTTTCAGGGGTTTTCCCTTTTGATTTTTCTGTTTCTCAGTTTTACCTAATTTGATAAAGGTTGGAGGTGGGGGGGGATGGCCTTTGCATAATAAGTAGATTGAGGGATGGAAGGAATGGACTACAACAATGATTCACATGGTAAGGGACTGTTTAAAATCTCCAAGACATCGGAACCTACATTGCAACCCTTCTGACAAACGGTTAGTGAGCTGCTTGGCCATCTCAAGTGTAGCAGTATACAAACAGCTTTATTTGTATGCTGTTTCCTTCTGTACAGATCTTAAGGTTATTATTGCACCTACATATCCAGAACAGCTGGTATTTGACTGCCTTTAAAGTCTCACTTCAGTAAGGCAAGACATACCAATAAAAAATGTAGTTTGTCCTTTATTTGGTTTAATTTTCCCACTTTCCTTTATGCTAGAGCTAAATGGAATCTGAGCTTACATTTGGGTTTTGTTATATATTGAGTTATGTTAGTTATTGAACTGTAGTAATGATTATAAGATGAAATCTGCCATGCTCGCCTAGAGGGCTTCCTAAATGCTGTCCTTCCCTCTCCATGTTGCCTTCTCTTACCCATCACTCCACCTCCAAATGTGTAGCTGAAGACTTCTATGGCCTTTTCTCATTTTGTAGGAAATAAAGTAAAAGAGCAGTGTGAGTGATTTTGTTAAACGTGGGCAGTTAAATTTGTTTTATGAAAAGAATTAGTTTTATGTTGTAATTCTGAATTACAGATCCATTCGTAGGAATCCAGCTCAGATAAAAGCATATCAGAATTTGAATAATGATGTTTCAAAGTAAAAATAGAGCTTAGTGTGTTTGATTTGAGAAGAAGAGATAGTGCCTCTCTGGTCTCTTTAATTTATAATATAGTGTACATGATTATATATTTGATCATTTGAGTTTCATAGGTAGTCCCAAAATAAAGCAGATGTAGTATTTTATAGATCATTTTATCTGTTTATTAACAATCTTTCCCATTTTCTCTATATTGTTAAGTTCTAAAATTAATGCACGCTGGTGGTTTAATGGAAAATTAACACACAAATGGCTTCTTCCTTAATATTGTTCACTGTTTCTATTAGCCATTTTCATTTTAATATGATAGTGATAGTTAAGGGTTAAGCTTAGAGAGCTGATGCAACTCCTCCTTTTTTTTAACCAGTGATTTTCATTGGACAGCATTTCCATAGCAACAGTGAGATCAGTGAAACCTGAATGTTCCATTGATTATTTTTCTCTTCTTCCTTTTTTAATCTATTCTCTTTTCACCACATTTTAGTGAGGAAGCAATTTTTTACAAACAGAGCTTATATTGATTTCCATAAATAATTTAAAGAAGGTAGAAAAATCTGCCCTTCACTTAAAAATTGAATGTTTCATCATGTATTTAAAAAGCGATTCAGGATTAGGAGGATGGATAACCATACCAGCTGTAGCTGATGTTCTTAAATATTCTTGCATTGTTTGCTGGTCTTCTAGGGAAAAGAATAATGTAGAACAGGACCTTAAGGAGAAAGAAGACGCTATTAAGCAGAGGACAAGTGAGGTTCAGGTAAGTGAAGTATAAAATGCCCTATTCCATTTCTAATATAGGGATAGTAATTTTAAATGTACTTAAAATGGTCATAATATTAGGTCTAGGGAATACTGAATATTTGTGATGTAAATATCTCTTTTGTAAAATGATGGTCATTGCTCTGAATTTTGATTTGATATTAGAGATTATGCTGCAATGAGAAAGCAGTATTTTTTAGCATATATTTCTAGTTTTGAAAATATTTTAATGATATTCACCTACATATTATATTATTATATTATTAAAGGTAACTTTGAATGACTTTTGATGTGAATATTGTTATACTAATAAAATTAAATGAGATCATCATCAAAAATCTGTTGTTTTTCATACTGTAGTATTTTGTTGGCTGTGCTCTATCCTCAGAGACTGCTGCTCGTGTTACTGGTAGGGTGGGAGCTAGTAGAAAAAAATTTAAGGTAATATTTTATGAACTGCTTGTTAGCCAGGGTATCAGAAACTTTGTCATAAGAGATTGAATTCATTTTTACTATGGTATATTAAGTACTTATATTTTGCAAATAGACAAGATAATCAGCTTGTTTCTATTTGAAAATGCAACAAAATGTTTCAAACATTAAAAAGAGAATGTTGAATAGTGTTTCATTTAGAGCAGTAAGCAATGCATGTGGCCGTGTTATTGGGATGCATTTCCTGAATGCCCTGCAGACATACAGAGGAGACTGGATGTAGAAGCACAAGTAGCAGTTGCCAGCAAGAGCTCATGGGCAGGCGTTTCCTAACATGTGACTTGTATGTAGGATTTTTCTACTTGTCCTAATAGTTTTAAATAGCTGAAAACTCTAAATCCTTAGACCTGTTATTTTGTTTCAATGTAGAATATTCATTCTAGAGTGAGAAAATGATTTACTAAAGGGTGGAGGAAAAAGCCAGTGAGACCTCTATTGGTGGTTGGCTCTGCTTGGATGACTGTGGTTATTTTATTTATTGGAATTTTCCTAGAAGTGATGTGGAAGTCAAAGAGATTATCACCAATATATTTCTCCTGCTAATGAAATTGGGTGTGGGCTGGTAAGCTACTTGACTTACATTATTTTCGTGTAATTTTTAAAGCTTCTTAAGAAATGCAGATAACTCACTGACTTAAAGCAGTTTTTGCTAGAAATGGTTTGAGAATGTAAGTCTACCAATTTTTCAATTTGAAGAAGCAGATATAGGGGTCAGTGAGATGGCTCAGCAGGTAAGGGTGCTTACCACCAAGCCTAAGGACTGAAGTTTGATCTTTGGTACCCACATAGTAGAAGGAGAGAACCGACTCCCACAAGTTGTCCTCTCACCTCCACCCCTACACTGTGGTAAGGGCCCACATACAAAAAAATAAATAAATCTATTGAAGAAGTAGATGGAGTCACTGATAAAATCTTGACTAGCTTCTAGATTTAGCTAGTTATTTTTTAAATACATTTTTAAATATACAGATTCTTGTGGTAGACAGTATTTTGTTATTTGAATACATTTGTATACCTGTTGGGTTTTCCTCCATGTTTTTGAGGGTAGAGATTTTATATAGCCAGCTTAGAAGAGCATTAAAATGTGCATTGTTCCTTGAGTATCCTTGAATAGTTTGTTTCTTATATTTATTACAGAAGCTTTGTTATTAGACTTTTTCCATGATTTACTTGTAGGCTTTTGTTTTTTGGTGGTTTTTTGTTTTCTTTTGCTTTTTTGCTTAATGGTGGTAGTTAGGTCACCTTAAACTTTGTGAGGTCCAGAGTGTGTGGTTGTCACCTGAAATCCAGATTGTTGAATTTTTCTGTATAGGGCACTTCTAAGTATAAGGCATCCTGGAGCTTGATTTGTATAGACCAAGTGGTAATGGCCTAAAATAAATTCACTGGAAAGTAACACTGAATGAGTTAACATTTTGGGTTAGTAAATTCATGTCACTCCAGTATGGATGTCATTGTATTATTAGTGTAATGAGATACTTACTAGATCAAGAATGACGATAATCGATATGTATAAGTAACTAAAACACCTCACTTTGTGATCATTTTCTATTTTCTGAAGCACAAGAAGATTTACCAAAATTGGTAACATGCAGAATTCATTACGTATTGCGTTAGCTCTGATTTACCCTTTTAGGAGTAACATTGATAATTAAAATCTGGAATTCCAACTCTCAGTACTTCTTTTTTTTTTTTTTTTGAGATAAGGTTTCATGTAACTCAGGCTGCCCTTGAACTATGTAGTTGACTGTAACCCTGACCTCCTAATCCTCGTGCTTCCACCTCTCAAATGCTTTGGTTACCAGAGTATACCATCATAGCCTGCTTTTAGTACTACTTTTCTGATTTTTCTCATAAGAGACAAAATAAGTAACAGAATCTAAGAAAATATATTCACTGCTTCATTCTGACTTTACATTCTAATGGAGATGCTAATAGGAAATGCCAAAATGGGGGCTGGAGAGATTGCTCTGTGGTTAAGAGCACTGGGCTGCTCTTGTAGAGGACCCAGGTTTGATTCCCAGCACCTGCATGGCAGCTAACAGCTGTCCATAACTCCAGTTCCAGGGGATCCGATGCCCTCCTCTGACTTCTTCAGACATTACAAGACACTAATGCACTTACACAAATGCGGGCAATAGACTCATACACATAAAAAAGATAGATAAATAAAATAAGTGCCAAAAATGAAGACATCAGGGAAGTAAAGACATTTTAGCCCTTCAGTGAGTATTTATATCAGTGAGTATCGTAACTTTTCTGAGTGTTGTTGCTTTTCTCTATATTAATGAAGTAACAGATCATGATTACATGAACTCATATTTCAAGCATAGAAACTAAAGTTTCAAAACCAAGAGCCTAGTCCAGTATGGTGGTGCATGCCTTTAGTCCCAGCACTTGGGAGGCAGAGGCAGGCGATCTCTGTGAGTTCAAAGCCAGCCTGGTGTATATAGTGAGTTCCAGTACAGCTGAGGCCACAGGGAAACTCTGTTTCAAAAAAGACAAAACAAACAAACAAACAAACAAAATTAAAACCAAGAGCCTTGAGGGTTTTTTTTTTTTTTTTTTTTTTTTTGGCCTTTTTGACCAGGTTGGCCTTGAACTCAGAGAGATCCGCCTGCCTCTGCCTCCTCTGCCTCCCGAGTACTGGGATTAAAGCCTTGTGCCACCACATCCTGCGAGCCTTGAGTTTTTTTGTTGGTTTTATTTTTGGTTTTGTTTTGGTGCTGAGGATTGAACCCAAGGCATACTAAGTACATGCTCCATCACAAAGCTACATTCCATCCAGATTTTTGGATTTATATAGACTTTCTAAAGTAGAATATTGACTTTCTAACTTTTTGTTTCCTGTGTGGTCTATGAGTTCAACATCTTGAAACTTTTTGTCTTCCTCCTTTGCCATGCTGCCTGTGTCAACTTGATGCTAATGCTGACTGTTTAAGCTCTTAGCTCCCAAGTGTCACTCCCACATCTCCAGTTAGCCATTTTAAGTGTTTATCATTTCAAAATCAAGTCTGTCTAAAATAAGTCTTGTTGAAACAAAATTGGCTTCAAATTTGGACTTTCCTATTTCTGTCAGTGCTTTTCTTTTTCATTACTGACCTTTCTCTCTCTCTCTCTCTCTCTCTCTCTCTCTCTCTCACACACACACACACACACACACACACACGTGCCAGGGTGATGTCTTAAGGGGAAAGAGCATTTGTTGCACAAGCATGAGGAGGGCTTGGGTTAGACTGTTAGAATCCCCAACACCTATAGCCATGTCTTTAATCCCAGTTATAGGTGTGGCTGGGGGAAGGACAGGAGGATTGTAGGGCGCTCAGGCTTCCAGCCAGCCTAGCTCCAGGTTCCCAGGTTCAGTGAGAAACCCTATCTCAAAGAATAAGGCAGAGTGATAGAGCAAGACACCCAGCATCATCCTCTGGCCCCTGCAGGTATGCACATGCTTGGGCTTACACACATATACACGTATACATGCACCACATACACAAATAAAGTTTTAAAAATATACATCAAATGTCTGTATACACTCCATATACATACATACATACAAACACACACTAATGTCTGTCTTCCTTGAGCTTAAAAATTGTGCTTTATATATAATCCACTATATTTGATAATGTATTGTTAGGTATTTAAGGAAACTATTCAAATGGAAATAAACTTTGGTTTCTGGTATGAAATTAAAAATAGGAAAAAATGTACCCAGAACCCACTAGCAGAAAGGATTGAGACCATAGTAGGTATTGTGGAGTCACATGTTGCATTTTGCTCATAGTAACTTCACACAAGAGAAGCTCCTGATTATACTTCAGTCAGTTAAGAGTTAGTTAAGGGGCTGGAGAGATGGCTCAGCTGTTAAGAGCACTGGCTGCTCTTACAGAAGACCCGGGTTCAAATCCCAGCACCCACAAGGTGGCTAACAACTGTCCATAACTCCAGTTCCAGGGGATCTGAGGCCCTTTTCTGACTTCTGTGGGCATTGCATGACACGGATACACTTACATACATGCAGGCATAACACTCATACATATAAAACAAAAATTAAAAAAACAAATGTTGTTGGGTGTGGCAGCATACACCTTTAGTTCCAGCACTTGTGGTAGGCAGAGGCAGGTGGATCTCTGTGTATTCAAGGCCAGTCTGGATTGCATAGTGAATTCCAGGCCAGCTGGGGCTTCAGGGAGACCCTGTCTCAAAAGAAAAAATAAAAATAAAAATGGAGTTAGTTAACTCAGAGTAATTGTTCATATTTTTTTTCATTTTAATTCACTCATTTTTTTTTCCTTAGAGGAAGAAGGATGACTTATTTTAGTGGGAAGTAAAGTTAGATACATGAGCTCACAATTTTTTTCCTAGCAATGATGCTCTTTAGAACACACTGGGAAACATATAATTGGAAAATAAAGGCAGGCTGGTAGTGTGGTTTTCTTACACCCACCCAAGTTTAATAGACTTCTTTCTGTTCTTTTAATTAATCGCCTTGCACAGCAGTTGGCCATCTCTTGAGTTAATCTATAATTTTTTAAAAGTTATTTGAATAATCGGCAGTGTTAATGAGATTACAGAAGTACTATAAAACTTCTCTTGTTCTCTCATAATTTTTCTGGTATAGAAACACTACGATTAAGTGCAGGTTGTAGATAGGCCTTCTTTAAAAGTTTCATTCTTAAGTTAGTGCCTTCTTGTTTTGTTTTGTTGTTGTTGTTGTTGTTGTTGTTGTTGGTTTCTTTTGAAACAGGACCTCACTATGCCATCCAGACACCTAGAATTAACTGTGTAGCCCAGGTTCCTCTCAAACTTGAAATCCTTCTGATTAAACCTCCAAAGTGTTGGAATTATAGGTGTATGCCAATGACCTTTTTATTTTTATTGTGTTTTTATATGTAACAGTCACAGACCTTTCCATGTTGCTAATATTTCATAGGTTTAATTCTTAAACCACTTCAGTAGTACATCTGACTTGGGTTGATTAAGTGGCTTATTTATACCTTAGTATGTCTTAAGGGTTGTATGTATTTAAAATTTATTTCTACTACCCTATAGAACTTCATGCCATGTGGAAGGGTAGGAATGAATTTGTCCTTTTCGGTGTCTTGGGTGGTGTCTAGAAAATGGGATATTCTTTTTTTTTTTGACATTTCTTTTTAAATGAAGCCAAGATTCCCAGCTCATCCATTCATCCCTGATCGAGGCATCTTAGCTATGTCTGGCTTTGGTGTTTTTCTAAAATAAACTCTGGCACCTTGTTGTGCTGTTCTTGTTCATTTTGTCCCTGCCGTTTTCATAACTGCTGCTGTCCTTCTTTCCATGGCACCAGGAGACAGGCAGAGCATGGTCAGAGAATAGAGCAGAACCAGGAAAGCATTCTGCAAGAGTCTTCAGTAGCTCACTTGCGTGGATGGCATTTCAAAGTGCTAAGGTCATATACTGACCCAGGAGATTTTCTCAAAGGGCCACCTTAAAGTTAAGAGAAAATTATCCAAGTGCTAGGAGAAGCTGCCACTGCCCTAGTTGGGGTTGTGAAAGCAAGCAGAGTTCTGGGGGTACAGGAGAGACATGTGTTTGTGACTTTATTTAGTCCCAGGGTAAGTAAATGTGTTCCAAAGTAAAATATCCAAATACAGAAGTTGCGTTATAGAGTTGCAGTGAGATATGATTCTTATTCTGTCCATGTTGACACTATGAAGCTTAATAATTTAGAATCTCCTTAGTGAAAGAAAAGATCCTTTTGTTATGAATTTGTGTTGGAATTTGTTTTATTTTTAGCTTTTATTGGTAAAAATTTTTTTTTAATTTTATGCGTATGAGTGTTTGCCTTCATGTATATATGTGCATCACGTATGTGCCTGGTGCTGGTAGAAGCCAGAAGAGGGTGTTGGATCCAATAGAACTGGAGTTACTGATAGTTGTGAGCTGCCTAATGTGGGTGTTGGGAACCAAACCAGGGTCCTGTGCAAGAGTAGTACTCTTAACTGCTGAGCCATCCTTCCAGCCCTGGTTTTAGTTTTATTGTTGTTTTGGTTTTTTGAGACTGGGTCTCCGTGTAGCCCCAGCTGGCCTGAAACTCACTATGTAGACCAGGCTTGACCTCCATCTCACAGAGATCTGTCTGCCTCTGCTTCTTGAGTGCTGGGATTAAAAATGTGTGTCACCAACTTGCCCAGCTGTTTTTAGCTTTTGAGACAAATCTTTGTAGTCCAAACTGGCCTCCAGTGCTCCGTAACTCAGACTGGTGTCTTTTGGGGGGGGTCTTTTTGAGACAGGGTCTACCTATAGCCCGAGCACTTGGCATGGAACTCAATGTAGATGAGATTGGCTTTGAACTCACATAGATACACCTGCCTCTGCCTCTGGGATTAAAGGTGTGCACCATCTTACCCTGCCCTGGTCCTTTTTTTTTTTTTTTTTTTTAAGCATTGCTTTCTTTAAAAAATAACATGATTACATTGAAAAACTTAATAGATTGGGGAATTTGGAAAGAGAATAAATGGCAAACTCATATTACAGCAATGCTGACAAATTTCACATTGTTGAAACTTGGTAGTACAGTTTTGTCCATAAATAATATTCAAAAATTATGGTTAACATACAGAATTGTGGGGCTGGAGAGATGGCTCAGCAGTTAAGAACATTGGCTCTTCTTGCAGAAGACCCAGGATTGAACCCCAGCACCCACATGGCAGCTGACAACTGTCCGTAACTCCAGTTCCGGGGGATCCGACAGCCTCTTCTGTCCTCCCTGGGCATTGTATGACATGGGTGCACTTACCTACATGCAGGTGATACATACATACACATAAAATAAAAATAAATAAATTTTAAAAAAAAACATAGAATTGTGAATTTACATTCTAAAATACTATATTATTTTTAGATTGAGAATTATAATATCAGTTTAGTTATTACAAAACTTTCTTTTTATTTTTATTTTATTTATTTATTTATTTGGTCTTTTTGAGACAGGGTCTCCCTATAGGTCCAGCTGGCCTGGAACTCTATGTAGACCAGGCTGGCCTTGTGCTGGGATTAAAGGTGTGGCCACCATGCCTGGCTTTTTTTTTTTTTTTTAGCTTCTAAGACTGAGATTTTTATCTCTAGAAGTTCGATTAGGTGTTGTACATTTTCTGTAGGGCCTGAGTGAAGTTACAGTGGGGCTGTAGAAGAGTAGTGGAAAACTTCTCGGTGCCTGGGAATGGGAAGGGTTCAGACAAAGCCTGGGTGACTAGGACCTGTGGAGTCAAGACCAGAGCTGGCCCTCAAGAGGTGGGAAGTCCAGTTCTGTAGGACAAACAGGCCTTGACCTCTTAGCAATCTTCTTGCCTCACCTTCCTTCCAAGAGCTAGGACTACAGGCAGCAGCCGCCATGCCTGCTGTTATTAGTTTATAGAGAGCTTTCTCTTCATTCTGAGATATAGACATGAGAAAACACCAATTTTGATATGGATATTGGTTTAGCTTGACATATTTTCTTAGTGTAAGGTATTTTGTCAGTAAATTAAAATACACACACACAAAACCAGGCATTGTGACACTCTCATTTAATCATAGATTTTTTTTATTTATTTCGTTAAATTTGTTTTGTAACCTGAAATTTTTCCCATTTTCTTCTGTTTGAAACTGTGTCATGCACAGTTACTTAATATATGTTATATGTTGTTTATAAAAATTTTAAGGCCTGTATGTTTCTGTATTGCCATATAGGTTTTTATTGCAGCCAAGAAATAAAAGCAGTAAGATTGGACAAATTTAGTGAATGTGTTTACTGTTTAGGAGAAGGGCCGGACTGAGTAAATAGTATATTGGGTCATTTATTCTCTTTCCTCTTATGTAAATATATCTTCTGAGGTTAGATTAAGTGCCTCATCACAAATATTGACTATTTTTGAAAAAGGAAATCAGCATTAATCCTATTGTTGGTTTTTTTTCATTGTTTTTTTTTTTGTTTGTTTTGTTTTGTTTTTTGTCCTTTTGAGACAGGGTCTCCGTGTAGCCCCAGCTGTCCTGGAACTCACTATGTAGACCAGGCTGGCCTTGAATTCACAGAGATCCGCCTGCCTCTGCCTCAGGAGTGTGGGGATTAAAGGTGTGCGCTACCACACCCAGCTCCTTTGTTGCTTTTTTAAAAATATATATTTTATTTATAACAGATTTTGGCACATGCGTCTCTAATCTGTATGTATCTGATTATTATTAGTTGTGGTCGGTTGCACTCGGATCCTATGTGTGTCTATAAAGTCATCGGGTAGATTTCAATGGTAATGTTTATCACCTCTACTAATTAACATGATGTAAATTTTTATGCTTCCTCCTCAAATATAACTGATTTTTTAAATTTGTTGATTTTTTTTGTGTATATCACAGAGAACATCCCAAACAATCTCACTCATCTATATACCCACTTCCCAGATGGCACCTTCCCATAGCCTCCCCTCCCCCACTAGAGCACTTATACTCTGTCATCCCTGCTGTTATTAGCAAAAACAATGAGTCTTTCTGTAAGAAACAGTATATTTTAAAATGAAATGGAGATTTTTTTAAGGTTAAAAACTCATTCAATTTTATATCTAACAGGGTTTATACTGAGTTCAATATTGTATGACTATATTAATTCAACTGTGAGCCTAAAAAATTTATAGCCACTTTTGAAAGAGATGTATTTTTGCTCTGGAAATTGGTATTGAGTATGTTAAAGCTGTAATGAAATGCTTCTTCTAAAATTTTTTTAAAAATTAAGAAAAAGAAAGCAGGTTGAGCAGGGGCAGGGGAGCAAGCCAGTAAGCAGCGTTCCTCCATGGTCTGTGCTCTGGCTCCTGCCTCCAGGTTCCTGCCCTGAGTTCCTACCGCAGGCTCCCTCAGTGATCAACTGTGACCCAGGAGATGTACTCTAAATAAACCCTTCCCCCCAAAATATATGTATTATACATTATTTTTATTTTTTGTATATGAGTGTATTGCCTGCATGTATGTAAGTGCACCTGTGTCATGCAGTACCTGCAGAGGTCAGAAGAAGGTGTCATATCCCCTGGAACTGGAGTTACCGATAGTTGTTAGCTGCCATGTGGGTGCTGGGAATTGAACCTGGGTCCTCTGCAAGAGTAGTCAGTGTTCTTAACTGAGCAATCTCTCCAGACCCTAAAAAAATGTCTTTTAAAATCAGCTTACTGGGTGTTTTCAGTTTGAGTCCAACCTGGCCTGATCTACATAGTGAGTTCCAGGTCAACCAGGGTTCCATAGTGCAATTCTGTCTAAAAAAACCAAAAACCCAAAAAATAAATAAAGTATGGGCTCAGTGGTTATAAATAAAGCATAGAAAAGTATGAGAAAGAAAATTCTATCAGCGAATTGTTAATGTGTTCCTATATTTTCTATACACATAATTGGCTTTATATTGCTAATCATACTATATATGCCTTTCTATTCAGCTTTTAAAAATAAGAACTATGGAAACCGAGCGTGGTGGTGCACGCCTTTAATCCCAGGCAGAGGCAGGCGGATCATTCGGGAATCCAGGCCAGCTGTGGCTACAGGGAGACCCTGTCTCAAAAAGACCAAAAAAAAAAAAAAGAAAGAAAGAACTATGGGACTGGAATGATGACTCAGTGATTAAAAGCACTGGCTGTTCTTGCAGAGGACACAGGTTTGAGTCCCAGAACGCACATGGCGGTCACTCCACTTTCAAGGGATCTTGACACTTCTTCTGTAGGTGTCAATGGCATAAGTGCACTCACATACATTGCAGGAAAAGCACTCATACACATAAAATAAAAATAAATAATTTTTTAACAGCCAAAAAGATTTGAAAACAGTATTCTTTTAAAAATAAATAAATAAAAATAAGAGCTGTGTCCTAAACCCCTAAACACTTTCTTCTGTAACCCTTTTAAGGTAAATTCTATTTTCCTGCACTTATGGTAAAAGGCAATGATATATGTGATTATAAAACTAGATATTATTAGAGAATGTGAACTCATACAGTCAAAGGAGAGCTTTTGGAAGTCAGTTCTGCCCTTCTACCATATGTATCCTGGGGATCAAACTCAGGCCATCAGGCATTGGTAGCAAGTGCACTGAGCCATCTTGGTGGCCTAATCTTTTCTACATAATCAATTAACATCTCTCTGTACATCTACAGTTATAGTAGTAAAATATTCTTGGGAGAAATGGGAACATACCCGTTTTTTTTTTCCTCCTCCCCACCTCCCCATGGTTCATATGAGGGACCCCAGTTATCAAAAGATGCACAAATCAAGCTGTCTTGGCTAATGTGTTCCATGGTGGTCATGCTTCATTCATTTGGCACGGACTTCATGTTTGTTTTTGTTTTTGTTTCTGTAGCCCTTAAGTATAAGTGCCGGAACATAGATGTTAGATAAACAGTAGCATTTTCTAAATGGTTATATTTCTTCTCTACGTGATTTTTTGAAACAATTTCTTGTACTCCAGGTTGGTAGCAAACTTGCTATGCTGTATGGCTGAGAATAACCTTGAATTCCTCATCTTCCTGTTGGCTGCCTCCCAAGTGCTGGGATCATAGGTGTGCCCCTTGCCCATCTGAAATGTTTCTGTTTTGAAGCCAACCTTTCATATATGATCTATATTTTCTTTTACACTTTTCTGTTTATTTGGTTTTGGTTTTTTGAGACAGGGTCTCCCTGTAGCCCCAGCTGGCCTGGAATGTGCTATGTAGACCAGGCTGGCCTTGAACTCACAGGGATCTACCTGCGTCTGTCTCCTGAGTGCTGGGATTAAAAGCATGTGCCACCACACCCAGCCCTTCTTTTACATATTATAAAAATTTTCAGGAATTTTTCTTTTTGGTGGAAGAATAGATTTCACTTTAAATTGTTTTACATATGGGTAAACCGAGCATCATTTACTGTTGAGTACTCTAGTCCCATGGTCAGCTTTAATGTGTTTTTTACATTGCTTTTTCTGTTTGCCTAGATCTCTGTCTTTCCTTGTTCAATACCAAACTTTTATTTTCATTTTTCAATGATTCATGATACCTAGTAGGGTAATTTCTTTCACATTTTATCAGACTTTTTTCAGTGCTTTTATTTTATATCATTGAGACAGGGTTTTATGTGTTTCAGGCTGACTTCAAACTCCTGAGAATGACCTTAACTTCTGATCCTCCTGCCTCCACTTCCCAAATGCCAGAAATACAGGTGTGTGACACCGTATCTAGTTTATACAGTTCTGAGGATTCTTGCATGCAAGAGAGCACACTACCAACTGACCTACATCTCCAGTCCCTCCAGCCTCTTGATTTTTAAAATGCCTTTTAAATTTAGCTTATAGGGTTCCTTGAAAAACTTTATTTAAATTTTTACTGGACTGTAGATTGATAAGGAAAGAATTGGGCCTTTGTTATAGAATTTATCACTTAATATTTTTGGAGTACTTTTTATGTTCGGGAAACTGGAGCTACAGCAGTGAATAAAACCTAGAAATATTCACAAACTTACGGAGTTTATATGCTAGTGGAGAGTTTAGACCATTAACAAAGAGTTGAGCATACCACACCTGTAATCCAGCCTTTGAAAGGCTGAGACAGAAGATTAATGAGTTCAAAGCCAGCATAGGCTTACACGGCGTGATGCTGTCTCAAAAAAAACCCCAGGAAATCTAAATGTCTATCTACATGTATATCATATGATATATAATATGATACAATACTACTCAACAATAAAACAGAATAAGTCATTTATATATGAACTTGTAAAATGTTATATTAGATGTCAAGAGCAAGATATAACATATTGCCTATTATATAATCCCATTCATGTGAACTTTCTACAAAATATAAAACTAGAACAACAGGTCTTTACGCACTTGGGACGTGAGATCGGGAATAGTTTGACTGCAGTGGAGCATGAAGGAACTTTGGGTGTAAGTGAAGCACCTAAAACTGGTTTTTGATGGTAGTTATACAAATGTGTAAATTTATTATATTGTTATATATAATATAAATATTTATATCTCAGTGAAGCTGTTTAACATTATGTGCCAATATTGAAAATATTATGCTAAGTGAAAGAAGCCAGTCAGACAAGAAAATGTTATATGTACATTTATGTAAAATATCCTGGACAGACAAATCTGTAGAGATAAAAAATAGATTGGTGGTTACCTAGGACAGAGGAGGGTGGGGAGTAGGGAAAGGAGGTCAGAAGTAAAATGGGGTGTGGGGGGTGGACAACTTGCTAGTGAGTACATGGTTTCTTTTTGGGGTTGATGGAAATGTTCTGAAATAACTTGAGGTAGTAATTGCACAACGCTATGAATAACTATAAAGGCCATTGAATTCGATAATTAAATGGATTAGCTGTATGATTGTAAATTATCTCAATAAACAGAAAATAAAATTATATGCTATGTGTAAGGAGTGGGGAGGTGGTAGTTGTGGTGGTCACAAACTGAGAAGGTAATAGAGAAAAGCCTTGTAAGAGATGAGGGCCTGGATACCTAGCAGAAGAATGTTCTAGAAGGAATAAAGCAGTAGAAGGTGTCCAGAGGGTTGCATATTTAGCTTGTTTGAGGAGCAGCACAGCAGTCAGTGTGACTGAAATCAAGCAAGGGAAGGAGAAGTTGGACATGAGCTGGGATATATAACCATATAATCTATACTCCAGTAAAAGTTTAAATAGGGTTTTTCAGGGAACCCTGTAAGCTGATTTTAAAAGGTATTTTAAGAAGCAGTGAGGGGACAGTCAAACACCTTATATGCATGTATGAAATGTTCAATTAAAAAAAAATTTTAAGTTAAAAAAAAATTGATGCTATAATCTTTGGCATGAAGACCATATTCAAATTGTAGGAAACTGAGTTTCTTTTTATGTAGATCATAAATTTACTGCCAAGACATGTAAGAATCTAAGAGCTCTCAAATTATAGAATGAGTGGTTAGAATTCACAGCATCATGCACCGAGTTGTCTCCATGTGGTGACTGATGGTCAATCTTTTGATGAGTTACTCAAACCTGAAGGTTGTCAACATGAGAAAGGGGTGCCCTCCAAACTGTCTTTGGAAGCAGAGTTGGTGTTTGGGACATGATGTTCACATCCTTCAACAGAATGTCTTTTCTCAATAATTGAAATACGTGTTTTCCACAGGGAACTTCTGTTCTGTGGAACAACCAATTTGATAATTGCTCTAACTTCTGCATTAAATGCCAAATTGAAAATAAAAATTAAAAAGAAAAAGCAATGAAGGACTGGAAATTTATGAGACCACTAATTTCCCTTCTACATACAAGTAATTTGTGAAATTCGACATAACTTGGAGTGGTTTTTTGTTTGTTTTTGGTGCTAGGGATTGAGCCCAGGGCCTTGCACATGCATGTGTATGAGTGTATTGCTTGCATGTAGGTAGGTGCACTCATGTCGGTCAATGCCTGCGGACATCAGAAGGGGTGTCAGATCCCCTGGAACTGGAGTTATAGATGGTTGTTAATTGCCATGTGAGAATTGAATCTGCAAGAGCAGTGAGTAATCTTAACCACTGAGCCACCTCTCCAGCCCCCTTGACAAAGGTTTTCATAGTGGCTGAGGTGCTGAAAATACATGCAAAGGTATGTTGTGTGGAAGCAGTATAACGAGTTGGAAAGCAGCCGTCTGAGAGAGATGAAAGTGACTTAGACCAGCACTGAGTAAGTGGGCGAAATGTCCATTCCTAGTTATCAGTTGAAGGACAAAACAGCAGGATTTGCTGACAGAATGGAAATGAGATGTAAGAGCAAGGGAAGGGTGAAAGAAGAGGCCGTGTTACATTTGTTATGTTTTAGGATCTTCAAGATGAAGTTCAAAGGGAGAGTGTTAATCTGCAAAAACTACAGGCCCAGAAGCAGCAAGTCCAGGAAGTCCTGGATGAACTAGATGAGCAGAAAGCCCAGCTGGAGGAGCAACTCAAGGAAGTCAAAAAGAAATGCGCCGAGGAGGCCAAGCTGGTAAAGTCTGGCTGCTTTTTGATACCTGAATCCACACCTTCATTGCTTTCATGGTTTAATGGGAAAGTTTTCTCTACTTGTTAGATGGCAGCCTAGTCAGCAGTGTCTATGTGACGGACATGGAGTAAGTTCAAGAGGAGTTATATGTGCTCGCTCTGTAGTAGAAAGCAGAAAGACAATATTTTTCCAAATTTTGATTGCAAGTATGTTACCTTTGCTTTCAAGTCTCTTTTATCCCTTCCCTCAGTTATCATCTAATACCAGAAAATTCCAAAGCATTAAACTAAACAAGTTTAGTTACATTATAGAACCTCTTACGGCACTGGAGAGATGGCTCAGTGGTTAAGAGCGTGGACTGCTCTTGCAAAGGACCCGGGTTTGATTCCCAGCACTCACATGGTGGCTAACAACCATCCGTAACTCTAGTTCCAGGGGATCTGACGCTGCGTTCTGACCTCTGCAGGCATTGCACAACATGGGTGCACTTAACGTACATGCAGGCAGTACACTCACACACAGAAAATTAAACTAATAAAATATTTAAAAAAAAAAAATCTTGCCAGGCGTGGTGGCACACGCCTTTAATCCCAGCACTTGGGAGGCAGAGGCAGGCTGATCTCTTGAGTTCAGGGCCAGCCTGGTCTACATAGTGAGTTCCAGGTTAGCTGGGGCTACAGCAGGAGAACTTGCAACAATAGTGACAGTGTGCACAAGACTCATCCCAACTTAATCAGACAAAAAACCCCAAAAACTTAATGACATCTCTTCATTTAATTCCCCTTTTCTCCCGTTCCTCTCTGTTTATAGATCTCTTCCCTTAAAGCTGAAATAACTAGTCAAGAATCACAGATCTCCACGTATGAAGAAGAACTGGCCAAAGCTAGAGAAGAGCTTAGTCACCTACAACAAGAAACAGCACGATTGGAAGACAGTGTGGAGTCAGGAAAGGCTCAGCTGGAACCTCTTCAACAGCACCTCCAAGATTCACAACAGGAAATCAGTTCAGTAAGTGAAACCAGGCAGTGTGCCCAGTGGACTCTTGTCTGTTCTGTTAACATATACTTTCTAACTTCTTCCCCTTTCTTCATCTGCCTAGTTATTATTTTTAGTCATTTAATATAAATAGAGTTTTGGGTTTTTTTTATAAATAGAGTTTTTAACTAGGTGTGGTGGCACATACCTTTAATCAGGGAGGCAGAGGCAGGCAGCTCACTGTGAGTTCCAGGCCAGCTGGGGCTACAGGGAGTCTTAAAAAGACCAAAAACAAACAAACAAAAAAAACAAAATAGG
Source organism: Nannospalax galili (assembly GCF_000622305.1). Classification (NCBI taxonomy): domain Eukaryota; kingdom Metazoa; phylum Chordata; class Mammalia; order Rodentia; family Spalacidae; genus Nannospalax; species Nannospalax galili. The sequence continues at coordinate 2,012,087 of NW_008333780.1, forward strand.
GTTCTTGTTGCCAGTTGCACATTAAAACTGTCATACATCTTGTATACCTGATGGTCAGTGCCATAGTGGATTGTTATGTAGGCTTTGTAGCTAAGCTATTCAGATTTAAATACTGGCTCTGCCATTTATTAGGTGGATCACCTTAGTACCTTTCCATTTCCTGTACCTCTCCTTACAGTTCATCATACAATCTCCTTTCTCTCTGTTACTTTCTATGTTTTTTTTCTAGTACCCTGGGCCTTTTGTTTTCTAATTATACTGCCAGTTCACAATATCTGAGACAAAGTTCTTGGAGATTTCACAGATGTAAAGAAACAAATACGTGCATACTGAAATTGTGAGAGAATTTATTGGGAAATCTTTTAAGTAATGCTGCGTTCCCAGAGGATTCTCTATAGGAAGCAGACTCACCTGTGAATAAGTCTAGGCGCATACCTATTTTTTTTTAATTAGAAGAAGCATTTCATTACAACAGCATTAACCTATTCAATAACATTTTTCTGAGCTAGGGTACATCTCTTTCAAAATTGGCTGTACAGTTTTAGGTTTACAGATGAATTATTACGCCTATACAATCTTTTACTCATTATAAACTCTATAAGACATAAAATTAAATGAGGTTCCAACGTTTAAAAAAGATCTCCACTT
>NW_008333780.1:2013738-2028221 GCF_000622305.1 Nannospalax galili
TTATGTATAATTTGTCAGTAGATTGTAGGAATAATATGGTTCCCTCTGGTTTTCGTGACTAGCTAGGCATTGTTTCTCTCTTGTATCGTCTCCTCCCTCTATCATGGTTTTCCCACTTAAGGTGCCCGCACTTCCCCCCTTTCTTCCTTACTAATACCCTTGCTCCTATGATCCTACCTCTGTTGAGCTTCTTCTTTCCTTATCCCCTAGGGCATACCTATTTTTATGTTACATGTGTCTCTAGTAATAAATTGTTTTGTATTTCTACTTTGTATTGGCAGGTGCAGACGAGACTGATGGAAATGAAAGATCTGGAGAATCATAGTAACCAATCAAATCGGTGCAGCAGCCCACACAGCACTCTTGTAAATGGTGCTGCAGATTATTGTAGCCTCAGCACCAGCAGCAGTGAAACAGCTAACCTTAATGAACATGCTGAAAGCCAGAACAACTTAGAGTCCGAACCCATTCACCAGGAGTCACCAGTGAGTCTTAATCCCATAATCTTCATAATCAGCTTCGCATAAAAAAAAGATTGATGAAGATCAAAGTGTGCGTGTGTGTGTGTGTGTGTGTGTGTGTGTGTGTGTGTGTGTACAAATATGCACATGCACCTATGTTGAGGCCAGAAGATAACCTCAGGTACCATTTCCTCAGATGCAGTCCACCTTTTTTTTTTTTGATACAGGGACTCTCCTTGAGACTTGATTAGATTAGCTGGCTGGAAAGCCCCAAGTATTCACCTACCAGGTCCTGACTTTTTGTGTAGATTCTGGGTATCCAGACTCGGATCCTCATGCTTGAACATCAACTACTTTACTAAGTGGGCCATCTCTTCATCCCAGATGGAAGTTTTGTTAGCACTGTATATAATACAAAGGTATTACCATGTATCATTTGAGGACACTTGTATTTTCAGATTTATTTTTAATTTGTGTATGTGTGTTTTTATTTGTATGTGTATCTCTGTGTGTGGAGATATACTCACTTGTGGTTGCACCCACCCATGCATGTATGTGTGGAGGCCAAAGTTCAACTGAGGTGTCCTCCACTATCACTCTCCACCTTACTTTTAGAGACAGGGTCTCTTCACTAAATCTAGAGCTTGCTGTTTCAGCAAGACTGGCTGTCCAGCAAGCCCTGGTTACCCACTTGTCTTTGCCATCCCAGCATTGGGTTATAGGTGCATACCACCATTCCTAGTTTGTGCCAGGAGCCCAAACTCAGTTCCTCATTTTTGCAGAGCAACACTTTACCCATTGAGCTCTCTTCTCAGCCCTGCCTTTGAGCTCTTGATCCACCAGCCTCCACCTCTCTTGTACTGGGATTACCAGGATATGCCATCACACCTTTTTTTTTTCTTATTTATTATTTTTATTTTTTGTGTATGAGTGTATTACCAGCATGTATGTAGGTAGGGTCACCCATGTCATGCAGTACCCTCGGAGGTCAGAAGAGAGTATAGGCTCCCCTGGAACTGGAGGTAAGGACAGTTGTTAGCTGCCATGTAGGTGCAAGCGCTCTTAACTACTGAGCCATCGTCTCTCCAGCCCCGCCACTACACCATTTTACAGAGCATAGGTTAAAAGCAATGTCTCAGCTAGGCATGGTTGCATACACTTTAAAATTGCATGTATTTATTTATTCTCTCTGTGTACCCGGTGCATGGATGGAAATCAAAGGACGATAGGCAGGTCTCGGTTCTCTCCTTTTAACATGTAGGTCTCAGGGAGTAAACTTAGGTCATCAGGCTTAATGGCAAGGGTCTTTACCCATGGGGTCATCTTGCTGGCCCAGGCATACATGTTTAACCCCAACACTCAGGAGGCTGAAGAGGAAGATTGTGGGTTCTAAGCCACACTGGATAACATAATGAGACCTTGTCTCAAAACAACAGTAAAACAGAAGTATTGAGCTGGACATGATGGTACACACTTTTAATCCCAGCACTGGGAGGCACAGGCATTTGGATCTCTGTGAGTTCAAGGCCAGTCAGGTCTATATAGTAGTTCCAGGCCTACTGAGACTACAGGGAGACCCCGTCTCAAAAAGACCAAAAAAACCCAGTACTTCTGCAGATAGTAACTTTTGGAGCCAGGGTCTTGCTATGTTGTCCACACTGGACTCAAGTAATCCTCCTGCCTCAGCCTTCAGAGTTGTGATGATAACAGACCCACCACCATTACCTTTCTTAGGTAATAGCTTTTTAAAAAGGTTTTAAGAGCTAGGGATATAGCAAAGTGGCCAGGAGTTTGCATACCACATAAGAGGCTTTGAGTTTGATCTCCGAAAATAAATTTTAAAACATATATACAATTTTAAAATGTTTTGGAAGTATTCTTACCCAAAGCTTTAAGTAATTCTTTATTATGTAACATTAAGGACATTAATTTTACCAATTATTCAGAGTGCATCAATTATGTACAAGAGTGTGGGGACTATATAGATATATGTTTTATTGCATTTCTTTGTTGGGGGGCATGCCACAGTGGGCATGTGGAGGGCAGAGGACAACTTGCAGAGAGTTGGTTCTTTCCTTCTTCCATGTGGGTTCTAGGGATTGAACTTAGGTCATCAGGCTTGGCAGCAAGCACCTTTACCCACTGAACCATTTTTTTAAATGTTTGTTTGTTTGTTTATTTATTTATTTATTTGTTTGTTTGTTTGTTTTTGTCTTTTGAGACAGGGTCTCCCTTATTTATTTATTTATTTATTTTGGTCTTTTTGAGACTGGGTCTCTGTAGCCCCAGCAGGTCTAGAACTCACTATGTAGATAAGGCTGGCCTTGAACTCACAGAGATTCACCTGCCTCACAGAGATCCTCCTAAGTGTTGGAATTAAAGGTGTGTGCCACAAGGCCCGCTTATTTTTATTTTATGTGTTTGAGTGTTTTGCCTACATGTATATAAGTACACCACATGTGTACATTGCCCACAGAGGCCAGAAGAGAGGGCATCAGATGCCTGGAATTGGAATTACAGCCAGTTGCTAGCTGCCATATAAGTGCTGGGAACTGAACCAGGGTTCTCTGCACAAGCAGACAATACTCTGAACTGCTGAGCCATCTCTCCAGCCCCATCCACTGAGCCATTTTGACTTGAGATAAAAGATTTTCTTTTTCTTTTTTTGATACAGGGTCTCACTCTGTAGCCCTGGCTGGCCTGGAGCCCACTACATAGACCACACTGCTCTCAAACGCATAGAGATATGTCTACCTTTGCCCACAGAGTGTTGAGATTAAAGGCACGCACCACTGCCTGGCAAGACAAAATTGTTTTGTTTTTAATTAAAAAAATTTTTTCTGCCTACGTAAAAGTTGTGAATTGCCTACAAGTATGTTAGAGCACCACGTGCATGCAGTGCCCGCCGAGGCCAGAAGAAAGTGTCAGATCCCCTGGAACTGGAATTAAGAACAGTTGTTAGCCATCATTTGGGTGCTGGGAACTGAACCTAGGTCCCCTCTAAGAGCAACTGGCACTATTAACCTCTGAGCCACCTCTCTTAAACCCGAGACAAAACTATTTTAACTTCATACACGTGCACATATTTTTGGTAGGTGAGAAGTAGTCCTGAAATACCACACTCTGATGTGACTGATGAAAGCGAAGCTGTGCCTGCAGCTGGTGATGAACACGCTCGTCCCAGATTCGACAGTGACAACCTTTCAAGACAGGTGAAAACAATTTTATATTTAAATGTTCTTATCTCTAATATCTTTTTTTTTTTTTTTTTTTGGTCTTTTTGAGACAGGGTCTCCCTGTAGCCCCAGCTGTCCTGGAACTCACTATGTAGACCAGGTTGGCCTTGAACTCACAGAGATCCGCCTGCCTCTGCCTCTGCCTCCTGAGTGCTGGGCATAAGGGCGTGTGCCACCAAGCCCGGCCTGTCACTAGTATCTTAAAGTGGGGGTGGGGCTGCAAAAATATTTATTGATTTTTCAAAGTAAGTATATGATCTGAATGTAGGCCATTTTAAGTATTATCTTTTAAAGGTTTGGTTACTAAAAATTATCTTTTAATTAAAAATTATTTTTAGGAAGATCCATTTAATGTAGAATCAAGTTCACTGACAGATCCAGTTGCAGATACAAACTTGGATTTTTTCCAGTCTGATCCTTTTGTTGGCAGTAAGTATCTTTGTTTTGAAAGTTTACCCAAAATAAGGTTTCTTAATGTATGTAAGCATTAAGGGTTCAGTTTTGAATACATACTTGTTACAGCAAAACTAAAGGTGAGAAAAGGGTTTATATTCTTGTATTTGCTAGTATTTAACCTCCACATTAAGCCATGGGAGTTTCTGTCTAATCATGACATCTGATGAATTAAAATGTCCGGTGGCAGTGTAAAGTATGTTAAGTATTACTGTGTGAAAGGTCTTTGAATTATATTTTATTTCCAAAACTATCTTGTGAAACTGAGTTTGGTATTAGAGGTACATACTTGTAATTTCAGCACCTGGTAAACAGAGGCAGGAGGTTTGCTGCAGATTTAAGGCCAGTCTGGTCTACATAGCAAGTTCTAGATCAGCCAGGGGCTACATAATGAGACCTTCTGTCAGAGAAACAAAAGCAAGAGAAGAGTCAAAACTAAGGCATATGGACAAAATAACTTAAAACTTTTTCATTTAAAAAAAAATATTTTATGCTGGGCATGGTGGCACATGCCTTTAATCCTAGGCAGACGCAGGCGTGGTCTACATAGTGAGTTCCAGGACAGCTGGAGCTACCGGGAGACCCTGTCTCAAAAAGACAAAAAAAAAAAATTTATGTATATGAGTGTATTGTCTGCATGTATGCAAGTGCATCCATGTTATATAGTGCCTGCAGAGGTCAGAAGAGGGTGTCAGATCCCCTGGAACTGGAGTTACAGACAGTTGTTAGCTGCCATGTGGGTGCTAGGAATCAAACCCAGGTCTTCTGCAAGAGCAGCCAGTGCTCTTAACTGCTGAACTGTCTCTCCAGCCCCAAGTTTTTTCTTTTTCGTTCTTTGGTCTTTCTGAGACAGGGACAAGTTTTACATTTTCAGGGTATAGGGGCTGAGATTGTAGCTCTGAGGTAGAGTGCTTGCCTAGAAGACTTGATGTCTTGGATTTGGTCCCCTGACTGCATTAGTAAATAAATATCATGGTTCAGAACATTCAGTTCTGGAAGTTTTTATCAACCTGTAAAGAAATTTCATACCAATAGGCAAACACTTCATCCCCATCTCAACTCCTTACCTGATTTTTTTTTTGTGGGGGTCTTTTTGAGACAGGGTCTCCCTGTAGCCCCAGCTGTAACTGGAACTCACTATGAAGACCAGGCTGCCTTGAACTCAGAGATCCGCCTGCCTCTGCCTCATTAAAGGCATGCGCCACCACGCCCGGCCCTTATCTGATTTTTTAAATGGACAAAATTATTTAACTATTTTTCAAAGTGTATATGCAAATGGCCACGAAGCCCATAATGAGATACCATTTCATGCCTACTAGGATGACTATAATCAAAGGACAGATAATAACAAGTGTTAGTGAGGATATGGGGAAGTTGCAACAAACTGTTGGTGAATGTGAAAGGATTTGGTCTCTTTGGAAAAGGGTCTGATAGTTTGATAGTTTCTCTAGTATATGACCTGATAATATATACCCAAGAGGAATGGAAATATAAAACATATACATAAACTTTGTGTAGCACATCATTTTTCTTCCTTTACAAATGGGCTATTTATTTTATTTTATTTTATTTTATTATTATTTTTTTTTGTGTGTGTGTGTGTGTGTGTGTATCTGTGTTAATTTAAGTGAGTGCAAGTGCCTGAGGGTGCTAGAGAGCATATTTTCTTGGAGCTAGAGCTACAGGCAGTTGTAAGCCTCTTAACTGGCCCCCTGGTTTGTTGTTTGTTTGTGGTTTGTTTTTTATTGTTGGACTTGTAGGAACTCTTTGCATATTCCAAATATATGATTTGGAAATACTTTATTGCATTTATGTGTGTGCTTTTTAAATTTTTTGAGACAAATGCTCACTCTGGAGCCCATACTGGCCTCACACTCAGGTAATCCTCTTGCCTCAGCCTCCTGAGTCATGGGATTACAGGCATGAGTGCCTATACTTCTCTTTAAGAGCTTTATAGGATTTTTTTTTGCTGTTGTTGTTGCTTTAATTTTATGTATATGAATGTTTTGCCTGCATGTATATAAATGTACCACATGTGTACAGTGCCCATGGAGGCCAAAGTGGTCTTTAGATCCCTTGGAACGCGAGTTACAGATGGTGGTTAGGTGCCATGTAGGTGCTGGGAACCAAACCTAGGTCCTCTACAAGAGCAGCCAGCACTCTTAACCACTGAGCCATCTCTCCAGCTCCAAAAAGCTTTATAATTTAACTAAAAAGGCATCATCATGCCTGGCTCCTTTTTCTTTTCTTTTTTTTCTTTTTTGTCTTTTTGAGACAGGGTCTCCCTGAAGCCCCAGCTGGCCTGGAACTCACTATGTAGACCAGGATGGCCTTGAACTCACAGAGATCTGCCTGCCTCTGCCTCCCAAGTGCTGGGATTAAAGGTGTGCACCACCATACCTGGCTTTATGGTTTTAACTTTTAAAACTAGAATTTTGGTCAGGTGTGGTGGCTCACGCCTTTGATCCCAGCACTGAGAAGGCGTAGTGTGTTCCAGGCTGGCTTGGAACTAGGAAGACTGTCAAAAAAAAAAAAAAAAAAAAAAAAAATTTAGAGCTGCCTCAGTGGTTAAGAATGCTTGCTGCTCTTCTAGAGGACCTGAGTTTGTTTCCCAGCCCCACGTCAGGCACTTCCAATCTCCTTTAATTCCAGCTTCAGGGGTTCTGACTCCCCTCAGTCTTCTTAGGTATCTCTACATGTGTGACATACACACATAAATAAAAACAAAATTGTGTATCTGGTATGCGGTAGGGATCCTGTTGTCCAAATCTCTTTTTCTTTGGAAACAGGGTTACAGGGTCTTATGTAGTCCAGGCTGGCCTCAAAAACTCACTGTATAGCTAAGGATAACCTTGAACTCATGACTAATTTGTCTCTACCTCCCAGTGCTGGGATTATAGGTACGTGGAGTTCCAGGACAGAGCCCAGTTCTTTGTGTATGTCAGGAAAGCACTTTACCAACTGAGTTACAGCTCCAGGCCTGGAATATCGTTGAAAAGACTATCCTTTTTTTCCTACTTGGGTGTATAACTTTTTTTTTTGTCTTTTGGAGACAGGGTCTTCTTGTAGCCCCAGCTAGCCTGGAAATCACTATGTAGACCAGGCTGGTCTGGAACTCACAGAGATCTGCCTGCCTCTACTTCTCAAGTGCCGGGATTAAAGGTGTGCACCACCACATCTGGCTTCCTTGTGTGTTCTTGATACTCTGAACAAAATTCAAATGGCCATAATTATGAGATTGCCTCTGGATTATTCAATTTTATGAGTGATTTTTTTTTGACTCAGGCAAGCTTTTTATCTTCATTTCTGAAGTAGTGATGGTAATGTCCACCCATGTCCTTATGAGGAGTAGAGATTTTGTTAGTAAAATTTTTGCTATTGGGGGTGGAGAGATGCCTCAGCAGTTAGGAGCACTAGCTGCTCTTGCAGAGGACCCAGGTTCAGTCTAGCACCCACATGGCAGCTAACAACTGTCCAAAACTCTAGTTCCAGGGGAATTCAATGCCCTCTTCTGACCTCCATGGGCATTGCATGATACAGGTGCACTTACAAACATGCAGGCAGTACACTAATACATATAAAATAAAAATAATAAATAAAATTTTAAACACATTTTCCCATTGTGTCTATCTTCCCTACGATCTGTAACCTCTTGCAATTAAGAATAAGTATATTTGGTTTATTTCTTTTGTTTTATTGTTATTGGGGGTTTTGTTTGTTTTTTGAGACAAGGTCTCCTGTAGTCTCAGCTGGCTGGAACTGTATAGACCAGGCTGACCTTAATCTCACAGAGATCTGCCTGTCTCTACCTCTCCTTCGTGTTAGGATTACTGCCACCACACCAATGTGGTTTATTTCCAGTTTTCCTCTTTTTATGTGGTATGTTAAGTTCAGCATTTTTTTTTTATAATTTTAAACCTTTCCTAAGGTGAATGATATTCATAATTTTATTTGCATGTCATTTATAATTTTATTGAGGTAGAATTATTAAAACTAATTTAAGAAAGTTTTCTTTTAAAAATACCCTTTAATGGTATTGCAACAATAAATAATATTTTCATTTGTTGTTTATTTTGTTACAGGTGATCCTTTCAAGGATGATCCATTTGGAAAACATGGTTAGTATATTATTGAGTTCCCTTCTTAACGTTAATTCCACTCTGCCTAATTATAAGCATATGTTGTATTTAAAAATGAGAACTCACACACTGGTAATTCTAGGAAATGAATTGCTTTCTTGTTTAGTTCTAACATTTCTCTAAAGCCATAGTAAGTGCTATGTTTCTAGCGTTTTCAGAGTGTTAGAGTTTTGTGAATATGCATAAGAAACAACAAGCACCAGGCCTGGTGATGCATGCCATTAATCCCAGAAATCTCTCTGAGATTGAGGCCTGCCTGGTCTACATAGTGAGAGACTGTTTCAAAAGAAAAGAAACTACTAGCTTGAGAGAGAGAGAGAGAGAGAGAGAGAGAGAGAGAGAGAGAGTTGCTGGGGACTGAACCTAAGGCTTTGTGCTTTCTAGGCAAGTGCCCCACTACTAACCCCAACCCCGGCTTCACTTTTTAAAAAAGAAATAATCAAGGGCCAGGCACAGACCTTTAATTCCTATACTCAGGAGGCGGAGGCAGGTGGATCTCTGTAAGATCAAGGCCAGCCTGGTCTACACTTCAAGTTTCAGGTCAACTAGGGCTACAGGGAGACCCTGTCTCAAAAAATGAAAAATTAGTAAGAAAAATTAAAAGAAAAAGTAATAATCAAAATAGTGCTTAAAAATAACATTGACTCTAATTTCTCCATATTAACCAAAAGTTAACTCAATCTGATGAATCTTCACCCTGCTACTAGGTTGGAAAATAATTTTACTGTCCTCAGATTTTAGACTATTCATATGAATAGGAGAAAGGGATATCTTTAAGTATTATTAAATGTTTATTTTTTATTTTTTATTTTATGTGTATGAGTATATTGCCTGCATGTGTGTAAGTGCACTCATGTTTGTCCAATACCCTCAGAGGTAAGAAGAGGGTGCCAGATCCCCTCGAACTGGAGTTACAGACAGTTGTTAATTGCTATATGGGTGCTGGGAATCGAACCCTGGTCCTCTGCAAGAGCAACTAGTGCCCTTAACTGCTAAGCTATCTCTCCAGCCCCAAATGTTTTTTAAAAAGATATCTTTTCTCTGAAAATTTTCACTATAACAAAGGAAATCTTGTTTACCATTTAATTTGGCTTCCCAAATGTGTTCCATAGTATTGGATATTAGCCATGAATACAGAGAGAGGAGCACAAAAATTTTTTGTTATTTCTGGGCTGGGCGTGATGGCACACGCCTTTAATCCCAGCACTTGGGAGGCAGAGACAGGTGGATCTCTGTGAGTTCCAGGCCACCTGGGGCTACAGGGAGACCCTGTCTCAAAAAGACCAAAAACACAAAAATTTTTTTGTTGTTGTTATTTCTTTTGTAATAAGAATAGAGCTGGGCTTGGTGGCACATGCCTTTAATCCCAGCACCCAGGAGACAGAGGCAGGTGGATCTCTGTGAGTTTGAGGCCATCCTAGGCCAGCTGGGAGTACAGGGAAACCCTGTCTCAAAAAAAGAAACAAAAATAATAAGTGGACTTAAAACTAGATCCTTTAAACTTTATGTTTACTAAAGCCTGGCGTGGTGGTGTCTGTCTTTAGTCCCAGCACATGGGAGGCAGAGGAAGATGGATCTCTGTGAGGCCAACCTGAGTGCCAGACCAGCTGGGGTTACAGGGAGACCCTGTCTCAAAAAGACAAAAAAAAAAAAAAAAGCTGACTAAAAATAAATTTAGTAAGTGAAAGGCTCTGTGTGTTTCATTAAAATCACAATGTCTTTTTGTTGTTGTTGTTTTAAGTCAAGCAAAGCCAGAGTTTGTTCAAAGAGGATAATTTTATTAGTGTTTAAAAGAAAACCCCAGGGTAAGCAAACTGTAAATCTCAGCAGCTGCCTAGGGAGAGAGATAAAGGAGAGAAGAAAAAAAGCCATTTCTAAAAGAATGGAGGTCAGCCACCTGGCGAACAAGCAGCCACGTGGTGGGAAGGGAGCTTTAGAAAAAGTAAGGAGGCCCAAAGTACCAGGAAAAATATTCTTACCTCTGGCCAGCATCAGAAAAATAGAAAAAGAAGGAAAAAGAAATGATTTTCTTTTCTGACTCCAAAAAGGCGTATAGACCTAGCAGAACCTTCTGGTAGCTCTGCCTCAGAATGCCTTTTTGTCAGGCAGTGGTAGTGCCCTCAGGAAACTGAGTCTTCAGGTCCTTACCTTTGTTCTTTTTCTCTTAGATCCATTTGGTGGTGATCCTTTCAAAGGTTCAGACCCATTTGCATCTGACTGTTTCTTTAAGAAATCTTCTACTGATCCTTTTGCCACCTCAGGCATTGACCCCTTCACTGCATCCACCACCAGCAGTAATACATCGGTAAGTGGCCGGATTAAAAACTGTTCAAATGAATGAATAACAGTTGTCCTAAGTACATTTCTTGAATATATAGTAATGCAATCCTCCTTTTGACTATTTCTAATGGGCCATAAAACCTTTTTCAGATGCCGGCCCATTCAGTTTCTGGTTTAATGTAATATTTCATACTTTCATCATCCTCTGGAATTGATTAGAATGACTTACCATGTACAAAAATCAAGTCCAGCCTTATCCCATTGGTGATACTAAATATAAGTGATTGAATATCCAAAGCCAGTTTTAAGTAAAACTTGGATTTATTGAAAAAAATGGAAATTACTTTAAAAGGCACAATGATGTTTTAGAACAATAAAATCATTTCTGTTATCTTGTAAATATATCTGGAAAAGTATAAATATCCACTAAATGCCAGGCTTTTGAGTACATACATGTCTACATCTCTGTTTAATAGCCACTTACTGTGATCCAGGTACCTCTGTGCCTTGGAGTCATTGTTTCTAATCTTCATTTTAACATCTCTGTGACTGAGTATCTGCGGTTGCTACCAGCTACTAAATACTCCTTTTTCCTACAGTTTAGCTTACACTCGTTTTAGACTCATTTGCCAATTTCTTCTAAAATGGACACAATCTGAATTCTCCTCCCACCTTTCTCTCTCTCTCTCTCTCTCTCTCTCTCTCTCTCTCTCTCTCTTCTTCTCTCTCTCTCTCTCTCCCTCCCTCTCTCTCTCTCTCTCTCTCTCTCTCTCTCTCTCTCTCTCTCTCTCTCTCTCTCTCTCGTTTTCCACTGCTCTCATTTTAAAAATGAACAGGCCAAATCAGCTCTTCCTAATTTACAAATACATTTCTCTCTTCTCTGCTGCTGAGATTTTCCTACTATTTGTTCTTACTTTTTCTTTTTCTCCTGTTTTTCAAAGGAAATGTCGCTCTTGCCGTCACCTCATTGCTCCATTTGAGAAAGTTGGCAGCAAAATGACAGCTGCAGTTTATCTCCTCTCCTTGCCTCCGGGATGCTGCTAAGCTCTTTCCTTTCCCAGTCTGTGCCTCCGTTCATACCCTGTCCTATGAGGGTTATGGTTTTTGTTCTTGTTTTTTGGCATTTTTGAGACAGAGTCTCCCTCTAGCCCCAGCTGACCTGGAACTTGATATGTAGACCAGCTGGCCTTGAACTCATAGGTGTGTGCACCACCACGCCCAACCAGGATTACAAATGATTCTCCTCCCCCTTGTCTTTTTGTGTGCTATACAAATTCAGTACCACAGAACTACATCCCCTGCCCTATTATAACCTTTTATAAGCTAAGTAAATGAGCCAGATAAGGTGGTATGGGCCTATAATTTCAGTACTTAGGAGGTAGGGGCCAGAGGAATAGGAATTCAAGGTCATCCTCAGCTGCTAGTGAGTTTGAGGCCCTCCCAGGACACAAGATAAGAAACAAAAACAGGCTAGAGAGATGGCTCAGCGCTGACTGCTCTTGCAGAGGGCCTGGGTTCTATTCCCAGCACCCACATGGCGGCAACGAATTGGCTGGAGAGATGGCTCAGCTGTTAAGAGCACTGACTGCTCTTGCAGAGGACCTGGGTTCGATTCCCAGCACCCACATGGCAGCTACAAACTGTACTTAACTCCAGTTCCAGGGGAATCCGAAGCCCTCTTCTGACCTCCGCAGCATTGCACGACACGGGTGCACTCACATACATGCAATACACTCATACACATAAAATAAAAATAAAAAAGAAAACAAAATGTGAGGTTTACAAGGTTAAATTAGTACAGCTGGGATGGCAGGGAGATCCTGTCTCAAAAAAGAAGATGCAAATCAAGAGGGAAACATTTGTTCCTGATGTTTGTACTCTCTAATTTAGAATTTGTGAAGTTTTTCCTAGGAATAGCAATGACATTTCAGCTATGAAATGTTGTCTCTCAGTCATAGATTTGTGTCATTTGTTTAGGTGGAAACTCTGAAACACAATGATCCTTTTGCTCCTGGTGGAACAGTTGTTGCAGCAAGTGATTCAGGTAAATAAATTTGTCAATTTTACTAATGTTAATTATTACCTTTACTTAAAAAATTTTATGCGTATGAGTATATTACCTGCATGTATGTGAGTGCACCCGTGTCATGCAATGCCGTGGAGGTCAGAAGAGGGCTTCGGATTGCCCTGGAACTGGAGTTTAGGACGGTTCGTAGCTGCCATGTGAGTGCTGGGAATCGAACCTGGGTCCTCTGCAAGAGCAGTCAGTGCTCTTAACCACTGAGCCATCTCTCCAGTCCCAATTATTACCCTTTTTTTAAAAAAATGTAATTAAAGTTCATTACTACTTACAAAAAAGCTGTAGTGTACAGAAAGATTCAAAGAATTGAAAAAAAATTTTTTTTCACTGTACTGAACAGTTTATAACTGAAAGTACATGAGTTTATGTGTACAAATATTCCAAGTTTAAAAGAAAATCATTTTAGTAATAGTGATGGTCTGTGGACCTTAGTCTATCTTCTCCTGCAACAAAATATCAGATCACATTATTTATAACCAATAGAAGATTGTTTGATTTATGGCTCTGCAGGCTGGAATGTCCAAGAGTTGGCATGAGGTTTTTGTGTTGTCACATGATGAAACAGCATGCACACACACTTGGGACAGAAAAAAATGAGGCCAAATTCATCTTTTTACATCCTAAAATTAGCTCTAGTATAAATAACCTATTTCTGATAGAATAGCTCTAATGCATTCATGAGGGCAGAGCCTTCATGACCTAATCACCTCTTAAAGGGTCACTCCCTAAAAGAGTTACAGTGGCAGTTAGATTTCAACATGAGCTATGGAGAGGACATTTGTGCTATAGTAATATATGTCTACAAGCTTAAGCAGCCTTTTATCCGTGAACTAACATGAATCCCAAAGTTTCCAAAGCAGAGCTAGAAAATTGATTTTTTTTTTTGAAAAAAAAATTTTTAATTCGGATTTCCCTGTAAGACCTCCCATGGAATCACGTTAAGATGCCCACCACTAAAGGACTTACTTTGCATTAAAAACGTATTTTTATCTTTAGATAGAATTCAAAGGACTTGCATGAAGTATGTAGTATACCATTTTAAGATTATTTTCTTGTCCCTGGAGAAGTGTCTTAGTGGCAGTTAAGAGCATGGGCTGCTCCTGTAGATGACCCAGCAGCTTCACTTCTTAGCACTGGCATGGTGGCTGACACGGTAGTTCCAGAAGATCGCAAGCCTTCTTCTGGCCTTCATTGCCATTGCATCCTTGGAAGGCAAAGCACTCATATATAAAATAAAAATTCTAAGTTACCCTTGTTCCCCTTCCTAAATGTTATAGTGTGCACATATGCATTTGTTTACATATATATGTATGTATTGAAGGTTAGGATCTGCAAATAATGAGGGAGAACATGTATTTTCTTTTTCTTTCTGAGATTGGGTGACCTCACTTAATATTGTACATTCTAGACCCATCTATTTTCCTGTGATTTTGTGATTTCTTTTTTCTTTAGAGTAGAATAACACTCTGTTGTATGTATGTTCCAGATTTTCATTGTCCATTCTCCTGTTGATAGACAACTAGGTTGGTTCCATTTCCTTGCTGTAGTGAATGAACATGGGGATACAAATACCTCCGTAGTGTGGGGAATGGAGTCCTGGGGTATATGCCCAGGAGTGAGATATTTGGTGTTAAGGTTCAGATAGCCCTGCCCCCTCACCAATAGGATCCCAAGGACTTCTCATGCTCCTGAGAAAAGGGAACCAAGCTGATAAGCACCTTGGTCTTTGAAGTCAAGAGAAGCAGACTTTTCTCTACTGTTTGGCCAACACAGCAGGCTTCCTCTTTGATCTCTAAAGAGGACAGGTTTTAACAGTCCTGCTCCCCCCCTCCCC
>NW_008333780.1:2028526-2031951 GCF_000622305.1 Nannospalax galili
TGCCCGGAAGGGAATCTGCCCCATGTGTTCCTTTGCTAATAAACCCTATTTTGATGGAGTTTTAGCTGTGCCTCGGTGCCTCATCCTCCATTCACTCGTTCTCCGCCAGCTTTTTTCCTATCATTTGGGTCATATGATATTTCAATTTTTAATTTTGTGAGGAACCTCCAAACTGATTTCCATAATAGCTGTATTAATTTGCACTCCTACAAGCAGTGTATAAGGGTTCCTCTTTCTCCACATCCTCTCCAACATTTGGTGTTAGATTTCTTGGTGATAACCATTCTGACTGGGGTGAGCTGGTATCTCAGGGTAGTTTGCATTTCACTGGTGACTATGAATGTTAAACACCCTTTAAAATAGTTATTGGCCATTTGTATTTCTTTTTCTGAAAAATGCCTATTCAGTTTGTTATCCATTCATTAGCTGGTAATTTTATTTCCTTTGTATTTTCTACAGTTCTTTGTAAATCCTGATATTAGCCTCTTCTGGGTAAAGATTTTCTCCCATTCTGTGGGCTGTCTCTGTGCTCTGCTGATAGTTTCCTTTACTCTGCAGAAACTTTTAAATTTCATGTAGTCTCATCTGTTGGGACTTTGGACTAGTTCCTGTGCTACTGATAGTCTGTTCAGAAAGTGTTTGCATGCCCCAATGTCCTGAAGTATATTCTTTATGTTTCAGGTCTTCATGTTGAATTAATTTTTATACAAAGTGAAAGATGTGAATCTAATTTCATTCTTCTGCAGGTGGATATCCAGTTTTACCAGCACCATTTATTGTATAGGCTATCTTTTTCCCAGTGTATGTTTTTGCTTCCTTTGTTAAGAATTGGGTGGTTGCTGGGCATGGTGGTGCATGGTGTTGCATGCCTCTAGTCCCAGCACTCAGGAAGCAGAGGCAGGTGAATCTCTGTGAGTTCAAGGCCAGCTTGGTCTACATAGCAAGCTACAGACCAGCTGAAGCTACAGGGAGACCCTGTCTCAAAAAGACAAAAAAAAAAAAAAAAAAAGAATTGGGTGGTCATCACTTTGTCAATTTATTTCCAAGTCTTCTATTCTGTTCCACTGGTCTACCTATCTGTTTTTATGCCAGTACCAGGCTGTTTTTACCACTATAGCTCTATAGTATAATTTGAAGTCAGGTATTTTATGATGCCTCCAGCTGTGTACTTTTAAACATCTGTTTAAAGACCTGCCTACTTAGCTCACTGTCCACATGGGGGGAGATGCATGAGTGCCATGGTGTGTGTGTGTATGTGTGTGTGTGAATGTGTTTGTGAGTGTGTGTGTTTGTATGTGTGTGTGTGTTTGTGAATGTGTGTGTTTGTATGTGTGTGTGTGTTTGTGAGTGTGTGTGTTTGTATGTGTGTATGTGTGTGTGTGTTTGTGTGTGTGTGTGTGTGTGTGTGTGTGTGTAGGTCAGGTGACAAGTTGTGACAGTCACTTTTCTCCAGCTATCACGTGAGTTTAGGAGATTTAACTCAGATTCTTAGACTTGTCAGTAAGTGCCTTTACCCGAAGAGCCTTGTCACCAAGCCCTGTTACCCCTTAGGATTCTTTGGCTATTCGTGATCTTTTGTGGATTCATTGGAATTCTTGGATTGTCATTACCCTTTTTAATTTTTTTTCTCCAAATATTTTTCCTGTTAATTATGACTTTGAATGACTGCATATTATTCCCAGCTATACCGTACCAGTAATAGCAACAAGTGTTTGTGTGTCACTTCCTTTATTATTCATTATCTGATGTATTATTCATATTAAATATTTTTCCAGAAAATGTATTCTGTTCGATATCAGTAAAACCAATAAGTTTTTGCTTTATAAAAGGTAGTTTGGTGGCACACACCTTTAATCTCAGCACTTGGAAGGCAGAGGCAGGTGGATCTCTGGGACATCCAGGCCTGCCTGGTCTATATAGCAAGTTCCAGGTTAGCTGTGACTACAGGGGGACCTTGTCTAAAAGAAAGAAACAAATAAAAAAAGATACTGTGGTAAGAGTACCTGATGAGGACCTGAGTTTAAATCCCCAGCACCCACATAAATAGCTAGGCATGGCTACATATACTTGTTACCCCGGCATCAGGGGAATGGAGACAGGCAAATCCTGAGGGCTTACTGGCTAGCCAGCCCGGTCAAAATGGTGAGTTCCTGTTTCAGTGAGTGACCCTGTCTTAAGCCAGTAAGCTAGAGAGCAGTTAATGAAGCTGTCCAATGCTCTGCTTTGGCCCCCCTATGAACACTCACATGCATACACTTGGCACACATATATCACGTACACACAACACATACCATGCATATATGCTTGTATACATAGGACACACACACTCAAAGAAAGAAAAAAAAATTTAATTAACATTTAATTAACCAGGTGCTTAAAATCCCAATTTTCAGGAGAGTAAGGTGGGAGAATTGCCATAAGTTCAAGGCCAGCCTACACTGCATGATATGGGCCGCATAGTGAATTCTAGACCATCCTGTAAGAACCTGTCTCAAGGGAGACAGAGAGAGAGACTGACTCTTCTCTGAGAAGACCGCACTGATGTTCTCCATTGTGTCTCCTTTTCTTGTGAGCTCCTCTTCTTTTTTAGCCCTCGTGCTCAGGCCTGTATTAAAATAAAATATGTTTATTAAACTCCTCTTCATGAAAAAAAAAGTGTTGTTTGGCATTGACTCTTAAAAATCTTGGCCTAAATTTAAAGATGAGCGTTTCAAATAGGTAATGAAAATTGTTTTTCAATATAAAGAGTTTCTGTTAAAATGGAGAAAACTTTAGGGCTGGAGAGATGGCTCAGTGGTTAAGAGCACTGGCTGCCCTTGCAGAGGACCCAGGTTCAGTTCTCAGTTCCCACATGGTAGCTAACTGCAGTTCTAGGGGATCTGATATCCTCTTCTGGCCTCCACAGGCATTGTACAACACAAGCACACTTGCATATGTGTACGCAGAACACTCACACGTCAAATTAAAAAAATCAAAATCTCAAAACATTTTTAAACTAATTTAACTGCTTCATTCTCACTCTTCATTTAAAAATAAACAGGCTGGCTGCCATGTGGGAACACAGGAACATAGAACAAAGTAAAATTTAAAAAAAGGATATATGTTAATGTCGTGCTGCTAGTAGGATGCTTTATTTTCCCTGTTTCTTGATTATGACAAGGTAAGTAGATTACAAGCATAGAACAAATGTAATAAGATTTAGCATTGTGGGTGTTATTTTGGTTTAGATTTTTAATCCCCGACATGAATCACAAGAGCGAGTAATGTAAAAAAGCAGATATTGATCTAAACAAATTTAGGGTGAGAACTGTAGGCTTTCAAAATCATTTTTTATTTTTATTTTTATTTTATTTTATTATTCTTATTTTATGTGTATGTGTGTATTGCCTTCATGTAGGTAAGTGCACCTGTGTTATGCAATGCCT
>NW_008333780.1:2031979-2041315 GCF_000622305.1 Nannospalax galili
CTGCCATGTGGGTGCTGGGATTCAAACCCAGGTCTTCTGCAAGAACAACCAGTGTTCTTAACCACTGAGCCATCTCTCCAGCCCTCAAAATCATTTTTTAATTTTAATTTATTTTTATTTTATATGTATGAGTATTTTGCTTGCATGTAAGTGCACCCATGTTGTGTGATTCCCACAGAAGCTAGAAGAGGGTGTTGGATCCCTTGGAACTGGAGCTATAGATAGTTGTTAACCACCATATGGGTGCTGGGAACTGAACCCCAGTCTTCTACAAGAGCAGCCAGTGCTCTTAACTGCTGAGCCATCTCTTCAGCCACAGAACCAGTTTTTTAATTGAATAAATTTTTATCTTAAAGTTATACTCTTACCACTAAAATATACTTATGATAGTAATGAAAGCTATTAAATAGTTTCAATATTTCACCTTGTGTGCACCCACAAACCAGTAAGGAAAAAGCCAACCAACAATACTTAGCTTCTACACATTCTTTTTTTGTTCTTATTTTTTGATTTTTGGAGACAGGATCTCCCTGTAGCCCCAGCTGGGACCTGGAGCTCAACTATGTAGACCAGCCTGGCCTCACTCTCACAGAGATATGCCTATCTCTGCCTCCTAAGTGCTGGGATTAAAAGAGTGGGCCACCATGCCCAACCTCATATTTATTTTCATTTGTAAGGATTGTTTTTCCACCTTAAGTGAGATTGCTTTGGGTGCCAGAATTTTTTGTGTGTGTGAAATACTTTATTAATCCCAGACTGAGAGTGTGCACTATCTTTCCAACTGCTGTTTAAAGTTCAATGGAGTCTTTGCAGATGCATCTTTGACTCAGCAGGAGTAAAATGCCCAGTAGATTTTCCTTTTTACAAGTAATAACACCAACTAAAAATACAGATGTCCATGTATTTCATTTCTACATTTCTTTTCTAATTTTCTCTTATTTCTACAAACCACAGACCATGACTGTGACACTAAGGCTGCATAGCCTTTGAAAAAAATGTATATTCATCTGTGTGTGTGTGTGTGTGTGTGTGTGTGTGTGTGTGACATGACTTCATACTGGCGTTCCCAACTTTAATCAAACAGTATAGCAAAAACCAGATGATGGCGCTGTTTTGGGAGGTTTTAGAAGGTGTGGCTATCCTGGAGGAAGCATGTCACTGGAGGTGGGTTTATAGAGTTCTTAAGCCTTGCCAGATCTCTAGTTGCTCTCTTGCATCCTGTGCCTGCATGATGATGTGAGAGCTTAGCTTCTGCTGCTCCTGCTCCAGCCACCTCCAGCCACCATGCCTCCCTGCCACGACAGACTGTAATTCCCCTGGGACCGTAAGCTCAAATAAACTCTTCCTTCTATAAATTGCTTGGGTCAGTGTTTCTATCACAGCAACAGAAAAGTGACTAATACACGTTTTATCTGCGAAGCACTTGTGTGTGTGTGTGTGTGTGTCTACGCACCCCCTTTCTGTTCGCAGGTAAAAGAGAGTAGAAGCTTTTTGTAAAATCTTGCCTCATTCATGTAAAGTTAGGTGCTTTTCCTTTGTTCTCTGAACCTCAGTGCTTCTTGTGTAGCAGCTGCATGCATGTATTGGTGAAGCCATAAATTTGGTATCACTCTCTAAATCTCTGTTGCTTAGCATGTTTATTGAATGTCAGTGAATGGATGGGTCAGTGAGTGGGTGAGTGAATGAATTGGAGGCTGATTTAGGAAAGTGACTGGGTACTTTGTGGATGGCCAGCATCTGTATTTTAAATTATTCAGGAGTGGCGGGCATGGTGATACATGCCTTTAATCCCAGCACTTGGGAGGCAGAGGCAGGCAGATCTCGGTGAGTTCAAGGCCAGCCTGGTCTACATAGTGAGTTCCAGGCCAGCTGGGGCTACAGAGAGACCCTGTCTCAAAAAGACCAAAATAAATAATTCAGGAGTATCTCTTGAAGACTTTATGTGAGACTGAGCTTGATAATTTTATAAAGTCACAGAGATGGGGGTGATAGTTTGCCTCGGCCTCCAAAGTGCTAGAATTAAAGACATGCGCCACCATGCCCAGCTAAGATTTTTTTTTTTTTTTAAGATGGCCTCACTGTGTAGCCATGGCTGGTCTCGAACTCGATATTCAGACTAGGCTGGCCTTTAACTCACAGAGGCTCACCTGCCTCTGCCTCCCAAGGCCAGCAAGATTTTTTTTTTAATTGTGTGTATGTGTCTTGGTATGTGCATGTAAGTGTAAGTGCCCCTAGGGGCCAGAAGAAGGCACTGGATCCCCTGAAGTTAGAGTTACAGGCAGTTGTAAGCCACTCAACTTGGGTGCTAGGTATTTGTTGTTGGTCAGCTAGTTATGTTAAGAAATGTTGTTATAGCTATTTGGAGGATTCTTTATTAATAAACAAGCTGTTTCTGTTCCCTTTTTATTATGATACTTTCCACAAATACTAGTGCCTCTTATTTGCCAGACCTTGTGCTAGTCCTTGAGAATACAGTACTGAGTAAAACAAAGTACATAACATCATAGAACTTATTTGGGAAAGATGGATAGAAAGCAATATGTGTCAGGTGCTGATAGGTGCTGATAAGAACTGTAATTAGAGGGGCTGGAGAGATGGCTCAGCAGTCAAGAGCACTGGCTGCTCTTGCAGAGGACCCAGGTTTGGTTCCCAGCGCCCACATGGAGGCGACCAACTGTCCATAACTCCAGTTCTAGGGACTCCAATGCCCTCATCTGGCCTCCACCAGCATTGCATGCACGATTGTACTTACATGCATGCAGGCAAAACACTCGTACACATAAAATTGAAAAAAAAAAAGTTAAGAACTGTAATTAAGCCAGGGTAAAGAATAGAAGACTGGTGAGATTGTATGCAAAAATATTTTATTACTTTTATTTTATGTGTATGAGTGTTATGCCCGTATGTAAGTAAGTGCACCCATGTCATGGAATGCCCACAGAGGTCAGAAGAGGGTGTCAGATTCCCTGGAACTGGAGTTACAGACAGTTGTTAGCCACCATGTGGGTGCTGGGAGTTTCAACTGAACCCGAGTCCTCTACAGGAGCAGCCAGTGCTCTTAACCACTAAGCCATCTCTCTAGCCCCTGAAATTGTATGTTAAAGCACTCACAAGTTACAGGGGTTTTTTTAGATTTCATTTTTATCTTTAAATGTGTGTGTGTATGTGTATGTGTGTGTGTGTGTAGCACATGCACATACAGGTGACCGAAGAGGCCAGAAATGTCAGATCCTCCTGGAGCTGGAGTTACAGGCAGTTGGGAGCCATCTGACATAGGTGCTGGGAACTGGACTTGGGTCCTCTGCAGGAGCAGTACGTACTCTTAATCTCCGAGCCATCTCTTCAGCCCCAACAAGTTATTTCTGATAATGAGATTATAGATAACTTTTTATTATGCTTTTATATATGTTTATTAATATATTGCCTTTATTCTTGGGGAAGACAGAGTTCTAATTAGGTCATGTTTGTATTTGAAGACTGCCTCTGTGTGCATCAAGAGGAAGAAAGCTGCCTGTGGGCTTCCCCTCCAAGAATGTATGAGACTTCCCCCAGCAGGTGTCTCACATGGTCTAAACATGTTCACACAGTGAATCCTTTCAGGCTCTGGGCAGGCCTCTGCTTCACATCAACCACACCAACATCTGAGAATGTTTTTACAAAATTCTTAATTCTCTAATTTGGGCTAAAGTATTCTGTATAGAGACCATTTCCTAAGTGTTTGAACCCAAATAGGTAACTTATGAGGAAAGAGTAGAAACACTCTCTATAAGCTACATATTCTTCATATAGAGATACCTTGTTTTTCAAATGATATTTCACAATATTTCTGCCAAACAGGACCCAACTCAGCTCTGTTGGTACATGTGTTGTAACTCTTGTCAGAGTTGTGGGGAAGGACAGAAACATAATGAAGCAGACATCACTCTTCAGGGAAATGAGTGCCCCCCCACACACACCTTTTCCTTTGCCACCTGTACATCAATAGAGTGTCTGCATCTTGCCGAGATGTACCTCAGCTGCCCCACATCAGGAATAACGAGAAGACGGAAAGGAAGGAAAAGCTTGAAGCCCCACCCATGATGAAACTAGGCCCCAGTTATGGAACCCGGCAGATAATGTATTAATGAAAAAGCATCTTTTATCGCTAAACTTGCAGGACTTCCTACAATTCTGAAGTTTCAGCATCCTCTTCAGAATCAGAGCTATGATACATTTGTAAGGGACTGTTTTTTCTAGGTACCTGCCTATCCCTTTACCTATTGCTATCTTGGCTTTTAAAAAAATATTTTGTTCTTTTTATTCTATGTGCATGAGTGTATTGCCTGCATGTGTGTAAATGCACCTTGTCATGAAGTTCCCTTGGAGGTCAGAAGAGGGTGTTGGATTCCCTGAAACTGGAGTTATGGATGATTGTTAGCCGCCATGTGGGTGCTGGGATTCGAACCAGGGTCCTCTGCAAGAGCAGTCAGTGCTCTTAACAGCTTAATCATCTCTCTAGCCCTGGTGCCTTGGCTTTTGAGTGAATGTTAGTCCCTAACTCACCAACCCACTTCTGTTCACAGGAGTGCTTTCCCTTTCTTAATAAACTGTCCCTATTTCTATTTCTAGCCATGTATTCCTAATGTAAAACTTAGTCCTGGAACACAAGAACCTGGAAACTTCAGCAGGTGCCACCCCCTCCCCCCAGACTCAGATCTATGCCTTCAGCAGGTGGCTCACCCAGCCAGGAAGATAGACTGATAAAAATGCCCATTTCAAACTAAATTTATGGTGCAGGGATTCCAGCTAACTCTCTACTATAGGAACACCTCCTTTCCAACCAGTAAAGTAGGAAGAGAGTCTTATGATCTTTCTTTGGCAGGGGAGCCTTAGCATGGAAGAAGTTACAGGTTGGTTGATGATCACTATTCTGCTTCACAAAATAATTTGGGAGTTGAGGTGGGAAAGATGGCTTAGTGTTAGGAACACACACTGCTCTTGCAGAGAACCTAGTTCAGTTCTCATCACCCTTGTCTGGTGACACAGCTACCTGTCACTCCAACTCCAGGAGGATTAGTGTGCGCACAAACCTACCCATAAATACACATCATTAAAAATAAACTTTTTTTTAGAAAAGGTTTTTGGGTCCACCCCAGGGCTATAAGTAACAATAACAAACAGACCTTAAGGAAGAAAAGCCCATAATGTACAAACTCAGGAGAGGCATGTGCTATGTAAATGACCTTCAAAGGGTCCTGCAGCTAAGTGTGGTGGTGCACAAGCCTTAAATCCCAGCACTGAGGAGGCAGAGACTCTGGGACCACGGCACGTTCCAGGCCAGCTGGGGCTACAGGAAGATCCTGTCTCAAAAAATAAAATAGGGGCTAGAAAGATTGCTCAGCAGTTAGGAACACTGACTGGTCTTGCAGAGGACCCATGTTCAGTTCCCAGCACCCACATGGCAGCTGACAACCATCTGTTAACTCCAGTTTCAGGGGATCGGATCTTGTCTGGCTTCCTTAGGCAATGCATGCATGTGACCCACTTAAATACATGTAGTCAAAACACTTATACACTATGGCATGTAGACCAGGCTGGCCTTGAACCCAGAGATCCACCTGCCTCTGCTTCCAGAGTGCTAGAATTAAAGATGTGCACCACCACACTAGGCTTCTATTTCTAATCATCATCATCATGTACCTTTCCTGTTCTCTGTTTATATTTATGCTATATTCATTTCTAGAGATGTAGACACTTCATGCATTCAGTGGGTACTGAGCACACTTGTTCTAAGAGTGTTTTGATATAAAGATGAAAAGTTAGAAGGAACAAGAATTTCTTTTGTGCCTCTTTGTCTTGTCTTTTAGTTACATAATTATAAATTATTTTCCTTTGCAAGGGATCTAATCTAGTGCCTTATGTATGCTAGTGAGCACTTACATGCAAGCAATACACTCATGCATAAAATAAAAATAACTAAAAATAAAAAAATAAAAATCTTTAAAAAAAATTTAAAAGCTTAAATGTGCCAGTCACCCTTGCAGACATTTGGAGGTAGAAGCAGGAAGATCTGGAGTTCGAAGTCATCTTTCTTTAGTGAGCTTTGGCTATAAGACACCCTGTGCAAAAAAATGTAATGGTTTGGGAGGCAGAGGCAGGTGGATCTCTGTGAGATTGAGGTCAGCCTGGTCTACATACCAAGTGCCAGGCCAGCTGGGGCTACAGGGAGACCCTGTCTCAAAAAGACCAAAAAAAAAAGTAATGGTTGGAGATGTCCAGTGTGATTAGTAACTCCCATTTCAGGGTCATCCGTTTCTAACAGGTATCTCCTTATTTTCTTTGACTTCATGTGGCGTCAACAAATGTTTATTGACTGTTTATTCTTCATTGTTGTAATGGATCTTACTGTCTAATGCAGATAATTATCAATCACAGGTAACTGTGGAATAAATCAGAATATAGTCACTGCCATAGAGAATGAGGAACTCACTTTTTGCTGTGGAAATTGGTGATACCTAGGTTAGTTAGTTAGGATTTGTGAATGAAGTAGCATTTAAAATAGGCCTTGAAGATAAGTGTGAAATGTATGACCTTTGTTAAATTTTCTTGATGTCTTTGTTAGAGATAATTTGACCAGGCACAGTGGCACATGCCCGTGATCCTGGCACTTGGGAGGCTGACAGAAGGATCTCCACTCAGATGCCATCCTGGGATATACTTTCCTTAAAACAAACAGCAACAAAATTAATAGGCTGCATTGTTTGACATCTATTCCAGAACCTTAAATACTTTACCTTCAAGTAACACCTGTTTTTGATCTGTTTTTGAGCTCATTTATGCAAAGGAATACATCATACAAAATTTTCAGTATTACCCAGTCTTTATAAACATCAGTCATAAATTTAGGAATTACTTTTCTGAATGTTACCAAACAAAAAAGGACATGAAATTTGATGTCTTTCTTTCTTATACCACTGATTTTCTTTACTCCTTTTAGGCACAGACCCTTTTGCTTCTGTTTTCGGGAATGAATCATTTGGAGATGGATTTGCTGACTTCAGCACATTATCAAAGGTAATCTGTGATGATTCATGGGAAGGAAAAATGTATCATGTTCCCATCAAATGAGCAGACCCCCTTTCAGTTGCCAAGCCCTCTCACAACATTGGAACTTGATTGCAGTCAGTTATAGCAAACATTGATTTCAGGTAGAAGTTACAGATAAGCTATAATTATATTTCTATACATAAAGTGATAACAATGATAATTCAGGTGATTATAATTTTCCACCGAAAGATTTGCTGAACATCATATTTCTTTTTAAACAGTCTTTTGATTTTTATACTCTGAGGTTTTTAGGGTCTATACTAAGATAAATATCACATAAGCCTCAGCATTGGATATCCACTGCTTGTTTTCCAGCATAGCTGTAGTATTGATCTACCCCTCTCCCAAAAGGAACCTTTGACAATATCTAGAGACATTTGTGCTTTTCACAACTAGCTGGAGGGCGCAACTCATATCTAATGGGCAGAGGCCAGTGATGCTGTTGAACATCCTAAAGAATACTGCACAGCCCCCAAAACATAGTTATTCCCTCCCAGAATGTTAGTGCCACTATTGAAAAACACTGACCTAAATAGATCTCAAATCTTAAACTAGTGTGTTAGAGAAAATGCAGTCTTTCATTACTCTACCTATTTGAAGGTCAGGATCTTCAGAGCCCTATTAAAACATCATTCCATGGAATCAGCTTGCTTTTATTTATTTTTATTTTATGTGTATGAGTGTTATGCCTGCATGTATGTAAGTGCACCTGTGTCTTTCAGTGCCTGCAGAAGCCATAAGATGATATTGGATCCCCTGGAACTGAAGATGTGGACAGTTGTTAGCTGGCGTGTGGGTGCTGGGAATCAAACCCAGGTCCTCTGCAACAGCAGCAAGTGCTCTTAACTGCTGAACCCCCAGTTTGCTTTTAAAAATTGACTTCGTTTGCCTTCATTGTTTGCCTAGATGGCATTCTCTTTTTTTATTTTTATTTTTGTGTTTTTGAGACAGGGTCTTCTTGTAGCCCCAGCTGTTCTGGAACTCACTATGTACACCAGGCTGGCTTCGAACTTACAAAGATCCTCCTGCCTCTGCCTCCCAAGTGCTGGGCTCAAAGGCGTGCGCCACCATGCCTGGTGTCATTTTCTTTAATATTACATTGTTCCTATGTTTAAAGTCAGTCATTCCTTCTGTTGCATTACCATCTGGCTCCAGCAGCTTTAGAAGGGCCTCAGGTGGCTCTGTTGTGAACATTGTCTGGTGCTTCATAAGTTTTCAGTGCAGAGTTGGCTTGTTTGTGTATGATTTGTTGCTCTGCAAAATTTGTGATGTGAGAGTCACTGCTCATACAGAAAAACTTGTAGTCCTGTTCTTGAATGTAGAGGTTACAATGCCACTAGGCTGGAGCTGGGAGAAGGCTCCGTTAAGAGCACTGTCTGCTCTTGCAGAGGACCTGAGTTCGAGTCCCAGTACCCACACTGGGGCTACAAACCATCCCTAACTCCAGTTCCCGGGTAATCTGATGCCGTCTTCTGACCTCTGAGGCATTGTACAACACAGGTGCATTTAACAGGCAGTGCACTCACACACATAAAATAAAAGTAATAAAATATGTTAAAATAAATATATATATATATAAAATGTCAGTTGGCTAGGAACTGAAAAAAAGTTATGTAATACTTAAATCATTCTTTTGAATATTGTTTGCCCATATGTATATGAAACTATATGAACATTTCTTTTTTAAACAAAGGTCAACAACGAAGATCCTTTTAATCCTACCACATCAAGTTCTGCCAGCAGTATAATTATTCCAAAACCTGTGTTTGAGGCGATACCAGTCAAGAGTGAAGATGTACCCCCAGCCCTGCCGCCAAAGATTGGAACTCCAACGAGACCTTGCCCACCACCACCTGGTATGAGAGCTGAGGCCTTTCCTAAGTCAATTTGATGCCTTTTCCCTCTCTGAAAAGTGAACTTTTCTTACATACTTACATAGCTTATATAAAAAATAAAATCAAAGACTTAGCAACACTTGGTGCTGTCGTTTTCTGACCTCAGTACTTATGTAGGCATGTGCCTAAGAAGCCAGTGCATGTAATTGGCATGAACTATCTTTCTGGTGTGAGCCTCTCCCCCACCTCCATTTCAGAGATGCAGTGAATGGAAAAGGTGCAGGTGAAATCTCATACTTTTTGGAAGCCCAGTGATTATCAATTGAAGAGCAGTTTCTTGTACTTTGGGTTTGTAATTAATTTCTTTGAGAGAAAACTAATTTGAAGTCTCCTTTTCTTAAATTCTATTTATTTA
>NW_008333780.1:2041468-2063405 GCF_000622305.1 Nannospalax galili
AAGGAAGGGTGGTAAAAGAAGAAATATTTACCCCTTAAATCCTTTAATATGAAAAAGTAGACTTTTGATATCCAGAATTCAGAAATACAGTAACTTGAAAGAATTAGCTTTTCTGAAGGAAAATATTAGCTCATTAAAAAAAAATTCTTTGGTCCCAAAAATTCTTTGGAGTCAAGAGGGGAGTCAGTTACTCCTCCCACCCAGTCAGTCGACTGTAGCTGCATGTGGGGGAGGGGCAATGGATATATAAGCCGAGAACTCCTAGCCGCATCTCTCTCCATTTTGTGCGTTGGGAAGTCACAGGCTCTGTATTTGACTGTGGACTTTACAATGCAGCCATAAATGTGGGACGCCCACTCTTCTGTAAGTAAACCCTCACCCTATGCTCTGTTAAAATAATAAATAATAAATCAATAATATTTTTTAATGTAAAAAAAAATAATCCTTTGGTTTGGGCCTCTCTCCCATTGGGCTGTGGGACCCTTTCCTCCTCAGCCAGGGCTAGAGGCCAAGATCAGCCCTTGAGGATCATTGTCAGGACTGCCATGAGTGGGCACCCTTGTTTTACTGCCTCAGACAGCTGAAAAAAAAGAAAAAACTTTAGTTTACAATGGTGATTTAAAAATTATTTGTGGCCCAGGAACATAGTCTTCATATCCTGGAACTCTCTAGTAGACCAGGCTGGCCTTGAACTCACAGAGATCCGCCTGCCTCTGCCTCTGCCTCTGCTGGGACTACAGGCGTGCGCCACCACGCCCGGCTCTATATTTTAAATTTTAGTTTTGTTTAGTGTAATTGTGTTATGTTTAGCACTATACAAAGGAAAGGTCTGTTTTTAACGCAGAATGAAGTGGCCTTAACCCAAGTATCGGTAGTACTTCAAAGCTGTTCTCTGAGCAGATGTATTTGGCACACTGGTTTTCAAAAAATATTTTATTATTTTTATTTTATGTGTATGCAAGTATAGCCTGCATGTAAGCGTACCTGTGTTGTACAATGCCCGAGGAGGACAGAAGAGGGAGTCAGATGCCCTGGAACTGGAGTTATGGACAGTTGTTAGCCACCATGTGGGTGCTGGGATTCAAACCCAGGTCCTCTGCAAGAGCCATCAGTAATCTTAACTGCTGAGCCATGTCTCCAGCCCCAGGAGATCATTCTTGCCTTTTTGAAATAACCTCTCCATGGCATTTGAGCAGATTGTTCTTTTGTTTATAACTTAACAGACTGCACATTTTAGTGCTCCAGTATTTGTTTAAAACTCTGGTGGGTGAGTTAACTGATTTCTGTCTTTTAAGGAAAAGTCACCTGTATCATACATTATTAGAAGTAAGGTCATCATATATATGTATATATAAGTAATAGTTTGTTCATTTAAGTTTTACACCTGTATGACTAAGGTTACTTTTAAAACCTAAGTAAAATGCCCTAATTAACACCTTAATTAAAGCTGGGAACAGGACTGGTGAGATGGCTTAGAGGGTAAAGGTGCTTGCCACACAAGTCACCTGTATCATACATTATTAGAAGTAAGGTCATCATATATATGTATATATAAGTAATAGTTTGTTCATTTAAGTTTTACACCTGTATGACTAAGGTTACTTTTAAAACCTAAGTAAAATGCCCTAATTAACACCTTAATTAAAGCTGGGAACAGGACTGGTGAGATGGCTTAGAGGGTAAAGGTGCTTGCCACACAAGCCTGGTGACCTAAGTTCAATCCCTGGAATCCACATAAAGATTCGAGGACAGAGAGGACTCCACAAATTTGTCCTCTGATAACATGTGTCCACATATACATCATTCACACATACTATGATAATAATAATAATAATAATAATAATAAAAAGCTAAGACTATTTGAGTGGACATTGTAGAAAAATCAAGGAGAAAACATACTTTGTTGGAAAGATCACTGATTAGAAGCTTTAAATTCATATTGTAGAAAGCCCTTGCCTCAATTTATAGATACTTTTTTCCAGTGCTGAGAACTAAATCTAAAGCCTCACTTTAGGCAAGCACTCTACCACTGAATTATGTTCCCAGCCTTTTTGTTTGTTTGGTTTTTCTTTTTTGAACAGTGCCCCACATAGCCCAGGCTGGCCTCAAACTCACTATGTAGGCCAAGGATGTCCTTGAATTCCTGATCCTTCTGTCTCCACCTCTCAGGTACTGAGGTTATAGGCTTGTGCCACCATGCCTGGTGTTTTTATTGGGTTGGTTTGGTTGGTTGGGTTTTTATGTTTGCTTTTTGTTTGTTGGTGTGGTGGTAGTGTGATACTGGTGGTTGTTACCTAGGGCTTTGTAAGCTACAACCCAAACATCACTCTGTGGTCTTAAAGTGTATAATTACCTCACTGCTTTAGATGTTAGATAGTGACAGCAATTTAGATTTTGCCTATTTTCAGAGGACTTTCAGAGGGAGTCATATGAGCTACAAACATCTTTTGTAAACTGCTACATTTATGAAAAGAGTCAATTATTATTATCAGCTTGCTGCATTTTAGGAAAAAAGTTTGAAATTTTATAGATGACAAAAAAGTTAAGTGGGGACTGGAAAGATGATTCAGCACTTAAGAGCACTTGCTGACCCCAAGTTCAGTTCCCAGCATACACTTGGTAGCTCACAGTGGTCTGTAACTCCAGTTCTAGGGGATCTACAGGCACCAGGCATGCACATGGTACACTTACATACATAAAGGCACTCACACGTACACAGCAAATATAAATAAATAAATCTTTTTTTTTTTTTGGTCTTTTTGAGACAGGGTCTCCCTGTAGCCCCAGCTGACCTGGAACTCACTGTGTAGACCAGGATGACCTTGAACTCACAGAGCTCTGCCTGCCTCTGCCTCCCAAACAGGGGTGCACCACCACACCCTTCTCTCTCTTTTTTAAAAACTGGTTTTGAGAGATGTAAGTGGGGCTTTGTGTTTTACGTTACTAGGGATAAGGATTCTTGGCCCATCCTCTTTGCTTATTTATTTATCTATTTAGTTTTTTGTTCATTTAGTATGTGCCTAAAACGTATTTGAGAGCGAGTATGGGAAACATTTGAGGATAGATTGTTGGTATGGCCGTTTATGACAGTATTAAAAATGGGTTTTTGGTTCTTTTCCCATTCGCCACCCTCAGTTCTTTAATGCTTTCTGTGTACATGTTCTCGTGTGCTTGTGTTTGCTGTATTTACTGGTTAATTGTAATGATTTTGATCCAGGGAAAAGAGCCATCAACAAATTGGATTCTTCTGATCCCTTTAAACCGAATGATCCATTTCAGCCTTTCCCAGGCAATGATAGCCCCAAAGAAAAAGATCCTGATATGTTTTGTGATCCATTCACTTCTACTACTACTACCAATAA
Source organism: Nannospalax galili (assembly GCF_000622305.1). Taxonomy (NCBI): domain Eukaryota; kingdom Metazoa; phylum Chordata; class Mammalia; order Rodentia; family Spalacidae; genus Nannospalax; species Nannospalax galili. The sequence continues at coordinate 2,044,831 of NW_008333780.1, forward strand.
CGAGGCTGAGCCAAGCAATTTTGCTAACTTCAGTGCTGTAAGTACTGTGAATGGGCTGTTTGGGGGAAAATCTTTCCATTTATAGTTTGAAGATCTTTCAGAGATTTCTTTGTAGTTTGCCAAATTTGCATCATTTCAACTAAATTTACCAACATACTAAAAATTATCTTTTATTCTTCCCCCGAGCAAAACCTGTTTGAATTTGTTCTGATGGTTCTAAAATTGTTCCATTGCTCAATTCATTTTAGTAGTTTTAGTTCTTATACTATACAAGTTGTTTTACAGATGCTTCTTTTAGTCATGGTAATATCAGTGTAAGTAAAGTCTTGACACTTATCATTTTGCAGATGGCTATGTAGGATGGTGATTTAATAGTTTGCCCACTAGATGAATAATGCCAGTAATAAGCTTGTGTATTTGTAACTGTGTATGTGTGTACAAAGCTTTAAGGATTTCTAGAAACCAGTCAGCAATTTGTATGAGGGGCAATGCCAGGGTTTCTTTGAATAGAAAGCAAAGCTCTTTCCTCTCACATAGTAGTTTTCATTGTTTGGTGGTGGTGGTTCTTTTTCTCTGTTTTAGTTTTATAAAACAACTCTGAACCTGTGAACCCACTTCTTAGGGACTCTAGTGTGGAGAAGTGCTGTGGAGATGCCATGCAGTTCATCATTGTTAGAGAAAGCCAAAAGATGGGTTTTGTTTCTGGGTTTTGTTTGTTTTGTTTTGAGATAGGGTTTCACTTTGTAGCTCTGGTTGTAGACTAGACTGCCTCTGACTCCTGAGTGCTGGGATTAAAGGTGTGAGCCACCATACCTGACCTTTAATGGCCTTCTTAGGTGTGGCTAACAAAATTCCTTTTCCCCCAGATTTTTTTTTTACCTAGTTTCAGGCAAAGTGACATTCACTACCTATACTGTAATGGGAATTCTCCATTTTATTACCTTTTGTTCTTGATTTTGGAGATGAGAGATCTAATGGCCAGATCTGGCCACAACCTGCTTAATGTTTTCCTACTCGGTGTATCACTGAGTCATTCATTTGGTTGTTTTATCCCTGCCACTCTGCCTAGTGAGAAAACAGGTAGGCAGGAATCTGTATGCAACTAAGGCAGTTGTTAAAACCCACCTTCTGAATCTCTACTCTTTAAGTTCTAGTGGCTTCTCCTGAATGAGAAGGAACAGAATAGAAAGCAACGTTTTGAATACTGAAAAAAATGACATTTCAGAGTTATCTCTGTGCACATTTCATTTCAGGCAGAGTTTGAGTTGTTTCAAGCAGAGAATGGAAAATTGACTCTGAGGCGATTGTAATTCTTTTAGTATAAAATAACACTTTGGCAGTTTATAACATTCATTATGTTAAATATGGTTTCAGCAGTCAAAACCTGGTTGGACTGAGTCTTGAATGATAGCTGAGGCATTTTGCTTATTCCAATCCCCAGACTCTCAGTACAGTGTGATATAAAGTGGTTCACAATAAAATCCTGTTTTTCATTGTGAAAGATGTGTGATTCACAGATCCATTTTCATAAAGTGTCTCACTATGTAGCCCTGGCTGGCCTGGAACTCTATGTAGATCACGCTGGCCTTGAACTCACAGAGCTCTACCTGCCTCTGCCTCCCCAGTGCTGGGATCAAAGGTGTGCGCTACCATGCTTAGCCTTCAAAATCCTTTTTAGATAGTATTTGGTTCATCTAATACTCATATCATATGTGGCAAAATCTCACTGCTTTATAGTTTTTCTGTATTCTGAAAGGCTAAGTAAGGCAGAAAATTACAAGTGGCATTCATTTTAGCATTTTGTCAGCCAGACATTGTACCCATAAGCTGCCATCCTACCACCAGGAAACGGGTGGAGGCTGGAGGATCATGAGTTTGAGGCTAGCCTGAGCTTTATCCCGAGACCCTATCTAAAACAAAACAAATCAGCATATGAAGAGTGATCACTAAAGTTTAGACATTTTACACTAGGTGGAAGGGCTAGACTTCTGTGTTTAAATTACCTTCTCTACCTTAAGCGCTTCTCCTTTTTTTGAGACAGAACCTCACTAGGTCCCAGATTGCCAGATTGGCCTCTCATTTGCAATTGTCCTGCCCCGTCCTCCCAAGTACTGGGACTACAGGCATGTGCCACTATGCCTATAACTTCTACTTTCTTTAAAAAATATTTTACTTTTTTTATTTTTATGTGTTTGGAGTTACAGACAGCTGTTAGCCGCCATGTGGGTGTTGGGAATCAAACCTGAATCCTCTGCAAGAGCAGTCAGTGCTCAGCTCAGCCTCCTGCTTCTCCTTTTTTAAGTGATACTTTTTTTTTTTTTTTTTTTTTTTTTTTTTTTTTTTTTTTTTTGAGACAGGGTCTCTGTGTAGTCCCAGCTGTCCTAGAACTCACTATGTAGACCAGGCTGGCTTCGATCTCACAGAGATCCAACTGCCTCTGCTTCCCGAGTGCTCAGACTAAAGGCATGTGCCACCACACTCAGAAGATTGCATTAATTTTTTAAAAAATTAGACCACCTTCAGTATGTAGGTAAACCATACTCTCAGAAACAAAGAGCAAATAAGAAAATTCCCAGAGTCCTTCAGGTAAAATAAATAGCTAATGTTCTTTTATAAACTGTTTGTACTTCTTTTCATTTTTTTTTTATTCATTTGTTCTTTTGGATGGCAGTATCCCTCTGAAGAGGATATGATTGAATGGGCCAAGAGGGAAAGTGAAAGAGAGGAAGAACAGAGGCTTGCCCGACTGAACCAGCAAGAACAAGAAGACTTGGAACTGGCTATTGCACTTAGCAAATCAGAGATATCAGAAGCATGAAGTTTGTCCTTGTCAACAATACAATACTCCTTCCTGAATACTGAAGCTATTTACCATGTGTATCAAAACTACCTGTGAGCATGGGGATACAAAAGTTTTGAGATTCCTATAAATGTGACAGAAGTCTAGTTTGTTGTTGTTATTGTTGTTTAAAAAAAAATATTTCAAATAGGTCTTATTTTTTCTTCCAAAAGCAGTACCTGATCAGACAGCTTCCCCTGGCCCCTGTTCCAGTGTGCGTCCACAGTGAGCTCTTGCCTGCTTATGCTGCTTTTACCCGTGAAGCTAGAGCACCCAAGCTTCTGCCTTCTAGAATCTGAAAGACGTAGTTTCACCCTGTGCTGCCCTTATTCTGTAGTTGTTATGATAAGTCATTGGTGTTCTTAAAATCTGCAGGTAGTTTTCCCCTAATTGAATGACTTAAGGGGAGGGGAAGGGAAAGAACGTTCTATTTCTTTTATGATTGGTATAAATTGGCTAGTTTAAAGTACATTTTCATATGTCCTTAACAAAGAAAATGTAATTTGTTTTTTCACAGACAAGGAAAGATATTTGCATAGATCAACTCCACTATGGAAAAAGGGATACATTAGGTTGACTCATTATAGCTTCAGACTCAAGTAATTTCTAAATAAAAATATTAAATAGATTTTTAAAAACAATTTTCTCTGGACCTAAATAATTTTAAGATCAACAGGTACCTCACCACATGTTTGCTAATCAACAAAAACAGTTTCTTACAAATAAAATTTTAAGGAATGTTCATTTTAAGTGCCACATGTTAGAAAAAAAATTAGAACTTAAAATATAACACGTCTTTGTAGAAACTTAACGCGCACCCAGTCTGCCTTTGCTTGCTGAACTGCTGTCCTTTAGTTCATGAGAGGTGTGTTCTTGAACTTTGACAGGAGAAACTCCAGGAAGTTAGAATTGGCAGATACTTTGGTTTTTCACTATTTGTTCTGTTTTCTTTAACGAAGGCCCAGCTACTTGAAATGCCAACCCTTCCACTGACTGCAAGTGGAAGAACGTATCTAGTGTTTTTTGTCCGTCTTTGTAGTTTAAATTAGTTTATTTATGCAGCTCATGGTTTTCTCCTATAAAATTGGCAACCTAGCAAAAAAAAAATCTTTTTAAACTGAAAAAAAAAGGACCTGCCAAATTATAAGAACTCTTCCTTTGTTAAAAGCCCATCTTCTTTTAAACTAGCAGTTGAATTTGAAATAGACTATGAAGTAGACTGTAAATTGTAATCTTTTTTTTTAACTTGAGTTACTGATTTAGATAGCATTTTCAATACCAAGATAAAAATGCACCCACAAACCAATTCTCTGGGTTACCAAGTCAAGGTGGTATTGAGCTGTATTAGTCAGAGTAACTTACTGCCTGGCCTACAAATAAATCCCACAGTGTCTAAATCAGTTCATCTTGAAATGGTGCTTTCTTTCTTTCCACACACTATCGAATGGCTGGAATTTAAAGCAAATCTAAACCATGTTCTTGCACTGCTAACTTTTTTCTACTTTTGTAAATAGAAATATTTCAGCATAAAAGTCATACATATGAAGCAAGGGCTGAATCATAATCACAGGCTTTAGTTTTGATAAACTAATCCAGTGACCTAAGTATTGTTTGCAAAAGTTCCTTGAGAAGGTAGTGTTAGGAGTTGTACTAGATGGTCTTTTCTGTTTCTTTTCCCCCTTTCTTCCCCTTACTCTTCAGGAAAAAGGTAAGTTGACTTGAATAACCTTCTTCTGCACTGAGAAAATGAACAAGTGTTTGAAATGCTTTAAAATTTTTTAATTAAAAAAATTCTGGAAAATATTAAATATCTGTAACTTATAAACACCAACTTTTGATGTAATAAGTGCACCCAAATCTTATGTATGTTTAACTGGATTATATAGATTCTTATCTTTTTGTTAAGATATGTATACTTAATGGACCAATATAATATAAAATATGTACATATTATATAAATATGTCTCCTTGCTTGCTCATGTAGGATGGCTGTCTTAAGAGCCGTTCGTTATGTTCTGTGGTATTAGACCCCGGCCCCAGAGCCTGGACGACGTTCTAACCATCTTTTACCTGCTCACTCAGCTTCACCTGAGCACTCTTCATAGGATTTTTTCATGTTTCAAACTTATAAGTTACAGTCTGTAATTATGAGAATAATAGATTTTAAGAAATAAAAGGGTATACTACATATCTATTTTGTGTTAGACTTTAAACTGTTCTCTGATTGTGTGCAGGAAGGGCAGGTGGGCAGTTTTTAGTTATTTTCTCCTGTTTTGTGAGAAAAATTAGGGAATGTATCTGCATAGAGCATCTGAAGCATATGATGTGGACTCTGAAAGACACTACGATCCAGTAGATTCAGACTTTTCCTGGGCTTGAATCTCTGGTCTTCCATTTTAAGATTTATTTTTATTTTATATGTATGGGTGTTTTGCCTGCATGTATGTATGTGTACTACATGTCTGCCTGATGCCTGTAGAAGGCGGAAGAGGGCATTGGCTTCCCCTGGAACTGTAGTTATGAATGGTTGTGAGCCACCATCTGAGTGCTGGGAACTGAACCCAGGTCCTTTGCAACTACTGAGTCATCTCTCCAGACCTCTTCTGCCATTTTTGAGAAAGTTTCCTGAGTCTTTGAACTTCATTTTTCTCATATAATGAATATTGTAATACATAACTCATATAATTGGCCTATAGGATTTGACATTAGCAAATTTTCTTTCTTTTTGAGATAAAGGTTTTGTTATGTCAGGCTAAGCTTCAACAATGTGAACCACTACAGACATGCAATATCCCACCAGTCTACTTCAAATTCAGCTGTCTGCTAGTTTAATGGAAAATGAGCCTTTTTTTTTTTTTCTGTCTTTTTGAGACAGGGTCTCCCTGTAGCCCCAGCTAGCCTGGAACTCACTCTGTAGACCAGGCTGGCCTGGAACTCACAGAGATCCACCTGCCTCTGCCTCCCCTGTCCTGGGATTAAAGGTGTGTGCCACCATGCCTGGAAGAAAATGAGCTTTTAACAGAGGAAAAATTCTGATAATTTGACAGATCTTTTTTTTCCCTCTCATTTTAAAAACAAGATTTTTTTTCTAGCTTGCTACAACATGAGGATGTGGTGGTGCGCCTTTAATTCCAGCACTCAGGAGGAAGAGGCAGGTGGTCCTCTGAGATCAAGGCCAGTCTGGTCTATATAGCATGTTCCTGGCCAGCTGGGACTACAGGGAGGCTGTCTTAAAACAAACAAGACAAACAAAACCTTAGAGCAATGTGCTTCAGCTTATATAGCTAAGAAATGGATGAACGGGAACTAAATTCTGATCTCTGATTCTAAACATGGCAATGGATGCAGTTTGCATACTTTGTTTCATTTTGTGTGGAAAAATATTGCGTAAAAGAAATGGTAGGAGCAGGAGATGGTAAACATCTAACCCTGATCCTAAGTGTTTTACATATATTAGTCCGTTCAGTTCTCACACTGTAAACCTGAAAGGTACAGTTACTCTGTCCATGTTGCAGAAATGCCCAAACAAGAACCCAGGAAACTGGCTCGAGTTAACTGCCGCTCACTCTTCTTCAAGAATCCAGAGTAGAAATACCACAAAGTAATCCATCTGGTCACTCTGAAGTACTAATGGAAAAACCCTACTACATTGCATCTAATATGTTTCAAAACATTTTCCAAGGCTGGGGGTGGTGGCAGGGTGGTGGCACACTCCTTTAATCCCAGCATTTAGGAAGCAAAGGCGGGTGGGTCTCTATGAGTTTAAGGCCAGCCTGGCCTACATAGAGAGTTCTAGACTAGCCAGAGCTGCATAGTGAGACCCTGTCTAAAAACAAAAATCAGTCATTCAGGGGCTGAAGAGATGGCTAATGGTTATAAGTATTTGCTACTCTTGCAGCATACTAGAGTTGAATTCCCAGTACCTGCATCAGTTGTCTCTTAACTGCTTGTAATTCTAGCCCCATGGAATCCAACACCCTCTCTGGCCTCCTCAGGCACCTACACTCACATTCACAGACACACACACACACACACACACACACACACACGTAATTTAAAAACAAAATCTTTTTTTTTTAATTGTCTAATTCATTACCTTAACTCAAGTGAGTTGACACAGGAGAGCTCTGTTGGTAATTGTTATTCCATAAGTATATGGCAGAGAGGGCCAGCCTTGCTTTCTATTAAAGAAATACAAAACTAAGCAGATGCTGGTTTATGCCTATAAGCCTAGCAGAAATAAAAAAGTGACTTACCAGTGATGACAAGGCTCTAGAAAGAAGACATGAGAAGTAGAGGGGCTGGGGATGCAGTTCTTGCCAAGAATGCATGAAGCCCTGAGTTCAAGTCCTAGCACCACATAAACTGGCCAAGGTGTCACACCTGTAATCCCAGTACTTGAGAAGGTGGAGGTAGGAGGATCAGAAGTTGAAGGTCATTCTTAGCTACATAGGGAGTTCCAGTCCAGCTACATGAACCCTAACCCCTGAAAAAGAGGAAGGTAGAAACTAAATTTTTAAGAGTTTTAGGTATCCCAGTGTGACCAGACTTTAGGTTTATGAGGGAGAATGAGTTGTCATGCTTGTGTGTAAGATCTCCTCTTTAGGAGAAATATTAAGTAGGGAGGTCAGGCTAAGAGGAGAATGAAATTGAAATTATCAAGTTATAGGGTCTGAATAGACAAATTGAATTTAGTAAGTCATGGGTAATAAAAGGGAAGGGGTACCTCAATCTCAACATCTGGAGGGCTTATTAAAATAGATTGCTGGGGTTGGCAAGGTGGCCCAATCCTTTCGTCCCAGCACTCAGGAGGCAAATGGAGGCCAGCCTCGTCTACAAAGTGAGTTCCAGGCCAGCTAGGGAGATCCCCTCTCAAACAAACATTGCTGAACCCTACCTCAGTCTAGCCGAGGCCACAGTGTTTGATGTGTGTTTGAAAGATCAGAAGTCTCCCAAGAGGCTTTACTTAGGTGGTGTTCATTACTTTAGTGATGAGTTACTTAAACCTGGCTAAGGTCTGACCTTTCTTTAGAAACATGACTTTCAGCAATAAAAGAAAGTCAGCTTCTATTAAGTTCACAGTTACCAGTTTCACTGGTAAAGACCAGACTATCACTTTCTAGTAGTCTTGGAGCTTTTCCCACAGCTGACTGTGCTCAGGCTCCCCTTGATCTCAGCTGCCTGGGCCTCTGGCATGGTTTTCTAGCTTAATCAGGTTGTAGTCTGGTTTGGCTGGTTGGGTGACTATATGTCTTTTGGGGGTGGCTTTGCATACCTTTGCTTTGATTCATTGTAAAATTTTCAGTATGTTTAAAGTATTTTAAAGCTCAGGAAATAAAATTTGTCATTAAATATTTGTTGGGTCACAGGTGCTTTGGAAACTGAGACAGGAGGATTGTTGAGTCCAGGAACTTGTGTCTTCCCCAAGCAACTGTGACACCCTATGCAAATTAATAGACCACTAATTCTGGTCTGTTTCCTAGCTCTATCAGGTAGAGTAAGTCTCTTAACCTCCCTGACCACAGTGAGAATAACACTTTCATCACAGGACTGTTGGATTAATGATTATTGATTCGAAGTCTTGGCTCCTATTCTAGCACAGATGTCATGCCCATTTTTAAGAAGATAGAAAAGGGGCCAGCAAGATGGCTCAGCAGGTAAAGGCACTTATCACTAAACTTGGACAACCAGGTTCCACCCCCCAGGACACACATGGTGGAGGGAAAGAACCAACTCCCACAGATTGTCCTCTGACTTCCACAGTATGCAGTGGTATATTCGTGCATGTGCATGTGTGCACACCACACACATAAATCTTAAATTGGGCGGGCAGTTGAGACAGGATCTCACTACATAGCCCTGAGTGGCCTGGAACTCACTATGTGGACCAGGTTGGCCTGATTCACAGAGATCACCTGCCTCTGCTTTCAAGTGCTGAGATTAGTGTGTGCCACCACACCCATTTTAATATTCAAATAATTTTAAAAAATACCTAGTGCTGAATGCTGTGAGAAAGACAAAAGTAGCCTCTGAAGAGAAAACACCAAGGAGAGCCTGAAGGGCTTCCTAGAGAAGGTGGTGTTGACTGTGGGCAAAGAGACTAGGTTGTTCTTAACTGGAATTTCCTGATCGGGAAGCCCTTGTTTATCTCTCTGAGCCCTGACATGACTGCTCGGAGAAAGGGAAATGCCACCTCTTCTCTGCATACAAGGGCCAAGGGAGAGACTGCCCAGATAGATGGTCCTTTGGGGGCACTTCCCATGTGTGCCATGGCCTGTGGATCACAGGCAGGATGGGATGCCATGGGGCAGACAGGGATTTGAGACCTGGTTTTAGGAACAACTTGGTCTCTGGAAGTTAACCCTTCTGAACCTCAGGTTCCATCACCTGTACAATGGAGATGATATTTAGTAAGATGAATTTGTACAAAATTCAGGACTCAGGTTAGCATGTTGAAAATAACTGAATCAGAAGACAGTTACCATTTTTTGGACACAGGCACCTAAGGAGATGGAAACACTCTTAGCCACCTTGCCCTTGTATGTATTCAACCCCCACTTGTCAGAAGAGGTGTCTCCAGAAGGGCTTGAATCGGCTCCCCGACATCCTTTCAAACACCTTAAGGAGCTCCCCTGCCTCTTGTCCTTAGCTGATCTTCCCACAGGTGCCTCCTGGGCTACACTGGTGGGTGCCAGGACCCATTCCTCTTGTTGGTGGTGATTTAAAAAAGGCAGAAATACACATGACCCAAGTTTGTACTGAAAACAGGCCTTGGCTTGTTCACCCCATCCCGACTCCCAGAAGCCTAGGGATCCGGAGTCTAAACTGAGTCACGTCCTGGTGCCAGGCCTGGCTTGGCCTGCAACCTTCACCCTCGGGCCCAGGCAGCCACTTCCCCATCTCCCTAGCCCCTGCAGTCCCCTCAGACTCCTGCTCAGTGCCTGGCTCCAGACCAGTTCTCGAAGCCTTCAACCCCATTCGGCACAGGCAGCCCTGGCAAGGCTGGAGATTGCGGGTGGGAGAGTGAAGGGGCGGGTGGAACCCCCTCGTAGACCCTGGAAAGGCCCTCACACGGTGTGCAGCGGGGGCTGCGGGCCCACTCGGTGCCCAGCGGTGGTCTGGCCCGCTCCGGACGTCCTCTGGTTCTGGATGCGGTGGACTTCGCACAGGGAGGCGCCGGCCAGGGCAGGGAGGAGCTGCGGTCCGGAGGCTGCCGCCAAGGCCCGCGCCCATGGCCTCTCTGACCACCTGGAAGAGAGTGGCCTCCGGGAAGAGACCACAGGTACAAGTTGCGGCGCGGGGGACCGGACCGTCCGGGGACCCGGCGGAGACAGCGCGCGCGGCCGGGCGTGGGGATAAGGGCCGGGGCCAGGAGGGAGCCCGGGCCTCCTGGCATCCCCACGTGCTCCCTGCCCACCTGCTGTCGCCCAGAGCAGGTCTCCACCAGAGCCCAGCTGCCAGGCACAGCTTGTGAGCGCCCTATGAGGGAAACTGGCTGGGCTGGGCCCTCCAAGCTCTGCATGGTGCCAGCAGGCCGGCCGGGTGCATTGTCCAGGGCGGAGAAGGGGATTCTGGTCCCACCCTCAGAGTGGAAAAACGTGCACCATTATGCTGCGAGCTCAACCCTTTGGGGATGTGTTCATTACCCTCCGAGTGTCACTTCCCGACTGTCCCCACATGTGTTTCCCACGAGACAGGACAGCCCTGGTCTCACCACAGCCCTTCTTATTTACATAGGTGAAGCTCATTCTGCTATCCCTGGGAAAGGGCAATGCAGCTGGCTTTCATCCCCCTGTCCTAAGAGCACCTCTAACCTGATAAGCCACAATCCAAACTCAGCATCTTCGCCCCCAAACCTGTTCGTCCTCCCGTGTGCCTATCTCAGTTGCCCAAGCCTAAAACCTGGGAGTCATGAGTGACACCTCTCTCCTCACCCCTACCCCAGTCTCCAGTCCTGCTGATTTTATCTCCTGGAGGTCTCTGGGCACTGTTCATTCCTCTTAGACAACTACAGTAGTCCCTAGTGCTCCTGGTGTCTTCAGTCTCTCCCTCTGCACACATCCTTACCAAAGCACAAACCGGGCTATGCCAGTTTCCTACTTTAAAACCTTTCTGCCCGGTGTGGTGGCGCACGCCTTTAATCCCAGCACTTCTGAGGCAGAGGCAGGGGGATCCCTGTGAGTTCAAGGCCAGCCTGGTCTACATAGTGAGTTCCAGGCCAGCTGGGGCTACAGGAAGACCCTGTCTCAAAAAGACCAAAAAAAAAAAAAAAACCTTTCTAAGGGGGCTGGAAATATGGCTTTGAATTTGAGTTCAAGGCTATTCTAGGATACTTAAGACCCTGTCTCAAACAAAAAATCTGCAGAAAACAAAACCTTCTGTAGCTATTCATCACCTGGAAATTAAATTAATATCAGTTGGATTATATTAAGTACCGTTAAAACTGTGCTGAGATTGCTCAGAGCTGCCTAGAAGGCCATCTCTCTACTATCAACACTCCATAAAACTCCATTGAAATGTTTTCTTGTACAGAGTCTTTCTAAGACCATCTGAGTTGCATTTTGGGGAAGGAGGAGTCTTTTTGAGACAGGGTCTCTCTGTAGCCCCAGCTGGCCTGGAACTCGCTGTGTAGACCAGGCTGGACTCCGTCTCACCTGCCTCTGACTCTCCAGTGCTGGGACTAAAGGCATCTGCCACCATACCTGGCTGCAGTCTTTTTTTTTAAACTAATTTTTTATAACACTCATTTATTCATTGTGGTGCTCATATGGAAGTCAGAGAACAACTTTCGGGAGTCAGTTCTCTCTTTCCACCACATGGGTCCCAGTGACTGAACTCAGGTCATCAGGCTTGGCAGCAGGTGTCTTTATCCTCTGAGCCATCCCCACCCTGAGTCAGAGTCTGTTTCTCTCTCTCTCTCTCTCTCTCTCTCTCTCTCTCTCTCTCTCTCATTTTAGGTATGTATGAGACACTGTGGTTACAGACATTGCTCTTGAAGACCATATTCTAGATATTGGGTAACACTATAAGGTTAAAGAATGCACAGTGTGATGGATAGCTTTAGTGTCAACTTGACACACCTGAGTTGAGGGAGCCTTAGTTGGGGAATTGTCTCCACTGAACTGGCCTGTGGCCATGTCTATGGGTTATTTTCTTGATTGTTGTGTGATGTGGAGGGCCCAGCCCACTGTGGGTGGTGCCACCCCTGGGCAGGTGGGCCTTCGTTGCATAAGAAAGCAGGCTGAGCAGGGGCCAGGGGAGCAAGCCAGTAAGCAGTGTTCCTCCATGGCCTGTGCTTCAGCTCCTGCCTCCAGGTTCCTGCCCTGAGTTCCTACCTTGGACTCCTCAGTGATGAGCTGTGTCCCAGGAGATGTAAGCCGAATAAACCCTTTCCTCCCTAAGTTGGTATTGGTCAGAGTATTTTGTCACAGCAATGGAGCAACAAACTAGAACACACAGTAAAATGGAGCATGCCCAGAGCCTTCAGAGTAAAGACAGTTCATGTCAAACCTATGGTATTTTGGGAGCAGAAAGCAGCAGGGGGTTGAAGACCTGAGGGTAGGCTCACCAGAACAAAGGGAAGGAAATTGAATTCTACTGTGTGCTGGAAAGCACTAGAGGGTTCTAGGCAGGATGCTCACTTTGTTTAAAGATGGCCATGCTACCCTACAGAGAAAGGATGCTGTGGATATTCTTCAACTATAGGTTGTGGCCATTTACTCCTTTATACATGAGGGGGGGACCAGGTTCACCTGTCCCCATGTCCCTAGGACCCAGCACAAAATGGGGCTCAAAATATGTTTTGATTTGATGATAACACAAGGGAATGACTTCTGAGGAAGGCAACGTGCTCTGGCTGGCATGGGGGCAGGGCTGGCTGTGTCTGGGTGGGTTTCTTCCTGTCCAGGACCTACCATTGAGAATCCAGCTGTTCTCTGTCCAGTGGGCAGCAGGGAACCTTCTGAGTATATTCTGTGTGTATATCCTAGTGTCATAGTGTGGTGAGACTGGAGGTGAGTCAAGCCTTCCTCTAATTCTCTGTTCTTCCTATCCCCAGGTTAAATGAGACCAGGCTATAACTTTTTAAAATATTTATCTTTGGGTTCAGTGGTTAAGAGCACTGGCTGCTCTTGCAGAGACCTGGGTTTGGTTCCCAGCACCCTTATGGTAGCTAACCATCTGACACCTCCTTCTGGCCTCCGTGGGCATTGTACGCATGTTATGTGGGCCTAACAGCCATACACATAAAATAAAAACATAAATCAAATTGATTTTCTCCTTTATGTTTTTATACAAGTATATATTATATGCTGCCCATATTCTCTCCATATGCCTTCCCTTTCCTTCTTCCCACTAGTCCTTTTTGCCCCTAGACAGTTTTAACTTGTGTGTATGTGTGTGTGATTTTATGTATCTATATAAAACCTAAAACCATAAATGAAAGCAAACGTGATATATGTCTTTCTGAGTCTGGTTTAATTCACTTAATATGATTGTCTCCAGTTGCATTGATTTTCTTATAAACTATATGACTTATTCTTTGCGGCTGAAACAACATCCATTTGCAATATAAATCACATTTTTCTTCTCCAGTCCTCTGATGTTGGATACCTAGGTTAGTTCCATAACTTAGCTATTGTGAATGGCTCTGCAGTAAACACTGTGCAAGCATCTTTGTGATGTGTCCTTAGGTAAATTCCCAGGCGTGGTATAGCTGGGTCATATGGCAGAACTGTTTTTAGTTTTCTTGAGAAACTAGTGCATGGTGGCGGGACTAGTTTACATCTCCATTCCCACCAGCAGTACAAGGGCCCACTTTTGTCCATATCCTTACAGCGTTGTTATTTTTTTTCTTTAAAAAAGAAATTTCAATTTCTGAGGCTGGGCATGGTGGCGCACGCCTTTAATCCCAGCACTTGGGAGGCAGAGGCAGGCAGATCTCTGTGAGTTTGAGGCCAGCCTGCTCTACATAGCGAGTTCCAGGTCAGCTGGGGACAACTTGCAGGAGTCAGTTCTCTCCGTCTATCATGTGGATCCCAGGGATCAAACTCGGGTTGTCAGGTTTGGCAGCAAGCAATGGTACCTGCTTCCTTCCACATTTCTCTGGCCCTGTTATTTTTTTCCTTAATGACTTAGGCTGCAACTATTGAGAATCCCCTAAGAAGTAGGGAGTAACTGGATTCTGGACAGAGCCTTCCTGAAGAACTTGTAGGTCTTGGAGGGTCCAGTCCTAAGAAAATAAGTGGAGAGCACTTGCTTTCCATTTGGTGACACAATGGCACACTTCAAGAGTTCTCCTTGAACAGGGCCCTTGTGGTTGAGCCTGTTCACTTGTAAATCATTAAGGAGCCCAAGCCGGTAACTTGCAGGTATGTCAGTGCACTGTCTATGAAAATCAGCTTTAGAGCTGTGAGACTATCTGAGTTCCACCTCCTGAGACCCACAGGATGGAAAGAGAGAACTACTGCATGTTGTCCTCTGACCTCCACAGGGACCATGGCACACACCATGGAACACACCATGGAACACACAATTTGGGGTGGGGGTGGGGGTGGGAGAGAGAGAGAGAGAGAGAGAGAGAGAGAGAGAGAGAGATCTCTATGGTCATCAACTCAGCCACATTACGAGGACTCTGGAGTCTGACGCCAGATCTGGGCAGGCAGAGACTGAAAGGGTGAGGAGGGCACTTCATGCCAGGGCAAGGCTTGGGGAAGCAACTGAGGTGGGTAGGGCCAAGGGGCCACTCAAATTATGGTCAGCTGCCGCAGTATCCCTGAGTGTTTGGAATATGGACCCAAGTTTACAGATGGAAGAGAGGGGTTCGCAGAGATGGAGGCACAGCCGACTCCAGCATAAGCACTTTCTGAGGCTAGAGCTTTATTTGTCCCATGTTGCACACTTCATTTCTGTGATGCCCACATTTCAAATACTCAAATACCCGCTTTTTTGTTTTTTTGTCTTTTTTTGAGACAGGGTCTCCCTGTAGCCCTGACTTGCTGACTGGCCTGGAACTCACTATGTAGACCAGGCTAACGTCAGTCTTACAAAGATCTCTCTGCTTCTGCCTCCTGAATGCTGGGATTAAAGGTATGTATCACCATACCCAGCTATACCCCCTTTCTTTTTTTAATATTTTATTATTTTTATTTTATGCGCATGAGTGTATTTCCTGCAAATGCACTTGTGTTGTACAGTGCCTGCAGAGGTCAGAAGAGGACATCGAATCCTCTGGAACTGGAGTTACAGTTATTAGCTGCCATGTGGGTGTTAGGAACTGAACCCAGGTCTTCTGCAAGAGCAGCCAGTGTTCTTACCTGCTGAACCAGCTCTCCAGCCCCACCCTCTTTCTTTTCTTCTCCCTTTTTCTGTAGCAGGGCTTCTTAAACATTTTCCACTGTAACCCCTTTCTACCTAAGAAATGTCTGCATCACACACACACACACACACACATATATGTTTATAAAATAGGTATATAGGAACAAAAGAGATGGCTCAATGGTTAAGAGCACTGGCTGCTTTTGCAGAGGACCTGAGTTCAGGTCAGGGGAACTGACATCCTCTTCTGGCCTCCAAGGACATTGCACACACATGGTGCATTTACCTACATGTAAGCAAAATACTCATATACATAAAATAAAAATAAATAAGTAGATAAAATAAGTATATAAATCAAACATTTACTGATAAAAAAATCATAAATTTATTTAAAATAATTCTTTGGCACACATATACTTTTACCATTTATTAGATGAAAGAAAATTTGCATACCTGTAAGATGGATTTCCTTGTTTGTTTATTTTTATTTATTTTTATTTTTTGAAGCTTTTACAACTTTATTAGAACCCTAAAGAAAACTCCTCAGGGCAGGCGAGCTGGTCAGCCGCCTTGAGGAGAGGTGAATGGTGGGAAGAAGGAAAACCATGGAGCCATGCAGATTCAGAGCCTGCAAGGAAGGTCAGACATGTGGCTGACTCGCGGCCACATGGCTAGGAGAAGGAAGCTTTAGAGAAAATGTGAACAAATACAAGATGCTAGGGGCAGCCCACAGCCTTAAAGAAAGCATGTTTAGTAAGAAAGGCATGAAGAAGAAAAGGAGAAATTATGCTTTCCCGAAGAGTTCAGGACAGACTTACAGAGATCTACATGACTATGGCTGGTCTGGAAGTTCTGCAAAGATCTGTGCTAGTTCCCATCCTTGTTTATTTTTATATAAATAATTAAATCTTAGCTGAATATTTGATACTGTAGGATGTAAGGCATCGCCAACATTTTTCAGAGTTGATTGATAGAGAATACATAAATACATAATACAAAATGGCAGAAGTATGGTTGGGGCCATTTCAAAAATTGCTGGAAAGTTCTGCTGTAATTACAAACTAAAACTCATTTAACATTCTTTCTTTCTTTTTTTTTTTTTTTGGTCTTTTTGAGACAGGGTCTCCCTGAGCCCCAGCTGGCCTGGCCTGGAATTTACTTTTTATTTGGTAGTGCTGGAGTTCCAACTGTGATCACCACTCCAGTATCAAGCGGATATGCGTTTGACAGTTAGAGGTGAGGAATAATGGTAGGGAAATATTAAAAGTCTTTGTTTGGGAAGCTAAAGAGAGATGGCTCCTTGGATAAGGGTGCTTGCTGTGTAAGCATGAGGACCGGAATTCGAATCCCCAGCACTTGTGTGAAAAGCCAGCCATGCCTACATGTGTTTCTATCTCTAGTGCTGAGAGGCAGAGACAGGTGAATCCCAGGACCTTGGGAGCTCAATGGCCAGCCAGCCTAGCTAAAATGACAAGCTTCTGGTTCAGCGAGAGAACCTGTGTTAAAGCAATAGAGTGGGGAGTGGTAGAGGAGGACAGCAGACATCCTCCTCTGCCTCCTCCTCTGTACACACACTCACAGGCATGCATCTTTATTTTCTACGATTAAACCATTATGTTTCTATAAGAGCAGAAAACTTCGTACATACCCCCAAAACACTGCAATTCAAACCATGATAGTTTTGAATCTGAGACCAAGTTCAGCAGCATTGGCAGCTCATGGCATGACAGCTTGTGCAGGGCAAAGTATGCGTGTGTGTGCTCAAAACAAAGGCCATGGTGACATCAGGTAATACAAGGACAAGAGACAGCAGACATCCTCCTCTGCCTCTTCCTCTGTACACACACTCACAGGCATGCATCTTTATTTTCTATGATTAAACCATTATGTTTCTATAAGAGCAGAAAACTTTGTACATACCCCCAAAACACTGCAATTCAAACCATGATAGTTTTGAATCTGAGACCAACTTCAGCAGCATTGGCAGCTCATGGCATGTCAGCTTGTGCAGGGCAAAGTATGCATGTGTGTGCTCAAAACAAAGGCCATGGTGACATCAGGTAATACAAGGACAAGTGCTGTCAGAGACACCTTGCATGTGTTATAGATTTGATTTTGGATTAATTTTTGGTTGTTATGCATTCAAAAACCTTTTGTTGTTGCCAAATATTTTGCAACCCTCACATTGTTATGCAACTCTGATCGTCACAACCCTCAGGTCAAGAAGCGATGCTCTATGGATAAGGAGTCGAGATCTGGGTTTAAGCTGTGACTAGACCATGGTTCTAGCCTCAGTTTTCTCATCTGTAGACTGGGAGGTGGTGCTACAAACTTCCTGGGGTATTCTGAGGGTGTTTCACCTAACTCTTATCTAAGGAGTCCTCTCCAGCTGAGAGAGCATCCATGAGAGCATCTGTGGAGATTCTCCTGGCCACAGGGCAGTGTGGTTGGTGATCTGGATGATTTGCTCTTGTGCTTGGGGAGAAAATGAGGGAGGAAGCAGGCCTGACATTTCCCAGGCATCACAAGCTAGGAAACAGGTGCCCTGGCAGATGAGGAAGGGATTGCGACTTGGGGCTCAGCTGTCAGCTCAAGGTGGGAGTAAGCAGGAGAATGCAGCAGGGTCACCTGGGTTGGGAGGGAGCTGCTGACAAGCTGAAGCTGAGCCAGAAGTCCTGGGGATCAGGAAGGGCCTGAGGGGAGCCTGCTGATGGTGAGCCTAACTAATGGTCTTACCAGATGTCTGGCTTCAACTTCATAACCACTATGGTGATGGAGAGAGTTCTGGCTCATTTGTAAAACAGGGAGAAGAGTCAGTGTCCTGTTACCAGTTACCTGCACTGTGCTACATGCTAGGCCCTGTCTAACATTTACATACATGAATTCCTAACCCTTACGATGGCCCTTTGAAGTAGTGCATTTTCATTTTACTGATGAGGAAACTGAAGTTTAGGGAGTAGCTAAAACTGAAAATTAGTTATCTTAATTGTGCCCCTGCTGTGTGCCTAATTCCATGTGTATAAAGCCTTTGGTATATGTTAGCCATTGTTATACTAACCACCTCAGGGACAGCTTTGACCTCCCTGGACTCCGTGTTCATGATCACTTATCCACAGGCACCATGGAGATGATGCTACTCTGACCAGACCCTACCCAGCTCCCAGTCTGATGGGCAAACCTCTCTTCCTGCTCCTCCCTCTACCACACACAGTGATAGCCCAGGGGGAGTTAAGCAGCCAGAGGGGTTAATTAGCCAAATAGAGTCAGCAAAGATTTGTCTTAGAACTAATGGAGTTTAAAGCTTCAGGACCCCTTATCTACCTGGCCTCTCCTGTGACTCCAGGAAGACCCTGAAAATTTTATATTGGCAATCTGTGTTTCTCTCTCTCTCTCTCTCTCTCTCTCTCTCTCTCTCTCTCTC
>NW_008333780.1:2064719-2141212 GCF_000622305.1 Nannospalax galili
AGGGGCGGATGGCGCCGGCTTCCGAGCCCAGCCCTGCGGCGGCACTGCGGCTCCAGCCCCTGCGCGGCCCCCGGCCCGGCTGCTGCCTCCTGGGCGACGGAAACTCCGGGAACCCTGGCGCAGTTACTGCCCCTCTGGGTCTCCACTTTCTCTTCCTCATGGAGTTTATACCTGTGGGTGGGCTTTGTTGTGATCGCCCTCCTCTTGCAGAAGAGGAAACTGAGGCATAGTTCTTAAGTGACTTGTCTTCAGTTTTCCAGGAGGGAAGAGTGGGGAGTGGGATTTGAACCCAGTTTTCTCCGGTGGCTTCATTTTCAGGGCTATTTTGGGAATTTCAAGGGCTCTAAGTATGGTTGGGCCTAGGCCATTGGGTGCTGCAGGAACCTGGGTTGTAAAGGTGGGTGTTGTCATTGTCAACGTGGCTCTGCTGCTTAGCCTCACCCCACCCCACTGAAGTCACTGTCAGACCCCCTATATTGCCCCGTTGCCGTGCCAGCTGCTTTCTGGAGACCTTCAGCACATCTACAGTTCCTGGGTCTCAGTACTTGGGGGCAGTTGCTGGGAGCCCTGGCTGCTGGGAGGTTACTAGGTAGAGATCCTGCCCAGGTGAGCTGGGAGGGGTGACCCTGCCAGAGACTCACCACCAGTGGCAATATTTGCCAAGGGCTTGAGGCCTGACATGAACAGAGAGGTGAGGTCCTGGTGCCACCTGCCAGCTGGAAGCCTCCCAGGGGCCTGTGAGTGGCATGAGTCTGAGGACTTGGAAGCCAGGTTGCTTGGGGACTCCCTGACCTGGGGGAGGGCTGCCAGTTAAGTTTCCCCTTGATCTTTTCTATTGTATAACTTTGGCCAAAGCTTTTACTCTCCCCAGACTTCTGGTCCCTCCTTCAGAAAATACAGAGAGGCGGAGCTAGCCATTCCCTTCCTGCTATGTGTTGAAATCTTTGTAAATCTGGAGCTTGGTTAGGTGCTTTTCTGCCCAGCCCTGTCTTGAGTACCCTACCAGTTCTAGAAAAGTGGTTTCCATAAAAGAAGACAGGCATGGATTAAGGATTCCATCAAAGAATCCTAGATGTTTGGCCTGAATGCCACATTCACCTGGCTTACACACTCTTACAGTGCCTGAGCCCCCTGTATACTCTAGGCTCCTCTAACCCTGTTCCAGTCCACTAGGCCAGCAAACGTATATTTCTAGCACAAACTGAACTACATCTGCTCTTTGAGGCCACACATGTCCATGTGCCATGCCCCTGGTCAGTGTTATCCCAGTGGGGTTTGAACAGAGGAAGGCCAAAATGGAACCAACCCTCACCTTCACCATAGGCTTATAGAATCACTCAACCATGCTCAAATCTTGTCTGGATCCAGCTCTAGGCAGAATGGTCAAGGTGAGTTGAGACAGAGTTTCATGTAGTCCAAGCTGCTCTTGAATTCTCTCTGTGGCCAAGGATC
The DNA here is from genome assembly GCF_000622305.1 of Nannospalax galili. Taxonomy (NCBI): domain Eukaryota; kingdom Metazoa; phylum Chordata; class Mammalia; order Rodentia; family Spalacidae; genus Nannospalax; species Nannospalax galili. Next base: position 2,066,172 of record NW_008333780.1, read on the forward strand.
TTCAACTCCCAATCCTATATGTCTCTGCCTCTCATCTGCTGGGACTACAGGCATGTACCACCATGCCTGGCTAAAAAATTATGAAGTATTTTTAAGGCTTTGGAAGAATAGAGCAAATAATAAAATGGGCTGTCATGTTCTCACCATCCTGAGTTGTCAGATACTAACCCTATGCCCCATATCTTATATATATTTAAAAAATTATTTTTATTTTATGTGTATGAGTGTATTGCCTGAATGTATGTGAGTGCACCCATGTTGTGCAATGCCACAGAGGTCAGAGGAGGGCTTTGGATTCCCCTGGAACTGGAGTTAAGGGCAGTTCGTAGCCACCATGTGGGTGCTGGGAATTGAACCCGGGTCCTCTGCAAGAGCAGTCAGTGCTCTTAACCGCTGAGCCATCTCTCTAGCTCCATCTTTTATATTCTTTTTAAGTAATCAGCCACGTCAGAGCTGCAAAGCCCTGTGGAGACTCCTTCCTGCCTTTTCATCTCCAGCATGATTTGAGGTTATCATTTTCCCATTTTTATTCTTCTGCTGAATATGTGAAAATCTACTTTGAAAAAAACCCCAGTTTCTTACAAGTTTTCTGTAAATAGAACAATGTGGCATGTGTCATTCTGTGGCTGGCTTTTTCTTAATTTGATTTCTGAGATTTCACCTCCGTGATCCTGCCCCATTACTCCCTAACCCCCTTGCACCACCCTGTGGAAAGACTCTTCTTTGACATTGTATATATGTGAATGTGCCTCTGAAGTGACCCTGATAGGTTATAGGTGTGCATTCTTTCCTTTAAAGTAATTTGGTCGGTTTCTTTTCTTTTCTTTCTTTATTTTATTATTATTATTAATAATAATTATTATTATTTTTGTCTTTTTGAGACAGAGTTAGCCTGTATCTCCAGCTGTCCTGGAACTCTGGCCTTGAACTCACAGAGATCCGCCTGCCTCTGCCTCCCAAGTGCTGGGATTAAAGGTGGGTACTCCCACATCCGGCTTTCTTTCTTTTTTTTTTTTTAAAAGTGTGTATGAATGTACTGCCTGCATATATGTAAGTGCACCACGTGTGTGCAGTGCCCATGTGGGTCAGAAGAGGGGTCAGATCCACTGGAAGCAGAGTTACAAACTGTTGTTAGCCGCCATGTGGGTGCTGGAAAGTGAACCCAGGTCCTCTGCTCGAGCAGACAGTGCTCCTAACCGCTCGCTTGAGCTGTCTTTCCAGCCTCCTTTTTTTTTTTTTTTTTTTTTTTTTTTTTTTTTGAGAAGGGATTTTGCTCTATAGCTCTTGGGTGGCTGACCTCAATTTCAAGATTCTCCTACCCAAGCCTCCCTAGTACTGGGATCATAGGAGTATGCCACTATGCCTGGCTTGTTTCGTTACTAAATCAGTACTGATTTGTAGAAGAAATTATGACAATACATCAATAACTGATGGGATGTAGGAACCATCAAGCCTTTTGAACTGATAAGGAATGGAGGCTTATCCAGGCTGATGAACTTTCAGAGCTGGGTCTGTAGCTCCGATGGCATGGTGCTTGCCTAATGTTAAACCCTGAGTTTGATCCCCCAGCACTGAATAAAATTGGGTGTGGTAGAGCACTCCTATAATCCTAGCACTTGGGAGGTAGAGGCAGGAGGACAGACGTTCAAGGTCATTCTTGGCTACATAGTGAGTCAGCCTTGTATATGTGAGGAAACTTAGTCTCCAAAAACAAAAACCTTTCTCAGCTCAAGTAACTACTGAGTTATACTCAGTTCATTTTTTGTTTTTGTTTTCATTTTTGGTATTTAAAAAAGAATTTAATGTTCATTATTTTTATTTTTTGTGTATGCGTGTATTGCCTGCACGTAGGTAGGTGCACCCATGTTGTGCAATGCCCGTGGAGGGCAGAAGAGGCTGTTGGATCCTCTGGAACTGAAGCTACAGACAGTTGTTAGCTGCCATGTGGGTGCTGGGATTCGAACCCAGGTCTTCTGCAAGAACCGTCAGTGTTCTTAACCACTGAGCCACCTCTCCAGCCCTGTTTTTAGTCTTTTTGAGACAGGGTTTCCCTGTAGCCCCAGCTGGCCTAGAAATCTCTATGTAGACCAGGATAGCCTCAAACTCAGAGATCTGCCTGCCTCTGCCTCCTGAGTGCTGGGATTAAAGGCACGGAAGTTCGTTTGTCTGCTTTCAAAATTCTTGAAGGTCACACTACATCAGGTGGACTGACCCACACATAATACTGACTATGTATAGTTAACAGCAGCTGTGGTTGCGCACTTTGAAAAAAGCCTCTCAACCATATTTGAAATTGAGAAAGGTCACTTCAGAAGCCACTAGTCACCATAGATATGTACTCTACTCTTTGAGCCAGAGTCCCCCCAGAGGGCATAGCAGGGCTTCAAAGCTAGGCGGGGCCGGCTCCCTTGCTTCACACCTACCTCACTCTGATTGAAGTTGGGGTAGGATGCTTTTAATTGGGTCTGAGGGTTTCCAAGCAATCTTGCCCCTGGCTGTACCCATGAAGCAAGAAGGCAGCAGCCTAGGCAGGCTGCAAGGGAAGATGGGAGGGAAGGGAAAGTAGAGGTGGCTCCAGTTGCCTGGCACCCTCTCCACCCTCCAGCTCACTTCCCAGGACCTGAATGTGTGGGAAGGGTCTTCTAAATGGAACAGTCCCCCGCCACTGCACTTGAGACCCCGATGGAGGTCACCAGTTGGGCTCCACCCAGCTCAGCACCTGTCCATCCCTTCTGCCTGCTTCAGTGTCGCTAAGGAGCAGTAGAGGCCACCATGACAACAAGAATATAAGTTGCCTGGGACGAACAAGGTGCCTTGGAGCAAGCAGGAAGGTCTAGAAGAAAAGGAACAGCCTGTGGAAACTTGGGGCCTCAGTCACAGAGGGTAGGGGAAATTCTGGGGAAAGGTCCTGTGCTTTGCCTATGCAGAAAGTCCTGGGGAGGAACCATACTCCATTGAGACTCCAGTGCCTTCACTCCCTTATCTGTCTAATGCAGATAGGAGGAAAATTGAGTAAAATAATACAGTAACCAATTGAGATAAACCTTTCCTGATGTCTTGGTGGAAGTGGTAGTTGTGAGTGCTATTATTAAGTCCCAAAGGGCCAATGTCCCCAATCTTCCTGGGTTTTCCTGGCAGACAGCCCTGCCTCATCTCTCCATCCAGCAGGCTTTCTAGAGCCTCTGAGCCACTGTGTGGCACAACCAGCCCTTTGCACTTTCTGTCCCCCCTTTGGACTTCTTGCCCTATCTTGTGTTCAGTTCAGTGCCTCTGATTCACATACCTTCCTTGAGTGTCCAGGCTGGACTAGGGGCATCCTTAGCCCAGAGATTACCACAGTCACAGCCCTGATCCTGGTGACTGTCACTGCTCTGCCTGTATCTGTGGCTCCTCAGACTGAGCTCCTCAAGGGCAGGCTCAAGTCTGGGTCCACCCTGTGTTCCCAGAGCCCAGTCTGAGCATCAGCCCAGAGTAAGAGCTTAGTAGGTGTTTGTGGGAGGGAAGGATAGGGAACTCACATCCAAGACGGTGTCCATTGTAGAGGGAGGTCACTGCAGACCCACCTCACTTCAGTTAAGTCAAAGAGGTACTAGGACCTTTGGGAGTAAGTGTGCACCTCTGTGGTCTGTCCATCAGGCTGCTTTGGGACGGGGTGAGGGTACAGTGTGAGTACAGAGCCGAGAGGCCTTTGTCTCTGCATTTGATATATGAATCTCACTTGATTCCCTAAGGCTGAGCTGATGGGCAGTGGCCAAGGCAAAAACTTAGATTAGAACCCAGCACTTGACTATGGCTTTGGCCAAGTCACTTCTCTTATGTGCCTCAGTTTCCTCATCTGCAGTGGGGTATAACCCCATGTCACAGAGCATTTTGAGGGTTCAAGTTAAGAATGCTGTTGAGGGCTGGAGAGATGGCTCAGTGGTTGAGAGCATGTACTGCTCTTGCAGAGGACGAGTTCAGCTCCCAGCACCTATATTAGGCAGCTCACAACTGCGTATAACACCAGGTTCAGAGGACCCAACATCTGGCCTCTGCAAGCACACACAAATACACAAACACACACAAATACTTTTTTTTAAAACAAAAGAATGCCGTTGAACACCTAGGGCAGTGTGTGCTCACTGTCTCTTTGTTGAGTTTCCCAACAAAGATGAGTGGGTTGCTAGGCTGGGCCCTTGATACAAAATAAGACAGGCATGCCAGGCCACATGAAGAGAGAGCCAGGCAGCTTTGGGTGGGGCCTATTACAACAACAGAAAGGAAGTGAGTCTTTGATCTGAGAAGAATGGGAAGCCATAAAAGACTTGAAGTGATATAGTCAGATCTGAGCCTTCAAAAGATATCTTTGGCTATTAAGAGAGGGGTGAGTTAGAGGGGATAGTGCTTCCAACATTGTGCCTTCAAAACAGTCACTTGGAGGCTGGGTGGATTACACCAAGCATCCCCTAAGATGCACTCCTAAACTCCCCAACAACATCAGGTCCTCTCAAGCCAGGACACAGCAGGAGCTGAGGTGAGGCTGGAAACCAGGTGAAGCCACAGCCACTTAGGAGCTGTCAGGTTAAGAAAACTTGAGTCTTGAGTTCCAGCAGCCACTCGTGGCTTGGGAGACAAAGTCTCAGCCTGCACAGGTACAGCATGAAGACTTGGCATACAGCCTCCTGCCCCTCCACATGGATGGGGGCCCTTGGAGGAGTCTAGTCTTAGGAAATAGGAGGATTGGGTAGAAAGAAGGATCTGCCAGTGGAGAGTGGTTCTGGTAGAGGGAAAAGAGCCTCCCTACAAATGATAAATATTGGTTGGCTTTCCCACAAGACCTGGGTTTAAATGCACAATATCTTTGTGGACCTGGACTTCATAAAGTAAAACAGTGGCTTTGATAATCCAGAGTGATAGTGCCTAGAGAGCCTGGCCAAAGTAAACAAAGCCCTTCCTTGGGGGATGGGACCTCATCTCAAGGTCTCTGGGATTAGTCGAACATGTGTTTGTGATAAAATTACAAAACAGATGAGGAAAGAAGCCACTGTGAATGACAGGCCCCAGAAACAGTAAATAGCAGAACTGCTTTCTCTAAGAGTCTAACATGCCAAAGTAACATATAGTTAATTGTGTTTAAGATGTGTAAAGAACCAGATACAGTGGTGCATGCCCTAAGTCCCAGCACTCAGGAGGCAGAAGCAGGCAGATCTCAGGCCCACTTGGTCTGCATATTGATATCCAGGCTAGGTGGGGCTGCTGGGAGACCCTGTTTCAAAAAAAGACCAAAAACGAGTGTAAAGAAGTTGGAGCTGAATTTGAATCAATACTGCCTAACCAACCAGACTTGAAAAGAATCTAGTGGAATCTCTGAAAATGGAAAACTCAGTAGGACAATTAGCAAATCAGCACATGTGAAAAGGAACTAGTGATATGAGAGCTCTGAGAAAATAAAATCTCTAAAGGAAGTACCCAGTTTATAATCCCAGCACTTGAAGGTTGGGGCAGGAGGCACTCAGCCTGTAATCTCAGAACTTGGAGGCAATTTAAGAGAGAATGGGTCTATTCTGGTAGAGCTGGTGGGTGCACGCCATCATGGAGGGGAAGGCATGGCAACTGGAACAGGAAGCTAGCCGATCACATGGCATTTACACTCAGGAAGCAGAAAATGAATAGGAAGTACGATTGGGCTCTAAAGCCTCAAGGCACATCTTCAGAGACCCACTTCTTCCAGCAAGGCTCTACCTTCTAAAGATTCCACAACCTTCCTAAACAGCACCAACAGGACCAAGTGTTCAAACACATAAACCTGGGGGAATCATTTCACATTCAAACCACTACAGCTATATGTAGCAAGACCTTGACTTAACAAACAGTCTGGGAGTGGTGGTGCATGCCTTTAATCCCAGCACTTGGGAGCAGAGGCAGGCAGATCTCTGAGTTCAAGGCCAGCCTGGTCTATATAGTGCGTTTCAGGACAGAAAAAGACCCCCCCCAAAAGAAACAAAAAAAAAACCAACAAGACAAACAAACATGGATAGGCAAGGTGGTTCAGTGAGTAAAGATACTTTCTGGCAAGCCTGACAATGTGAATTCAGTCCCTGAGACTTGCATGATAGAGAAAACTGATCCTACGAGTTATCCTCTGACCCTCACATGTGTCCTGTGGCATGTGTGTACCACCCAAACAAGAGTACATAAATGTAATTTAAAAATTAAAAAAAAATAGTGCTCAGGGATGGAGAGATGGCTCAGCAGTTAAAAGCCCTGGCTGCTCTTGCAGAGGATCAGGGTTTGAATCCCAGCAACAACATAGCAGCTAACAACCATTAGTAACTTCAGTTACAGGGGATCCAGTACCCTCTTCTGTCCTCCATGGGCACTACACACCATGGGTGCACCTACATACATGCAGGCAATACACTCATACACATTAAATAAAAATAGCAAATAATTATTTTTTAGAAAAAGAATATGCTGGGCATGGTGCCACACACCTTTAATCACAGCAGGCGGGCGGGGGCAGGGGCAGGAGGATCTCTGTGAGTTCAAGGCCAGCCTGGTCTACAGAGTGAGTTCCAGGTCAGATGGGGCTACAGGGAGAACCTGTCTCAAAAAATACCCCCCAAAAACTTAAAAATTAAAAAACAAAGCTATCTATAACTCCAGGTCCAGGGGCCCCGATGGTCTCCCCCACCCTTCACAGGCACTGCATGAATGGGTACAGGCAATACACTCATACACACAAAACAAAATAAATTAAAAACAGACAACTTTAGGAGACATGAATTATGGTATACAAAGGGCTAACAGACTAGATAGGAGAGCAAAGGAGTAGAGGCATTTCCCAATAGACTTCAGTTAAGATGATAGCAGCTTGGTCAACAAAATATGGAAGCAGGTGGGCAAGCGCTGTTTAGTAGTGGGGTGGATGATGGAGACCAGCAAGAGGGGTATGTCACAGATGCTGTCATTCCTGGCTTGAGAAATTAGGTGGAAATGTGTCACTCAATAAAATAGTATGATTGAGGGGCTGGAGAGATGGTTCAGTGGTTAAGAGCACTTGATTACTCTTGCAGAAAACCCAGGTTTGGTTCCCTGCACTCACATGGTAGGAACTCCAGTTCCTATCTATAACTACAGTCCTGGGGGAATCCAACACCCTCTTCTGGACTCTGAGGGCATTGCACACACAGGTGCACTATGTATATACAGGCAAAACACTCATACACATAAAATAAAAAAGCAATAAAAAATTAAATAGAGCCACGCGTGGTGGTGCACACCTTTAACCTCAGCATTCTGGCGGGCAGAGGCAGTCGGATCTCTACAAGTTTGAGGCCAGCGGAGGCTACAAGGAGACCCTGTCTCAAAAAAAAAAAAAAATTAATTGGTAAGACTGAGAGAGGACAGACTTTGGAGGCTGAGCATGGGATAAGCTTTTGATGGGAAGAGCTGCCGAGGAGGAGACATTAGAAATGGGCCTCAAGGTATGTATAGGAATTTATCTAGTGAAGAGAATTTATACTACCTTTTGAAGAACAGGGTTTTTCTTCGGCAAGGTTTGCAAACTTCTTTCGGGAACACTCTTTTTCAAATGAGGTCTCTGGAGAAGAGGGCTTTTTTTGTTTTTCTTTTTTTGTCTTTTTGAGACAGGGTCTTCCCAGCTGGCCTGGAGCCTGCTATGTAGACCAGGCTGGCCTCGAACTCACAGAGATCTGTCTACCTCTGCCTTGTGAGTGCTAGGATTAAAGGCGTGTACCACAAGAAGCGGTATTCTTAAATCATCAATGTCCAGGGTTTCTGGGATCTTCATTTCACCCTCATTTTTCACAGAGGAAAGTTGAGGCCCAGAAAAGTCTTAGTCTTAGACTTCATTCACGCATTCATTCACCTAATGTATTTATTAGAAGCCTGCTTTGTGCCAGGTACTAGGTCTGAGGATACAGTGATGATAAAAAAAAAAATCCTCCTTGTATTTTAGTGGAGGGAGACAGACAACAAATTTAAAATATAGGAAGGACGAAAATTATAGAGGTGCTGGGCATGGTGGCGCACTCCTTTAATCCCAGCACTTGGGAGTTTGAGGCCAGCCTGGTCTCCATAGCCAATCCAGGCCAGCTGGGGCTACAGAGAGACCCTGTCTCAAAAAGATCAAAAAATAAATAAAAGAGAAAAAAGAAAGTTATAGAGGAATGTTAATGACTGCAAAAGGGGTCAGGTATGTGGTGGTAAAGGTTGGAAGATAACCCTGGAGTCTGGAAGGCTAGGCTTGGGCTGCTCCTATAGGACCAATGTCCCTGTGTCCATTGTGACAATGTAGAGTTCTAGAGTGCAGACCTGGGGGCAGCAGTACCCAGAGAGGGACAAAGTGGTGGGCAGTGCCCCCAAGGGGGCAGCAAAGCCGGATGGGTCAGAAAGGCCACAAGGACTCCCTTTATGGTTGTGTAGGGTAAGACTTATCCACTCTCTGACTTCCTTGTCCCTTATCCTCAGCCTGGCCCTCACCCTGCCATTGGGTTCCAGATGACCCCCCTCTGCTCTTTCTCTCATCATTGGGAACCCTGAGTGGTGGGTCCAAACTGTCTCTGTATCCCAGTACAATAAAGGCAGCTCAGAGGAGCTCACAAAGGCCATCGAAGTCCAAGTAAGCAGGTCCAGCAGGCCAGTAAGGCTCTGTCCCAGCTAAGAGAGGCCGAGGGTCCAGCGTCATGTCTCTCCCCTCAGGTCTCCTGTGAGCAGCCTCCATGAGGCCCTGGAGCAGTGCATGACAGCCCTGGACCTCTTCCTCACCAACCAGTTCTCAGAAGCACTCAGCTACCTCAAGCCCAGGTAAGCTTAAGCCCTGGAGAGGATAGGGTACAGAGTTGTATGTGCAAATGTGCATGCAAATGCACACATAGGGATGATCTGGGTTAGAGGAGCTCTATGTACTGAGTGCCTTCTGCTTTCTGGGTCACCATGACCCTGAAAAGTCCTATTAAAAATGGCTCAAGTACCCCTCCCACAGCCTGTGAGCAGCCAGACCATCTCCACAGTCATGGGCCTGCTGTGTCTCGGGTTCTAAGATTTTATTACCACTGAACCACTTGGGGTATCTCCCAATCATCTCTAAATAGCTACTTCCTCATTTTAGGGACATTTACTGAGCTTTTAGGGTAATAGCGAGGGCTTCATTTTAAGCCATTTTACCCAGTATTTGCTGATGGGTTGTTTGTTTTTGAAACAGGGTCTCTAAGCTTACCTCTGACTTGAAATTTCCTGCCTCTGCCTCCTAAATGATGGGATTGCCAGATGCGTCACTATGCCTGACAGGCTGCCTTATTTTTAAATAATATGCACGTGTGGTTTCTCCTTTACTCATCGCTTTTTTCAGTTTTAAAGACTGAGGTATATTTCACATACTATAAATTCACATTTTATTTATTTATTTATTCATTTATTTATTTATTTATTTATTTATTTATTTATTTATTTATTTATTTGCTGTGTTTTTTGAGAGTGTCTCACTGTGTATCCTCAGCAGGCCTACTCACCCTGTAGACCAGGCTGGTCTTGATCTCACAGAGAGCCACTTACCTCTGCCTCCCAGAATGCTGGGATTAAAGGTGTGTGTCACCATGCCCAGCCTTTTTATAAAAATTTTATTTTACTCATTTGTGTGTGCATGTGCGAGTGTCACAGGCATGCCTGTAGCTCTTAGAGGACAACTCTTGGGAGTTGGTTCTCTGCTGCCACCTTGTGGGGTACGGAAATCAAACTCAGATTGTCAGGCCTGTGCACAGCATCTCTACGGTTGAACCATCTTGCTGGCTCAACATTCACAGTATTTACTTCTCACTTTATTTTCAAGAAATTATGTGTATGAGTGTTTTACCTACATGTATGTAAGTGCACTCATGTCGTGGAATGCTCACAGAGGCCAGAGAGGGCATCAGATTCCCTGGGACTGGTGTTACATATGATTGTTAGCAGCCATGTGGGTGCTGGGAACTGAATCTGAGTCCTCTGCAGAACCAACCGCGCTCTTCACCACTGAGCCATCTGTCCGGCCTCTTGTTCTGTATCTTTCCTGGGATTCCCCCCACCTTGTCTCCCTTCCCTTCAGTTGTGTTGGACTTCCCGGGCCAGTCATCTTCCAAGATCCTGATGTCTCTGCCTTCCCTTCTTCATTTCTTTTTCTTTTTTTTTTTTTTGAGACAGGGTCACCCTGTAGTCCCAGATGGCCTGGATTCACTATGGAGACACTGGCCTTGAACTCACAGAGATCCACGTGTCTCTGCCTCCTGAGTGCTGGAATTAAAGGCGTGCGCCACCATGCCCGGCTTTTCATTTCTTTTTTTTTTTTTAAATATTTATTATTTTATTAGTATGAGTGTATTACCTGCATGTATGTAAGTATACCTGTGTCATGCAGTGCCCTTAAAGATCAGAAGAGGGTGTCAGATTCCCTGGAGCTGTAGTTACAGGTGGTTGTTAGCGTCCATGTCGGTGCTGGGAAGTAAACCTGGGTCCTCTGGGAGAACAGTGTTCTTAACCACTGAGCCATCTCTCTAGGCCACTTTTCCATTTCTTTTTTCTTTTTCAAATTTTTATTTTCTATGTGGGTGTGGTGGGGTAGGTGAATACATGCCACAGCATGTGTATGGAAGTTAAAGTCATTTCTTTCCTTCCGTCATGTTAGTTCCGGGGATTGAGCTATGGGTATGTTATGCCACCATACCTGGCAACATTTTTTTTAATAAAATTTGTGGCACTATCTTCTTAATATGAGACCCTAGGAACAGAGTCTGGCATAGTAAGCACTCTGATATAGCACCTCTTGTCACCATTATCACCATAGAATATATTTCTTTTTCTTTTTTTTTCTTTTTTGTCTTTTTGGTCTCCCTGTAGCTCCAGCTGGCCTGGAACTCACTATGTAGACCAGGTTGGCATGAACTCACAGAGATCTGCCCACCTCTGCATGCGCTACCACACCCAGCCATATATCCCTTTTTCTAATGCTTTATTTATGTATTTATGTGTTTATTTATGGACCAGAGTAAATCTGTGAGCAGCTCATGCTTCACTCCTGTCTCTGAGGGCATCTAGGTGGCCCCAGGGTCTGTTAAGTGCCAGCTACTCTGGTTGTAGGCAAGTCAGACCCATCCTGTTGTGTCACTCAATTCTGGATCTCCTCAGTAGTATTTATTTATTTATATTTATTTAATGTGTATGAGTATATTACCTCATGCATGTAAGTGCACCCATGTCATGCAATGCCCATGGAGGTCAGAAGTGAACTTTGGATATCCTGGAACTGGAGTTACAGATGGTTGTTAGCCACCATGTGGGTGCTGGGAACCGAACCCAGGTCCTTTGCAAGAGCGGTCAATGTTCCTAAGCACTGAGCCATCTCTTCAGCCTCTCATCAGTAGTTTTGGAGGGCTCCTGGCTCCCCCTTTTCCTCCAAGTCATTTCCTGTCCCTTGTTGGCCATTGAGTCCAGACCACAACCACCTCCTGCCCTGAAAACTGGCTATCTCAGGCTTGTTCTAAGGCATCCCAAACACTGGCTTTTCTCCTCATTGCCTGAGGCCCAGCAAAGACAGTTCATTCCTTGATTTGACTCCTACATACTTGGGACCAATAGGAGGAATTCGAAGCACTGAAAAACCACTGGAACCATCTGGCACAGTACGCCCAGGCCCTCAATCTATGCTCCACAGGACCCCCAGACCCTTTCTTCTTAGCTTCCCCTTCTGGGTCAGAGGCTGCCTCTTCTCCCTCACTGTAGAAGCAGAAGATACCCCAGAGAAACCAGTCTTCCCAGGCTCCTTTTACCTTGACTCAAAGCTTCTGGACCCCAGGCCTGCCTGGCTTCCAGAACATGCTGTTCCCTGTGCTATTCTGTCTGAAAGCTTGTCTTCAGGAGAGCAGTTGGTGGCCTGTTCTTTGCATCCCATCTTGAGGCAACCAAAATTGATGTCAGAGCTCCCAGGGAATAAAAATCCCATCCCACCTGTGACAACCAAAGACTCTTTCCAGAAATTACTGGATTTCCTTCTACAGGGTAGAGACAAAGGTGCCTCACCACCTCCATGGAAAACCTCTCTGCTCCAGAGCAAGGGTTAACAACAGCAACAGCAAAGACCCCTTAGCCTGACTGGCAGTCATTGCAACTTCAGAGAAGGTTAGGGTCCAATTTCATTCGTGGTTCCATGTTGCACAAAGTTCTGTTTAGCTGTCCTGGGGAAGGGCACCCCCCAACCCCTTTGCTCCCATGGGCTAACTGGGCTTACAAGTTCCCTTCTCTGGTTGTCACATCTGAGTAATGCTGTCTGCGCTTCTGGTTTGTGTTACTCAGCACTGTGTCTTTAGGCACTGTCTGGAACAATGAGGTGACTGCAATAATTCTTCTTGCTGAATAAATGACCATGTTTCATAAGTGACAGAGCTGGGATTCAAATGCAGGCCTTGTGCTCTGCCAGCCACGCAGACTGCTGAGCAGGGTAGTGCGGTCACCTTGTAGAGGCCTTGACCTTTGCTTCCTCCCAGGGAGTAAAGAGATAGAAAATGGCGTGTGCAAAAATAAGTGTGTTCCAGGTGCAGGAAGCCCAGGATGTGCCTATGGGATGTCCTGGAATTTCTCTGACAGAAGAGACAAGGTTACCTGCTAAGTGTCAGGGGCCAGGGAGAGGAAAGCAGTGTTTCTGAGCAGGATGAGAGGTCTGGCTGAGGCTGACCCCCAGCTCAGAGAGCACCTGTCTGTAGGGTGGCTCCTTATACCACTGTTCAGTGGCAACTTGGAGGTAGTAGACAATTATGTGACCCTGGAATGGTATTCTTAACTGGGTGCAGCAGAGGTTAGAGAGCTTAGCACTGAGTGTTCTGGACCAGGTGGCCAGATGGTGGTGGCACAGGCAGGGCAGGAGGGCTGACAGGGATTTGACAAGGCTTGAACCCTGGATGCTAGTAGAGGAAGGAAGGGCTGGAGGAGCCTCCAGTCTCACCAGCCTGCTCTGGTGATGGATCTTCTAACACCCTCCCCATCATAACAGTTGGTCTGGGCCTGGGAGGTGGGACCCCTAGAGGGCATCATTTCACAGAGCTGGGTTTGGCTCGAGGTCCAGGTACATGTACAAACAAGAACTTGTGGAGTACACATGACACTCAGGGTATCTGAAGTTTGGGGATCACCATACCTCTGTAACCTACTTCCTACTCCAGGTCAGAATTGGGATCCTCTAGGTAGTAGGCTAGGAAGGGTCAGGATTCCTAGCCATAGGTGAGCTGTGGGGCCTTGGACCTCAAACTAGAAATTCCACTTTGTCTGCCAGCTGCTAGGTGAGGTGTCCTTCCTTTTGGGCCGAGCACCAGACTGGGCTCAGAAGGTGCAGCTTGGTGGGTAGGGCCGGGTACTGGGGACAAGGACTCACAGGAAGAGGAAGAGAGAGGCAGGTCAGGAGAATCGAAGAGACCTTGGGGAAGGGTGCTGGGCAACTGTCTGAGGGATAGTGTTGGTCCCACCAGGGAAGCCTCCTCAGGAAGAAAGGTTTGTGCTGGGAAGTGATTCTTGACCCTGGCAGGACATGGAGGAACTCACATTTTCTGAGCAGGTATGATGTGGCCCCAGATCTAAACAATTTCAGTCTAAAAGCCCAGGGACAGGAAGATCTCTGAGTTCATTGTTTTCTTTTCTTTTCTTTTTTTTTTTTTTTTTTTTTTTTTTTTTCGAAAAGACCCTGGCAGGACATGGAGGAACTCAAATTTTCTGAGCAGGTATGATGTGGCCCCAGATCTAAACAATTTCAATCTAAAAGCCCAGGGACAGGAAGATCTCTGAGTTCATTGTTTTTTTTTTCTTTTCTTTTTTTTTTTGTCTTTTCGAAACAGGGTTTCCCTGTAACCCCAGCTGGCCTGGAACTTACTATGTAGGCCACCATACTCGGCTTTTCTGTGTTCATTAGATTCAGAGAGGCTGAGAGACCTACCGGGGTCACAAAACTGATGACTGGCAAAGGCAAGTTTCCATCCTGTGTTTGAGAGACTCTGATGTCCAAGTTCAGCACCCCCACTGCAGATAGTCATCTCTCTTCCACAAGCCACTATCCTCAGGCAGAGCAGTCTGGGCACAGTCTGGAAGGTGTCCAGAACAAGCAGAACTTGGGAGAGGTCCACCAGCTTTTTGGTTCTTTGACCTAACCTCACTGGATGTGGTGGCACACACCTTTAATCCCAGCACTTGGGAGGCAGAGGCAGGCAGATCTCTGTGAATTTAGGGCCAGCCTGGTCTACATTGTGAGTTCCAGGCCAGTTGGGGCTACAGGGAGACCTTGTCTCAAAGAGATAAAAAAAAAAAGAGATCCTAACCTCTAGCTGGCTTGGTCGGTGTGGCAGCACATGCCCACAATTTGAGAGCTTGGAAGATGGAAAGAGATCAGGAATTTAAGTCCAGACTCTGCCTACCCCTGAGGGTCAACCAGAAGGAAACATCAATTCATTTACAGTTTTTTGTTGTTGTTGTTGCAGTTTAAACAAGAAAGGAACATGGCTAAAGTCTTATGAGTCTACAATAAAACCCTTTGCAAAGATTAGTCATCTTTTTTCCTCTTTCCCAATATTGGCCTGGTGCTAAAGAGCCTTGAAAATAATAGACAAAGGCACATGAGGAAAGGAACCAAACTGCCTCAGCCCCCTGCTATGCAGGGTGAGCTGCTCCGCTGGCAGCCTCTGTGGCCCCAGCCAGCCAGCAGTATCACCCAGCCACCAAGACAGCAGCCAAGTTCCAGACTGCTAAGTGACACCCCCAAGTGCAGTGAGCAGCTGGCCATTGTTCTGGCTCGCCCTGCCCACTGCCCTTTCCATGTTAGACTATCCACCATCTGGAACACCCTTTGGTCTAGAAGCTTGGGACTGTGGAGCAGCAGGGAGGCAGGAGGCAAAGGCTTCCTGAGACTGCTCTGGCTCAACCCTGCCATATCAGGCCACAGACGGAGATGAGTCATACCCAAGCCCAGGCCCGAGATGCCCACAGTCTGCAGAGAGAGTTGAGCTCAGCATGGCCTGTGTCTCATCATAGACACATGGTTCCCAAGGAGGAGGCTGGATTCTCAGGGTCCTGGAGGCTGAAGGCCTTGGGTGACTGAGTCAGGAGGCGCGGTCTCAGCTGGAGGAGCAGCATGGGCAAGGGCCTGGAGGAGGAAAGGTTGGGGTTTCCTTGGGGAAAGTGTGTATAGTTTAGTGAGGTCAGGGTCACAGTCTTTTTTATTTTATTTTTAAAATATTTTATTTATTATTATTTTTATGTGTATGTGTGTATTGCCTACATGTAGGTAAGTCCACCCGTGTAGTGCAATGCCCGAGGAGGACAGAAGAGGCTGTCAGATCCCTTGGAACTGGAGTTATGGACAGTTGTTAGCTGTCATGTGGGTGCTGGGATTTGAACCCAGGTCTTCTGCAAGAACAGCCAGTATTCTTAACCGCTGAGCCATCTCTCCAGCTCCTCTTTTTTATTTTTTAAAAATGATTTATTTATTGGGGAGGAATGTACTCAATTTGCACCCTTTTGTATGTAAAATAATATGTCCTACCTTTCTTTGCTAAAAAAAATAAAAAATGATTTATTTAGCCAGGCATCATGCCTTATGCCACTGATCCTAGCACTTGGGAGCCTGAGGCAGGTGGATTTCTATGAGTTACAGGACAGCCTGGTCTATCTAGTGAGTTTCAGGACAGGAACAGTGAGTTCCAGGTAGACCCTGTCTCAGAAAAGACAAAAAAAAAAAAAAAGATTTATTTTATTTTTATTTGTACAAGTGTTTTATTTGCCTGTATGTATAATGGTATGTGTGCAAAGGTCAGAAGAGCGTGACAGAGCTGCCATATGGGTACTGGGAATTGAACCAGGGTCCTCTGGAAGAACAGAAAGTGCTCTTAACCCTTGAGCCACCTCTCCAGCCCCTATAGACTTTAAAAAAAATAAATTTAAGCCGGGCATGGTGGCGTGTGCCTTTAATCCCAGCACTTGAGAGGCAGAGGCAGGGTGGATCTTTGTGAGTTCAAGGCCAGCCTGGTCTACATAGTGAGTTCCAGGACAGCTGGGGTTACAGGGAGACCCTGTCTCAAAAACACACACACAAAAAAAACTTATTTAATTTATTTTGTGGGCATGTGAAGGTCAGAGGACAACTTGTAGGACACGGTTCTGTCCTTGCCCATCTGGATCTTGGGAATCAAACTCAGGTCCTCATTCTTGGTCGCAAGCACCTTTACCCACTGAGCCATCTTGCAGGTCCCAGGGTTACAGTCGTGTGTGTCCCATCTGTGGAGCTGGGAGGTTCAGCCAGGTGCAGCAGGTCAGATGATGAGATGGGGGGAAGCAGGAATAAATGGTGAGGAGGCCCAGGTGGGTGGGGCCAGTAAAAGGCAGGAGCAGGAGGCAGACACAGGCACTGTGCTGTTGCTACCTTCCTCCCTCCAGGAGAGAGGAGCTGAGGCTCAGAAGATTACTTGAGGTTCCTCAGACTGAGGTATTTAAAAAAAGATTTTATTTTTATTTTATGTGTATGAATGTTTTCCCTACATGTATATGAGTACACCACATGTGTATGATGCCCTTGGAGGCCAGAAGAGGGAGGGCATTTAATCCCCTGGAACTGGAGTTACAGATGGCTGTTAGCCACTAGGTGGGTGCTGGGAACTGAGCCTGGGTTCTCTGCAAGAGCAGTCAGTGCTTCTAACTGCTGAGCCATCTCTCCAGCCCATGGATGGAGGTCTTTTGAGTAGCAGTGAAAGGGTCAGACATTGGACAAGTGAACCCCTTCCTGGACCTGTGTCCCCAGGCAAAACTGGACAAGATGCACATGACGTGCAGCCAGTCACTTCCGGAATTCTCAGTGCCCCCTCTGTCCCACAGAACCAAGGAGAGCATGTACCACTCACTGACGTATGCCACCATCCTGGAGATGCAGGCCATGATGACCTTCGACCCCCAGGACATCCTGCTTGCAGGCAACATGATGAAGGAAGCCCAGTCACTGTGTCAGAGGTCAGGGCTGTGAGGGCAGGGACTGGGGTTTGAAGCACATCCTTTTGTCTCCTAACAAGACCTAACTAAGTGCCTAGTAATTCACTAAATGATGCTTCTTTTGGCTAAGAGAGGGCATTTCCCAAGCACTAAGAGCTGTCACCCTGGCTGTCGTCTTACTGTCTGAGCCAGTCCCTGGGGAGAAAATGAATTCTGGCTCTGCTGCTTTTTAACTGTTGGCTCTCTGGTCTCAACTCTCCTCATTCACAAAAGGTGCAATGATATATGCATCTTGGGTCTGTCCCGAGGACCCCAGTGGCAGGACCTGCTATGTAGCCTATTGAGTTTAGTCCAACAGTCATTGTTTGTAAATAAACTGACAGTCCCTAAGTGTTGCTGGTGGTGTGGCCATGGTGATCTAGGAGATCTTTAGGCCTGAGCAGCTCTGTTGTTTACACCACCTGGCAGGGACAGTCTGAGATATGCCATTTAGCACAAGGCAGCCAATCTGGAGGCACTGTAAGGCTTCATCCCAGAGTGGGAAAGTCTCCCGAGGGAGGCATTGCCTGAGCAGGATCCCAGGAGACCAGAGGCAGCAGCAGGGTCAAAGGATAAGAAAGCCCTGGATTAGGGGCTAGGATAGAGTTCAGTTGGTAAAGTGTCTAGCAGTGGGAGACTCTGGGTTTGAACCCCAGCATAGTGAAGGGAGAAAGGGAGGGACAGGGAAGAAAGGAAGCTAGCCCTGTTTGGGAGAGCTATGGAGTCCAATGTCTGCAGAATCCTTCAGGAGTGGCCTATATACCTTAGAATTCTTGAGAGTACAGCAAAGTAGAAAGACTGTGTGACCTGGGCTGGTCCCTCTAACAACCTCTCAGAATCACCTAAGATCCCTTTCCCTCTTCAGGCACCGGAGGAAGTCATCTGTGACGGACTCCTTCAGCAGCCTGGTGCACCGTCCCACTATGGACCAGTTCACAGAAGGTGTGGCACCTGGGTTTCCTCTCAAGCATGGGCCCTGGTAGCCCCGGGGAGGGTGGGGAGGAGAGTTAGTCCTCTGGTATCCCCAAGGGGGATAAGCCATGGTGGCCTCAGTGTTGAGACACAGGTGGCTCTGGACCCTAGGCCTTTTGAGGAGGTAGTTAGAGCAGGAGAGCCCCACCCCCACCCCAACAGCATCACCAGCTAAGCACTTGGAAGCCAAGGAAAGGAAAGGCTATCAGATAGACTGTGACCTTGCTCCTTGGGCCCAGGGGTGCTTAGAACTCAATGTGACTTTGTGTGCCCCAGAAAGTGTGGCTTTACTCAAGCCTCCTGCCTACAACCCCAGGCAGCTACAGGGCTTTGGTTTTCTCCTGCAGAGGAGATCCACGCAGAAGTCTGTTATGCAGAGTGCCTGCTGCAGAGAGCAGCCCTGACCTTCCTGCAGGTAGGAAGCCCCTCTGTGCGCAGGGAGGCTGGGAATTCTGGATCAGCATGTGGGAGGCTCTGGATGTAAGCCAAGTCCAGCTGTGACCTGCCCACTGAGATGAGGTACAGTGAACCGTGACTGGTGCTCCTGCCAAGGGTCACATGGCACAGGATTGCCACAACGCTTTGCACTCAATTCATTCATCCAACACTTGTAGCAAATAATATAGCAGGCTTTTGTTTTGTAGGTATACTGTGTGTGTGTGTGTGTGTGTGTGTGTGTGTGTGTGAGAGAGAGAGAGAGAGAGAGAGAGAGAGAGAGAGAGAGAGAGAGAGAGAGAGAGAGAGAGAGAGAGAGAGAGAGAGAGAGAGAGAGAGAGAGAGAGAGAGAGAGAGAGAGAGAGAGAGAGAGAGAGAGAGAGAGAGAGAGAGAGAGAGAGAGAGACAGACAGAGGCATAGCACTGGCTAAGGCATGCCACTGTGGGTGCACATGAGGAGGTCGGAGGACAACTTTTTGGGAATCGGTTCTCCTCCCTTGTTCCTGAGGCAGGGACTCTGGTTTCCGCTGTTGTGCAGTGTGCTCTGGGCTAGCTGGCCTGAGGGTTTCTAGCTGATTCTTTCGTCTCCAGCTCCTTTCTCTTAGTAGGAGTACTGGGATTAAAGAGATGTACCACTGCATCCAGCTTTTTAAGTGGGTTCCAGGGACTGAACTATGAGTCGTCAGACTTGCTTTTCCCCAACTTCCTGAATTTGTCATTTCTATGCACCTCACTCTACATAAGGTTGCTTCTTCTAAGGTTATATAAATTAGTCAACCTTCATTTCACAGGACAGCAAAGCAAGGGCTTACAGGTGTCCCCTCTGAAAGGTCACATGATTAGCAAATGGCGAACTGGGATTTGAACTTGGGTCTGGCTACGTCAGAGCAGGTCTTCCTGCCGCAGTGGGAGTTCTGAGCACTGTCACTGAACAATTTTACTAGTATTCCTTGGTTGCAATATGACAGCCATTATCATGTGTGTATGTGTACTGGGACAAGAGGGGTCATATGCATTTTAGTGTTGGATGCTATTTATCTTCCTTAGGTCTGTTTTAAAAAAATCTTTGGGGGAGGCAGGAGAGATGGCTCAGTGAATCTAATGCCCTCTTCTGGTGTCCATGGGCATTATATGTACATGGTACACTGACATTCCAGGCCAGCCAGGGCTACATAGTGAGACCCTGTCTTTAAAACTAGATAAATTGGGGCTGGAGAGATGGCTCAGCGGTTAAGAGCACTGACTGCTCTTGCAGAGGACCCGGGTTTGATTCTCACCAACCACATGGCGGCTACAAACTGTCCTTAACTCCAGTTCTAGGGGAATCTGAAGCCCTCTTCTGACCTCCGAGGCATTGCACGACACAGGTGCACTCACATACATGCAGGTAATACACTCATACACATAAGTTAAAAATAATAAATGAAAAATTAAAAAAACCAAATTAAATTAAAAAATTTTTTTTGAGATGGGTGTGGTGGTGCATGCCTTTAATCCTAGCACTTGGGAGGCAGAGGCTGACAGATCTCTGTGAGTTTGAGGCCGGCCTGGTCTACATAGAGAGTGCTAGCTGAGACTACAGGGAGATCCTGTCTCAAAAAGTTTAAAAAAAAAAAATTTTTTTTTGAGGCTGAGCATGATGGTACATGCCTTTATCCTAACACTCAGGAGGCAGAGGCAGGTGGATCTCGGTGAGATCAAGGCCAGCTTGGTCTACATAGTGAGTTCCAGGCTAGCTGGGGCTACAGGATGACTCTGTGTCAAAAAAAAGTGCGGGGGGGTGGGGGTGGGAGCTGGAGAGATGGCTCAGCGGTTAAGAGCACTGACTGCTCTTGTAGAGGACCCAGCAGATCTGGTGCCCTCTTCTGGTCTCTGTGGGCATTGTATGCACATGGCACAGTTCCATACATACAGGCAAAACACTCATATACATAAAATAAAAATAAATAAAACACACATATCAAACCAAAACAAAAGAACAAAGCTCTTTTTGAACTTCAGGTGATTCAAATCGGACCAATCCTAGTTTTTGGTTTTGGACGCACTGTACTAACCACAGCATGTATGTCATTTTCTTTACTTGTTTATTATCTCTCTCTCTCTCTCTCTCTCTCTCTCTCTCTCTCTCTCTCTCACACACACACACACACACACACACACACACACACACACACACACACTCAGCTAGTAAACAGAGTGTTCACAGTAATGCTCCTCCCCGGTGGGAAGCTACTTTGTTCATCACCCCTCCTTGTTACCTCCCATTCAGCTCTGAACAGCATATTGCTATATTTTGGTTGGTTTGTGCTTCATAAAGGCCTCAAGCTGGGTGAGACCTGAATTCTTCACTCGTCCTTGTGTGGCTGGGTAATATTCTCTTATGTAAACATGCCTCAGTTTATCTAGTCTCTCACAGGTGAGGCTTAGTTTGTTTTTAGTCTTGGCTTCCATGACGAATGATGCTGTAGACAGTCCAGATGACTGCATTTCCTGTCCGTCCATTTTCTGTGGGAAAATGGCAGCTCAGGAGTGGGGCTGCCAGGGAGGCAGGGGCTTTAAATGGTGAATTATGATAACTACTTGCAAACATTCCAAAATGGGACCCCTTCCTCCTCTCACACAGTCCTTTCACCTAGAGGGGAGCCCTGCTGACCATGGGGAATGTGTCCTTCACCCCACATCTCTAAGTGTGTGTGTGTGTGTGTGTGTGTGCGTGTGTGTGCCTTTGTGCCTGTGTGCCTGTCTGTCTGTCTGTCTGTCTAGGAAAGGTTGTTGTGGTGGCCTGCTTTGGCTGACCTCTGATTGTCCCTGACCCCCAGCTGTCATCTGGGCACAGGGAGGACCTTGTGTGACCCTCGGGCCTCTGGTTATGTGCCCTGGGCCCATCCTTGAGCTTCTCTCTCTTGCAGGATGAGAACATGGTGAGCTTCATCAAGGGTGGCATCAAAGTTCGAAACAGCTACCAGACCTACAAGTAAGTAGAGCCAGCCTTTGGAGAGCTGAGAACCTGAGGTCACAGTATTTGTTATCTGTCCCCTCAGATTGCAGTGTGAGAAGCAGAATACTGACTAGAGGCCAAAGGGAGCTCAGGCAGATTTCTGTACCCCTAGGACCTCCATTCTCTAGACTGTTATTCTCCTGGTTTTCTGGGTATACCTGTTTATTTGGTTTCTTTAAGTGACTTCCCTGCTAGGGAAAAATAAGACCCAGACTCCATACAAACAGCTTGGGCAGGCAGGGGCCATTTTGGGGATAGCAGGGGAACTCCTGCACATCTGTAAAGGCCCAGTGCAAACACTATTACTATTCTCCATTCACAGATAGTACAGAGAGAGAGAGAGAGAGAGAGAGAGAGAGAGAGAGAGAGAGAGAGAGACAGAGAGAGAGACAGAGAGAGACAGAGGGCTTCCTGAGGGCTAGAATCTAGAATCATTCCCACACTATCTCTGAGTCCCTCTGGCCAGGGACAGGCTGTGTTTTGTGGGTGAGAACCTGAAGACTCAGCAAGCACAGATCACTTCTACTATTCCTACCCCCTTGGCTCTGTGGTTCCTTATCTACAACTCTAAAATCAGATAAAGCTCTGAAAGCTCAGTTTCTTCCCTAAATTTTGCAATAGAATAATTTATTTCCATTAAACATTGAGACTACTTGCCATCTCTGCCTTCCCTACCAGGGTCTGTTCCCTACAGAGAAACAGTTTCTAGGGGCCTGTGCTGGGATTGTCCAAGGATAACCAGACAAGAGCTCCAGCCCCTCCAGTAGCAAGCTGATCTGTACCTCAGGGCCTTGGACATGCTGTTTGTTGTCTCTGTTGAACACTGCACGAGGCTAGCCCCATTTCACCCCTCAGCTTCTGGCTCACATATCATAGCTCTACTTAAATATCATCTCTAAAAAACCTTCCTTACCCCAGATGAGGTGGGCCCCAGGTTCTCCTTTTACAGTGATAGATAGGGACTGTCCTTTAGAGGGGAGTGTTACGGGGACAGGGCTGGATGCCCTCCAGTGCTTGGCACAAAGAAGCCTTTGGGTACTTGCTGACCAAAAGCCAGGAGGGAGGCTGTCTTTAAGCCTCTGTTCTGGGCTAGGGACTCTGTGCAGTTGGTGACTATAAGAAAGAGGGCTGGATTCTAGCCAAGGGAGCCCCAGGAAGGCTTCCTGACAGGTGGGGTGAGTCTGCTCAGTTGTTCTCACCTGGGGGTGACCATGTCCCTATTGTAAGACATTTATCTGGTGACATCTTGATTGTCCTGAAGAGAGGATCCTACTCACATCCAGAGGAAGGAGGCCAGGGATGTCTTCAACGTCCTACACTGGGGACAGGCTCCACTCCCCCCACAAAGAATTACTCAGCCTAAGATGGCAGGTGAGGCAGAATGCAGATGATGGGGAAGGTAGGGCACACTAGGGCCAACGTGTAGTTTAGGGGTGAGAAGCATGTCTCTGTGATGGGAGATGGGACAGAAACTCCTTGGGTACCAGCTCTCTGGATCTCCAGAACTCTAAATCCACCACCAGGGAGGCCTGAGATCAGCCTGGTAGTCGGGTGGAGGACTGGATCCCAGCCCTGCCCCAGCATGTAGCCAAGCAGGACTCTACATGTTCCCACAGGGAACTGGACAGCCTGGTCCAGTCCTCGCAGTACTGCAAGGGAGAGAGCCACAGACACTTTGAAGGAGGGGTGAAGCTCGGCGTGGGAGCCTTCAACCTGGTGAGTGGAAGCCCGACATTTCTACAGGGCCAGAGCCCCAGATGCAGCTCCCCTGCACACCCTTGTCCCAGGAAATACAAGGTCACCCTTTTGTGCCTTTGTGCCTGGCTGTGTTCTAGGCCTGGGACCCAGAAATGATTCTGACATGTCACTAGCCTTAAGGAGCTCATAGCTGGGGTGGTATAGAATGTGCTGGAGCCAGCTCTAGAAAGTTCCCGTGTGCTTCTGTGTGTTAAGTTGGTAGCTTGGACCCCCCCATGATGAGAGCCATTATAACATTAGAACTCGACAATCTGGGCTGCTTCTGTTCCACAAAGCTGGCTACTAAACACTAGGAGCAGGGAAGGAGGACAGGCTGGAAGCAGCTATGACCCACAGGGGACAGACAGAGCCAAGTCCTCTTCTGGAGCTATAGGAAAAGGTTCTTAGGGGAGGGAGATAGGCATTTGAGTTGGATCTGGAACGATCCACCAGAAGTTTCCAGGCGGGGAAGGGTGTTTTGGGCAGAGTGAGTAGGACAGGCTGGGCCATGGAGTCCTGGAAATGCTGAGCCTGCTCATGAGAAGAGCTGGTCTGGGGAGACTTGGAGGTCCCTGATGTGAAGCACCCGGGACCTCTGCAAAGGCTGGTATGGGTCTGGAGGAGGTGGCAGCTCTCTCCTCCCTGAGAAAGCCTTTTCAAAGGACAGGCCTTGCAGCAGGGGCTCTCTTCCCCTCTCAAGGGTGCCCTCCATGCACCCATTACCTCTGATCCTGCAGACGCTGTCCATGCTTCCTACCAGGATCCTGCGGCTGCTGGAGTTTGTGGGGTTTTCAGGAAACAAGGTAACCACTCACCAGATACGCTCCACCTGCTCAGTTCAGGGCTGGAGCTGAGCTGGACAGGATGGGCTGAAGGGCCATGGGGTCTGGGGCCAGACCTAGCTCAGACCCTTCTGTGTGTGATCCTGGACCCAGCCCAGATCTCTCTGGGCCTCAGCCTTCCCTCAGGGTTTGTGAGGCCACAGATCCTCCCATTCTGGCCCTTCACTGGGTGGAGGGCTGTGTGATAAGAGTGGGTGTAAGGGTAGCCCTCTTGGGACCTGAGGTCACACATGAGCCTAACACAAGTCAGCAACCTACTCTTCTCCCCTTGGTCACCTGCTCATTTGAAGGCCTTGAGAAAGTCCTTCTGTTCAGAGTCAGTTTTTGGTGCCTCTACCTGTGAGCCATGCAGGGGTGCCTCCTGTGCATCAGACTATGACGGGAACCAGAGGCCTCACTGAGGGCAGGACCCTGAGCACCAGCCTGGGTTGGAGGAAGCAGATCAGGGAGGCTCCCTGGCAGAGGTAGTCAGTATGATGGAAAGAGTACTGGCTAGGAAGTCAGGAGTCATCTCCAACCTCCTTCCCTTCAATTTGTGATGGTGGGCAAGCCCCTCCCTCTCCTGAGGTTCCTCTCTGTAAAACAAGGTGTTTTTCATTGGCCTGAAGATGCTGTGGGGATGTGTGCTTTCTCTGGTCCTTCCTGATACCTGGCATGCCCACGGATGGTGACATTATGGTTGACATGTTATTTTTCTCAAAATGACATAATTTTACCTAAATTTGTTTAAAGGAAATGTTACTATACAAATCCATACTATTTAGCATAAGACCATAATCATGAAAATAGCATTAAGAGGACTATACCATCTTTTGAATTTATTTTTATGTATATGAATATTTTGCCTACATGTCTGTGCAATGCATAGGGAGTTCAGAAGAAGGCAATGGATTCCCTGGAACTGGAGTTACAGACAGTTAGTTGTCAGCCACTGTGTGGGTGCTGGAAACCAGGTCTTCTGGTCTTCTGCAAGAGCAGCCAGTGCTTTTAACCATTGAGCTCCAGCCTGGACCACCCCATATTAAGAAATAGATGTCAGTCACAAGATCTGTATTTGAGTGTTGACTATCTATTGCAGTCATAAATGCGGGCACCCATCCCTCTGTAAATAAACCCCACCCTATGCTCTGTTTGAAAAAAAGAAAAGAAAATGATGGGTGTTTAGGTAGATAGATGAGAGGCATCTGACTAGACCGCAAATGGATGGACTTGCACTGGGGAACGTCTGGGGACACTGATTTGACACAAGACAGAGTATATGGGTTCCACTGGGGGGCCTAGAGGAGGGTGTTGGTGGGGATGGGGCTATAAAGATGATTCAGATTGTTTGAGATATTCTGTATGAAATACAAAATTTAATAAGAACAATTTAAAAAAAAAAAAAAGAAATAGATGTTGAGTTGGCCACAGTTTAGCCCAGTGCCACTTTTCTTTGTGAGAAAGGTGTGAGGGCTGGGATGCATGTGAGCCAGGGTCTGGGACTACCCAGGGCACATTCAGAATGCAGAGAAACACCTTCATTCAGTGCCTCCTAAAGCCTGTCCCTGAGCCCTGGGTGTCTATCTCCATTGCTATCTGTGACCCACAGCAGGAGGCTTTAGGGCCCATTGGGAGTTGCTTTCTGGAGCAAGCTTCTGGGTACCAGGTAAGGTCTCAGGAAAGTTGAGGGGGAGGTCAACCCTAACCTGCAGCTGCAGCTTGGGTACAGAAGGGCATGAGCAGGGCAGCTGTGGAGTTTGAGGCAGTTCAGACGCCCTTCCTAGAAAGAACAAAATATTGTTTGCCCAGTGGAGGGCAAAGACTACACATTGTAGGTGGGGTCTGGCCCCAGTTCCTTCCCAGACGAGTTCTGGAAACTTCTCCCCTAGGAATACTTCCTGGCCCCATCTGTGCCACAGCCTGAGGTTAGGATTGTCTGCCTCTTGTCTTTCCTCCTTCCAAGGGGACTGGGCCTCTTGTCCCTCCAAGCCCGAGACAGGGCCTAGAGTGCAGATGGGGAGGAGCTGTGGGGTGGGAGGGGCGGGGCGGTGGGAGGGGCAGGCAAGGCAGCCAGTTGCTGGGGTTCACGCTGGGGGCTGCCTCCCCCGACTCCAGGGAGCACAGTCGGTCACAGATGTCCGGTGGCTTCCCAGGTCCCAGCCCTTCTCTGGAAACCCAGCTGTCCTCTTGTTCCCTAGGACTATGGGCTGCTGCAACTGGAGGAGGGCGCGACGGGGCACAGCTTCCGCGCGGTGCTCTGCGTCATGTTGCTGCTCTGCTACCACACCTTCCTCACCTTTGTGCTCGGTAGGAGGCCCGCAAAGTGCAGGGCCGGCTGGTTCCCTGGGTGAGGGGCTGCAGACCCTGTCAGGCCCCCAGGACCGGGGCAGAGCCACATCAGCTGTCTTGGATCTGGCTTGTACAACACAGGTTTCCATCTGCGAAATGGGGCTACTTGGACCTCCTTGTGGTGGATGTGAAAATGCTGTCCCTTGTGGTTCAGGGTGGAGGCTCAGCAGACCTGGCTAGCCTCCTTGTGATGTCCCAGGGTAGTACCTACCCTGGTTTGTTAAATCCTCACGGCACTCCAGAGATAAGGAGAAATCACTGCCCGTTTCATAGAGGCAAAGACAGAGGCCCCAGGAAAGCCTTGGTATGTTGCTGGGGGAGCACAGGCCTCAGCAGTGGTAATGTGTGCTGTCTCCTCCCTGCCACCTCCAGGTACTGGGAATGTCAACATCGAGGAGGCAGAGAAGCTGCTGAAACCCTACCTGAGTCGATACCCCAAGGTTAGCACCCTATGCTGAGCAACTCCCAGCCCTCCAGCACCCTGTGGACCCAAGTGGATTCTCATGCGTGTCATTGCAGGGTGCCATCTTCCTGTTCTTTGCTGGTCGGATTGAAGCCATCAAAGGCAACATTGATGCTGTGAGTGATGTGGGAAGTCCCTTGAAGGGGGAGGTCCTAGAGACAGTGACCCATGAGACAGCAGGGTTGGGAGAGGGTTCTGACTGAGGTGTTCTATGGATGAGAGGGGATCTGGGCTTTGTGCTGTGGACCTAGGAAGAGATATAGGAGTATGTTATTCCTGGGGGATTGGGGGGGCTTAAGGGAGGTACAGTGGAGGGGGCTGCCTGAAGGAGGTACAGTCAGGGAAAGCTGCTGTTTAGGGTTTGGTGACTAGGCTGGACTTGGTACATAGTGTGTGGGGGATGAAGTGTGTTGAAGGGAGGGAGCCATGGAGAGGATGAAGAGAAGGGGATGGTCTCAGTCATGGCAGATGCCAGCACTTTGCCAAGTTCACAGCAGACTACAGTGCAGAGTCCTGGAGTCTCTCGCCTGCCCTAGCAGCATAAATAGTCCAGGCTTGGGTAACCATGGAAACTACTAGAACCTTTAACATTTTCTCTGAGACACAGACATTATTATATCAGTATAACATTAACACCTTCATGGGCTGGGAAGGTAGCACAGTTGGTGAAGTGCTTCCCAAACAAGGGGGAAGACCTGAGTCTGATCCCTAGCACCCATGTAAAAAAACCAGGCCTGTAGGTGTGTGCTTCTAATTCTAGTGCTGGGGAGGAGACAAGTGGAGCCTGGAGCTTGCTGGCAGCCTAGCCTACTCAGGGAGAAACCCTGTGAAAACAAACACGGGTTGGAGAGATGGCTCAGGGGCTAAGAGCAATGACTGCTCTTGCAGAGGATCTGGGTTCAATTCTCAGCACCCACGTGATGCCTAACAACCATCTGTAACTCCAGTTCCAGGGGATTCAATGCCCTCTTCTGAACTCTGCAGCCTTGTATGACACAGGTGCACATGCAAACAATACACTCATACACATAAAATAAAAATAATAAATAAGATAGTTAGAAAAACAAAAACAAATACAGCAAGGTAGACAGTTCCTGAGGAATGACACCAAGGGTGACCTCTGGCCTTAGCACACCTCTGTGCATGAACACACATAGGTACACACATCCATGTACACACACACACATACATGTGCCCACACACAGCAGTACTTTCTGTTATCCCTCCAGTGTAGCTGTGTTCTATGCCTTCATTTACTGACCAAAAATTTAGAGTCACACTGAGAGGCAGCCCTGGGCCCATAGCCTATAGACTTGGGCAGTAGAACCAGGAACAGAAGTCAGATCTCCTGGCTTTCTAGCCCCCATGTTAGCCTGGCACAGTGCTGGACCACCATGCCCTGGAGGAGGCCATCCCTGCTGTGGAGTTAAAGGTTGCAAAGGGCATAGCGGGTGGGTTGTGGCAGGATGGCCCCCCTTAGGCTGACCCACAGGTGCCTGCAGGCCATCGGGCGGTTCGAGGAGTGCTGTGAGGCCCAGCAGCACTGGAAGCAGTTCCACCACATGTGCTACTGGGAGCTGATGTGGTGCTTCACCTACAAGGGTCAGTGGAAGATGGCTTACTTCTACGCCGACCTGCTCAGCAAGGAGAACTCCTGGTCCAAGGTGGGCTGACACTGTGGGTCAGGGAATTGGGAGGCCAGGGCTGACCTGGCTCTGACCAGATGGGCCATGAGCCCCCAGACTAAGGGTCAGCCCTCTAACTGAACACAGATGTGTCAGCTGGAATCTAAACAGAACCAAACTTTCTAATAGGACTCAGGGCTGGGAAGAATGAAAAGCTGCGACAAGTAGGGAAACATTATTTGGTGCTGGGGATTGAATCCAGGCCTATACATGCTAAGCACACACTCTGCCACTGAGCCACATCCCTTCAATTATAATGTGTCAGTTAAGATGTTTAGTCACAGGAGTGGAAACATGATGCACATGTCCAAGTGATTGTGGTCCAATCAACTATCTGCTCTGATGGAACTGTTCTGTTTCTTCACCATCCTCCAGCCATGTGAATGTTTTACATTTTGAAATTTTTATTTTTTTATTTTATGTGTATGAATGTATTGCCTGCATGTATATAAGTGTACCTGTGTTGTACAATGCCAGTGGAGATCAGAAGGTGTCAGATTTCCCTGGAACCAGGGCTACTGACGGTTCGTAGCCACCATGTGGGTGCTGGGAATTGAACCTGGGTCCTCTGTAAGAACAGTCAGTGCTCTTAATCACTGAGCCATCTCTCCAGCCCCATATTTTACATTTTATTTAGTTAGTTCCTGGACTAACTAGTGGTTACTGGACTAGGCAGGTCTAAAGCACCCAAGGCTCATTTGCTCATATAACTGAAATTTCTAGGTATTATCTTACTCCAGGAATTCAAAGTGTGCTGTCTGGGCTTAGCCTTTCCATCTGTGATTGTGTTTTCACCTCTGATGTCTGTGATAGGTGGACCCCTTTTCTTCATATGACAGGCAAGGTGTCCAGGGGCCACTCACATCTTCCTCTTGGTTTCAGCTGAAGTCCACAGCTGAGCCTTCCTGTGCATGTCAGTGTCTGAACTAGAGAGGCAAGAGGGCTTCCCCATTGACTGAGAATAAGGAGGGGTGTTCTCTGGAAGGAAAAGGGGTGATGTACCTAGAAGCTATGTGTGTGTAAGGGAGGGGATATTATAGATAAGAACTACTGACAAAACAAATGTCTACCCACCACAGACAATCAGACTTGAAGTGTTGAAAGTATTGGGCATTTCATCATAGTAATAGTATAGAACTCTAAAGCAGGAATCTTCAGTATCCAGTCTGATACATAGCACGCCTGTTTCAGTGGCTTTATCCCTTGCCCATAGCAGACATTGCTAATCAGTCCTGGTACTCTCCCATGATTCTTGGCTGTGACCTTAGAAGCCTCTGCCAAGAACTACAGGCAGCTCTCCCTTAGCACATTAGGAGACGTCTTTGTCACCTGCATCTTGTCCCTTCTCACCCTGCCTTTGCATGGAAGTCCGTCTTCAGTGCTCTGCCAGGCAGGGGGCCAAGCTGAAGGGGAATTCTGGGGCAGGTGGGGCTCAGGTTTCCCTGAGCCCTCTCTGTCTCTAGCACTTGTCTTTCTCACCATATCATGAGGTAGAACCCATCATCTCCAGTGAGCACAGGTGGGACCCTGAGGCCCACACGGCTTTTGGTGACACACAGTGAGTTTGATGTCATTTCCAAGAAACTTAGGACTCTGTTTCCCTTCTTGCTCAAGTCCTCAGAGGGCTAGGCTTGCCCTGCTGCTTGGGGGTGTTCCCTCCAGCCCATCTCACACACCGTATCCATTCCTCATTGTTCCTTGAGGGAACCTTTTTAAACTAAATGTACTTCCGAATCCTTTCTGTAGAGTGAGACAGGCAACAGGGCCCACAGGGCCTGGGGTGGCCACACAGTTCCAGTGAGGAGCAGTGGATGGCCAGGTCTCCTAGGTGTCAGGAAGTCTGGCTGTGAGGACCAGCTCACTGTATGACTTTGGGCAATAAGTTTTCCTCTTTCTGCAATACTCTCCTCAGATGGATTTTCCTATGAAAAATGGGGCCCTCAGTTCTGGGGCCTCATCCATCCCTAATCTCCAGCACCTGACTGACTTAGCACAGCGTCCATCAAGCTTCCAACTCTAGGGATTTGCCTGTGACCATTGCCATATCCACCGCTTACTATATTTGGATCTTTCTTTGACAGGATTCTTGAAGGAGGGCCCCGAGTTTCCCCAGAACTTGCAGCAGAGGGCTGAGGTGGTGGGAATTTGGAGGTGAAACAGCTCAGCAATATAAAGGGGGAAAGGATAGGCCAGTGGCAGCCCTGAGAGACTCAGCCAAGAGAACAAGGAGGGCTTCAGGGAGGCAGGACCTCTCAGCTGAGTCTGGGAGGAGCTGGGGGAGCATGGAGGAAGGGAGCAGACACTGAACCCAAAGCAAGGAAGACAAGGGATTGGGGTGAGGGCACTGCTAAGATATTCTGTGTTCTCTGGGAGAGGACTTGTAGGATTGGGGGAGGGGTTAGGTCACAGGGTAGAGGCTTCATTTTAATATGTGTATGAGTGTTTTGCCTGAATGTATGTAAGTGCACCACGTGCATGCAAGAGGCCAGAAGAGGGCTTCAGATCCTGCAGCATTACTGCACTGACATTACAATTACCTAAACAAATAAAAAGCCTAACTCTTAGATTTTTTTTTTTTTTTTGGCTTTTTGTGACAGGGTCTCCCTGTAACCCCAGCTGGCCTGGAACTCACTATGTTGGCCATGTGCCACCACCACACATGCCTTAGATTTAATTTTTAAGAGTGGGTTCCCAGCTGGGTGTTCCATACCTTTAATCCCAGCACTTGGGAAGCAGAGGCAGGCAGATCTCTGACAGTTCAAGGCCAGCCTGGTCTACATAGTGAGTTCTAGGTCAGCTGGGGCTACAGGATTCGGCTATTGTGAATAGTGCAGTAACAAACATGGATATACAAGTAGATCTGTGGTGTGCTTAGATTAATTTGGGTGTATAGTCGGGAGTAGAACAACTAGATTATACACTAGTTCTATTTTTACACTTTTGAAGAACTCCCATACTCATTTCCACAGTGGCTGCACAAGCTTATATACCTATAAGCAGCCTATAAGGGTTCCTCTTTCCCCACATCCTCATTTGTGGTTGGTGATTTTCTTGTAGTTTTGATTTGCATTTCCCTGATGGCTAAGGGATCAAATATTTATTGTTCATTTGTATCTCTAGTTTTGAGAACTGTCCCATTTATTTTAGTTATTATTTTGTGTATATGATGCAAGTGTGGGTGTACTACAGTGTATATGCAAGTCAGAGGACAACTTAGTAGAGTCAGATGAGTTCTGGGGATTGAACTCAGGGTATCAGACTTTCAAAACAATTGCTTTACCTGCTGAACCATTTTTCCAACCCCTTGCTTTTTTGATAGGGTCCCATTTAGCCAAGTCTGCCCTCAAACTCACTGTGTAACTGAGTATAAACTTTCTCTTCTGATCCACCTGCTTCTACCTTCCAAGCACTATAATTACAGGTGTGCATCACCATGCCTGGCTCCCAGTTCATTTTTTGATTGGCTGGTTTGTCAAATAAAGCTCTTAAAAGTCATTTTTATAGACATTTTAAGGCTTTTGATTGTGAACTATTCTACTTGGTGCTTATTAAAATGTTTTTAAATTAGTGTGTGTGTATATATACATATATATACATATAAATCACTGCCATTTTTTAAATTAAAGACTTATTTGTCAAATACCAGGTATCCAATCTAGGAAAGAAAAAAAAAAGCTAGACAGGAGGTATAGTCCCTGGGACTTTGTCCATCCATGTCAGGGTCAGGGGAGGGCAAGGGTGACACCACATTAAAGGTTCTCATGACAGGGAGCCCATCACAGCCCACAAGACCAGCTACCCTTCTCTCCGGCTCCTGAGGCTTTGGGCTCCAGCATAGGTGGTTAACAGGTGGAGACTCCAGGATGTCCTAGTCCCTTTCTTTCTCTACCCCGGTATTTCTCTCTTGGCCACTGGAAGGTATTGCCCTTGACAACTACCCCAGCAGTCACCTATTTCAGAGGTTTGGCCACTTGAGGGCAGCATGGAGCCATGCACCTCTAACCCTGACCCTAGCATCTCTAGGTGGAACTTGAGGCCTGCCAGGCACTCTCCAGCTGGGACAGGGGCCCCCAATTTGTCTGTCTGGGAGCCCATGGGTCTAGCAGGCACGGTCCTGGGAAGACTCCCTGCTCTGCCCCAGGAGGTCTGGGGCCCTTTCAAGTATTCTCTTCAGGATGTATGGAGGTGTGAAGTACGTGGCACAGGTCTACCAGTGAGCCCTGCTAGGGTCCTGTTCACTCTTCTGGACCTATACTTCCTTCATATAGCCCCTGCTACAAGCCACCGCTGTGTCCCACACATGTCCTAGCTCTCTGCCTCCACTCAGGTGGCTCCCCTCAGATCTTCCTATGGTCCTTCAAGGGTCATCAGTCATCACTTCTCCAAAGTCCTCCTCCCCGATACTCCCACCCCTCTGCCTTGTCTCACCTGCCAGTTGCTTGGGTCCTTCT
Organism: Nannospalax galili; assembly: GCF_000622305.1. Taxonomy (NCBI): domain Eukaryota; kingdom Metazoa; phylum Chordata; class Mammalia; order Rodentia; family Spalacidae; genus Nannospalax; species Nannospalax galili. The sequence continues at coordinate 2,099,108 of NW_008333780.1, forward strand.
CTCAGTGGAGCCATGATGGACAGGCTTCTTTGTAATCACCTAACTCCCAGCTCAAGTCCTCTGTTGCTTCAGTGTCCTCCCCTGGGGCTTAGGGACAGTGTTCCTTTCTATACTAGACCACAGTGAGTTCTGAATAAGCAGTGTGGAGCTGTGTCTGGAGGGAGGAGGGAAGGTTGCTCACATCTCACTAATGTTGTCTCCCATAGGCCACCTACATCTACATGAAGGCCGCCTACCTCAGCATGTTTGGGAAGGAGGACTATAAGCCATTTGGGGATGATGAGGTTGAGTTATTCAGGTGGGTCCCACCATTGTGCTCCCATTGTAGGCCTGACTATGGATAGATCAGGATCTGCCCTTGGCTACCTGAACTGGGGTACTAGGAAGAGTGATAATAGGATGGCCATCCTCCCCAGCTCTAAGCTGCCTCTCCCAAAGTGCCTGTGTCATATTCCCCTCAGGTCACTACTCCATGCTGCTGCTGCTGCTGATCAGAGTCCTTTGAGTGCATTCAGAGGTTTTCCTCACACTGGTTTTGTCAGCATCCTCTAGCCCTCAGTCACTTTCATCTGGTCAGTAGGACAGATACAGATACCGAGGTCCAGAGGGTAAGATCCTTCTGAGCTGAGTTGGCTGGAACCTCCCAGAGAAGCACAGGCCAAGACTGAATCAAATGAACAGGATTAAATCTGGCCTTGCCATTACTTAGCTGGGAGATTTTGGACATTCCTGTAAGCTAGGAATAGCAAGCAGGATAGTTTTGCAAGTATACGATGTGTTTAATGAACCCGGAGTAGGACCCAGAGCAGAGTGAGCTGTCTTTCAAGTGCCATTCCCATTGTTCTCTGTAGCTGCCTCTTGTGAAGGGTCACAAAGATTAGCGAGCTTAGTCTGGAGTCTAGGATGAAGTCTAGAGCATCTCTGGTGGTCAAGATGAGGTTGGCTGGTTCCATTAGCAGAGCTGGGTGTACTAGGAGCTTCCTGGGTTACTGCTACTACAGCAGACTCCATGTCCCCAGTCACAAACTCTCCCAGAAAGCCTGAGAGGAGGTGAAATCCGAGATCCAGAGAGCTTCCACAGTGAATAAGCAGGCAAGGAATCTGGGGTGCTTCACCCATCTAGTTGTCTCCTGAGCCTCGATGGCTCAGGTCTGAGATCATGGCCACACCCAGTGGGCAGCACAGTAGATGGTAGGCGAGGCTCCAGCTGAGCCAGCTGTGTACATTTTGTTCTATCCTTGAAACAGCTGAGGAGGCGACAACTCAGGCGGCTGGAGTTAATTAAGGGTTTGAGCTGTTTGTTCAGCGTAGGTCCCTCCCCTTCTCTGGGTGTTGGTCTAGCCTGTGAAACTGGGATTACACCTTTATGGGCCCTCCCAGGAAAGCCTGGGAGTGGGGAGGAGATAAGTAGGAGGCAGTGCAGGTCCAGATGTCTGGGTACATTCTCATCCCTGCCATTCTAGCTCTTGCCGAGCCAAAGAAAGCAGTCAGGCCATGGGGCAGAGGCTGTGAAATAAGGCCATGGCCACAGCTGGCTACCACATGGAAGGCTCTTTACAGTCCAGTATTCTCCTTATACAGTGGGGAAACTGGCCCCACTGAGGCCCAGACAGGGACAAGAAGAGGATGAGAATACTGTTCTCTCATTAAGCCTGGGGCCCACACGTGCTAGGCAGGAGCTCTACCTCAGAGCTGCACACCCTCAACCCTTCTTTCCTCATTTCTTTTCCAGGGCTGTGCCAGGTTTGAAGCTCAAGATTGCTGGGAAATCTCTACCCACGGAGAAGTTTGCCATCAGGAAGTCCAGGCGCTACCTCTCTCCCAACCCTGTCTCATTGCCAATACCTGCTCTGGTGGGTAGAAAGAGAGCCTCACTAAGCAGGAGGCAGACTGAGGGCCTGGAGAGGGTTTCACAATTCACCTGGGTTGGGGGAAGAGCTTAGGACATGGCCCAACCTCTGACAAAGCCTTGTCTGGTATGGGCTGGGTAGATGGGTCAGCAGTCTGCACATACCTCAAGGCAGGGGGAACAGCTCTAGACAGGCCATAAGGGTCTACAGAGCAATTTGAAAAACACTGGTCTAAATTTCTATTGTAACAAGAACCAGAGTAATAATTTTTCTAGAAGTTCATGTAAATTACATTCTCATCCACATGGTTTGATAATTTAGGAAATGTGACTTTAAATTAACAGCTATTGCAAATGAAAATTTAATATTCTGAATTTCCTGCCAGTTAAAGCAAGAAAAAAAAAAGTAATCAGGATGTTTTCTAATTTCTATGATGGAGCAGCGTCATTTAGCCAACACTATGGGGAGAGAAGGTGACAGTCTTAAATTCTGTTGCTCTGAGATGCTTAAGAAAATGTTTCCTTCAAGATGGGAGGCCCTGCCAGCTGGAGCAGGGAGGAGTTCATGGATAGTCTGGGGCATGGCCTAGTCCTCAAAGGAGGACCTCCAAGGGTAGATGAGTTTGGACAAGGAGGTGGGGACGGGTGGGAGCCACTGCAGAAAAGTAGCTGAAAACTGTCGGCAGCTGGGCCGTCCTGAGTCCTCACTGGAGGGGCAGACTCTCAAAACGTAGCAAACTACCTCCACAGTGTCCTCAAACCTACAGCTTCATAGGCGGGGAGGGGACATGTCTTAGAATATCAGGGCCACAAAGGCCTTGAAAGCCTCTGATCTGAGATGTCCAGTTTACAGATAGGAAACTAGAGGCCCTGTTGAGATACTTAGGACTGACTTGCCCCACTTACACCCTCAGGAAATGATGTACATCTGGAATGGATATGCTGTGATTGGGAAGCAGCCGACGCTCACAGACGGGATGCTTGAGGTCATCACTAAGGCTGAAGAGATGCTGGCAGCTGGCCAAGGTGACTACCCTCAGGCTCTTAAACCTGCTAGGCTAGGTCAGGTCTTTATAGCTGAAGGCTCCTCTGCCAAAAATGTCCTTCCTCATTTCTCGGTCCTGGTAACCACTGCATTTTAGACCTTCACATCAGCTCCTCTGAGCACGTCTCCCTTGACTCCTGGTGCAAGGCCTTCTCTTGGGCTTCCTTCAGTCACTCCTAATTCACTCTGTTGTCAGTCTCTCAGTATCTGTCTTTCCTCAGTATCTGAGTCCCCTGGGTTCCACAGAGGAGAGGCTCCCTGAGTAACTGTTGCAGAAGTGAACAAGCCTATCTTCTTTCTCCCCAAAACCCTCTTCTCAGAGAATGAGTACTCAGCTGATGATGAGTGTTTGGTCAAATTGTTGAAAGGGCTGTGTCTGAAATACCTGGGCCGTATCCAGGAGGCAGAAGAGAATTTCAGGAGCATCTCTATCAAGTAAGTGCCTCTGGTTGTTCCCACTAGTCCTGGGTAGAATTTTCAGTGTCTGCATCCTCTCACTATAGTGGTATAGTGGCTGCTTCTAGCCAACCTCATTCATGGCATATGTGACAGGACATGTGCTGGCCTCGGGTGGGGGGCACAGATAATTCAGACTCAGCACAACCCCCCCCAAGGGCTGACAAATTGTTTATCACAATGTGCTTATCCATGATCTTGTCCACTAAACAGTTCCCTGTAGTCTGTAATACAGCCCTTGACCATGACCATGTGGGTAGCACACAGGTTAGAGGCAAGAGCTGTCGAAGGCCCAGTGTAGGACTCAGGAGGTCTGTCCTGGAAAGAAGCTGAGGAACAGAGGTACCCAGCAGAGGCCCCTAAATCTAATGGGAGCTAATGAGAAAGGCTATCAGGTTGACATTTAAATTTGGAAGTTAGGAGGCAGACAGAGCAGTGGAGGGTTTTTTTTTTTAATATATATTTTTAAAAATTTTTATTCATTATTTTTATTTCATGTGCATGCGTGTATTGCCTGCATGTAGGTAAGTGCACCTGTGTCATGCAATGCCCACGGAGGTCAGAAGAGGTTGTCAGATCCCCTGGGACTGGAGTTACGGACAGTTGTTAGCTGCTATGTGGGTGCTGGGATTTGAACCCAGGTCTTCTGTAAGAACAACCAGTATTCTTAACCACTGAGCCATCTCTCCAGCCCCTGGAGAAGGTTTTTAAATGAAATGTGCCTGGACATGGTAAATCCCTGAGACTGATGACAGTAGTTGAGGACCGTCCCTGCCTGAGTGATATTATAGAAAGGTCAGGCTAATAAAGGCCTTGATGTCTTCAGAGCTAAACTTTACCCTGCATATAGGAGATCAGGAAGGTTATTGAACAGGGTAGACCATGTTTTAAGTATGTCTCCAAGGCCCTGTGGAGTATGGGTCAGAGGGGCCAGAGTAGGGAACAAACTTCCCAGTTTAGTAAACCATTCATGTGGAGAAATAGGGGTTGGGACTGAGGCGGGGGGCGGGGGGGCTAAGGACATGACAGGTGTCATAGGAGGTCAGGGGGCTGGGGCCCCAGGGCACAGGAACTGAGAGGATCCCAGTCTTTCTAAACTGAGAAGGCTGTGGAGGACCTGAAGGATATCTCAAGGGCAAAGCCCAAGAGCCACGTCTGCCTCTGTTGTGCAGTGAAAAGAAGATTAAATATGACCACTACCTGATTCCGAATGCTCTCCTGGAGCTGGCCCTGCTGTTTATGGAGCAAGGCAGAAACGAAGAGGCCATCAAACTCCTAGACTCTGCCAAGTAAGGCTTGAGTAACCCCATCTGTCCTATCTGTGCTCTCTGAGCTGAGATGCTCAGAAGCTGACTGGGGAGCAGAGGAGCCCAGGCAACAGCGAGGCTGCTGGCAAGGGCGGTACCCTGGGAGCCCAGCTCTGACCTGCCACCTGAGGGCTTTTCCCTGTTTACAAATGAACTGCTGGAATTTGAGACAGGAAGTGAGCTGCCAAGGGCTCACCCTACTAAGCCAGCTGCAGGGCTGCCTTTCAACTCAAGGACCCTGCAGGATCAAGGGTGGTTCCAGAGGGCATGATGGGGGGGGGGACGACGGGGGACTACATACCCTTTTGACTAAGCCTTCCATTGGGCTCAACCCTTCCTTAGGACCCTGAAGGAGCTAAAACCTTCCTTAGCTTTCAGGTTTGTTGGGGGATAAGGGTGGTGATGGTGAAGGTAGTGGTGGTTTGTGACTCATATAGCACACACCTCCCAGAATAGCCAAGCTTCATGTGTCTGATTCTCTGCTCATTTCTAGGCAAAACTACAAGAATTACTCCATGGAATCAAGAACGCATTTTCGCATCCAGGCGGCTACACTTCAGGCCAAATCTTCCCTAGAGGATGGCAGCAGATCCATAGTGTCATCAGTGTCCTTGTAGCTTTGTGCAGCACACCTGGGCTGGAAGGTGAACAGAGACAGCTGAACAGAGCTCCTGGAAACATTTCAAAACCTCCCTTCCCCCTGCCCTGCCTCTCCTTTGGGGTCCACCGGTGCTCCAGGGGGATGGCACAAGAATATCTGTGCAGAAGCAAAGTCAGCATTTTCACTAGTGTGGCCAAGGCCTTTGCCAAGGGCAGAGCAGGTGGAGCCCTCTGCCGGCCCTATCATACATACGGGTACTTGTTTTTCACTGTGATGTTTAAGAGAATGGATGAACAGTTTATCTTTCTTTAGAAATGGGATTATAGTTGGTGTTAAACAAAAACAAAAAACAAACCAAAACAAAAGCAAATGTTTTCACCCCAGCTGATCTGGAGGACAATCTCTTTACATGATTACAAAGGCCAAACCGCATTTCAAACCTCAGCAAGGTCTTTCTTAGCTTCCAAGGGTAGAAAGACCTTTCAGAGGGCAGGGGGAGTTCCTAGTGTCTGTCTTTGACTTCAAAGTCCCTGGGAATTGGGCAGGGGTAGTAGACAACATTGATATTTACTCATTCCTTTTGTGACTTTCAGTTTACAAATCAAGCAGATATTTTTAATGAGATGAAACTTGAACTTAATCACTAATAGGGAATGGGGATGCCAAGGCCTGACAGTGTGACCCTCTGGCTGTATGTGCCAAAGCTAGAAGGTTAGTGGGCAAGGGGGAGAAGGTTCTCAGAAACCAGTTGCATCCCCATCTGAAGCCCGTGGGAAGAGCTTATGAAGCATAAAAACCTCGTCCTCCATACCAGGGTTCACGGATTTCCTTGCAGCAACTACTAGAATGACTATTCTTGGCCTACTGTATGTTTTACGATTTTTCAGTTAAAAGAGATATTTAAATAATAAAGTTTATACACTTATGAGACCATGCAACATCTATTCAAATAAAAGATGTGTTGAATTCTTAGGCAAGGCAGAAAAATCTGGATTGGATGCTGACTGGCCCATGCATGTTTTACTTAGAGAATATGATGTTAAATTTTTAAAAAAATAACATCAGCAGTTCAAGGTCATCCCTGGGAGAGTTTGAGACCAGAATGAGATACATGAAACCCTGTCCCGAAACAAAACAAAACAAAATATGCACAGGAAAGACGTGGGAACACTGAGCTTAAATTAATACAAGCTAACGATCAGCAGGAACTAAATAGAGGTTTCCCTAAAGTCTGTTGTCTTCTGGCCCCTAACAGGGTCTGAATTTGTAACCTCAGCAACTGCTGAAGTGAGAATTCTAAGTTTACTGACCAGTTTACCTACATTCTAGTGTCAGCACAATTCAAACTAACCGTTCTCCTGGAGGGAGAAAATCATGTACACGATAGGAATATCTGCCTGTGACCATGCCACTCCCCAATGCATGAGTACCATCTGAGAATCACCGCAGCCGACTTGTCCGATCTTCTAGCATTGCTATATTTAGCAGACACTTAATATACCCCATACCCCTTGGCAGATGCTCAAATATACCCAGCCTCCTAAAAATGATAGTGAATGAAGTGGGTTTTAAGTACAGCATATTCTCATTAGGGAAAAGCCAGAACAAAAAGTCTTCATGCATGATTTTTTTTTTTGCTAGTTTTTTGTTTGTTTGGCTTTTTTATTTTTTAGACAGGGTCTCCCTGTAGCCCTAGCTGGCCTGGAACTCGCTATGTAGACCAGGCTGGCCTTGAACTCACAGAGATCCGCCTGCCTCTGCCTCTTGAGTGCTGGGATTAAAGGATCTTTTTCATTTAGTGCCGCCAAAGTGAAAAATGCTAGGAAAAAAGTCAGAACTACACAAAAGAACACTCATCACAGTCAGCAAGCCCTTTGCCAAGTATGCCCTTTTCCAAAGCCTGGGTGCTGGGAGATGAACCTGGGACTGTGGGGCAGGATGGTGCAGGGTGATCAGAGAGGTTGCAGAATGAGGGTAAGCCCTCACGGCCTCCCACATAGAAAATGGCCTGCCACTGTATCAAAGCAGCACTGATCAGGGGATACTAACATACCATTTGCAGAATAGGGTTTACAATGGTATCTCAACATTTCAAGGACTTTTGCTTTTATTTAAATTTGTCAGGGTCTTTCCTTGCTATCATTGCTGCTGATGCTGATGCTTTCCCAGGCCTCATTAATTAGACCACTTTGTCTGCTGCCCTGGTTGCAGTGATAACACTGGTAGTTTCTGAGGTAGCTACCAAAATCACTGAAAGCATGTAAACATTGGGTTTACATGCAGGAGCCTTTGTTGGTAAAATCCTGTCCTGGACTTTTCCGTGTCTTCTTTGAACCAATCATTTTGGGTCATTCCTTTGCTACTAACGCAGGCCTTCACAGCATCTCTGCCCAGGAGGGATGGAGGGACTCTGTGACAGCTGGGACACAGAGAGAGCAAGTAATTCTCACTCTGGAAAGTTTAAATCCAACGTCACAGATGAACTCAGTAGTCAGGGAAGTAGCAGTTGCCAAACATGAGCTGAAGAGGCCCCTGGCAGTGCAGTCTACCTGATTCACACTGGTCACGGCCCTCAGCCTGGCAGGCTTGGCAGGCCACTGTTCCTATCAGCTCTCCCACACACTGGCAGGCTTCCCTGTTTGCTTATCTCTTGAGTCAAGAGTGGGAGTGTTTCCAATAGTTATCAACATTCATAACAAAAAGCCACAACCTGACATCAGAGCTAGGCCCCTAAAAGGCCAGCCTCAACCCAAGGCTTCACTGAGGTCCAGGTGGGAGATTCCCAACAAGTGAAAAATGCACCAGGAGGCTCAGAAAGTCCCAGCTGCCGAAAGCCAGACAGTTTAACAAAGGAATTAAATCTACTTTTCTCTGGAGTTATTTCCACGTTCACTCATTCTAACATGGGGGCGGGGGGGCACCAACAACAATCTTTTCCGCTTCACCTATACATGTAGCCTGTCAGAACGCCTTTTCAACAACTTTTCCTGGTGTCCACACAACCATCAGTTAAGTCAAAGAAATGAGATGGGCCTCAATTCTGAAATTCAAGCAGCAAATGGGAACACCTCACACCTGCCCTTAGCTGTAGCTGCAGCTGCTCGGGTTAGTGGTTCCTCTGAAATCTGGTGCAAAGTTCATTACTGACCAATAGAGAAAACCCACAAAAACCTCATTCGGGAGTTTGAAAAGCCATTTCTAAATGAGCAATCTGTAAATTGCTTCTACTGTACTGTATAAAACCAGTTATTAAGAGAAACAACAGAGCTCTTTGAAAGAGGCACACAACTGCCAAAAGACTAAGGTTGCTAGAAGTCAACATTCAGACTTAAGGTAACAGCTAACCTCACAAATGATTAGATGAGAAGTTTTCCTTCACAGTAAGGACACGTCACACTATCAGACATCCAGCTGGGTGTGGTGGCACACCCGTAATTCCAGTATTTGGGGGGTGGAAGCAAGAGGATCAGGAGTTCAAGGTCCTCTGCTACATGGCAAGTTCAAGAGCCAGCCTAGGATATGAGACATCTCAACATAAAAAAAAAAAAAAATTCAAGACCGCCTATGCTGTGGAGGGAAAGAAGAGCGGACGGTATTACATGCTCCCTGTGTACCAGTTGCTATAAGCAACGCATTTATGTAATCCCTGTAAGTAATCTACGTAGTAGGGGCTATTAGTGCCACGTAATTTTTTTTTCTTTTTGAGTTCTTTGCCCTTCTCTGCAACTTGTGCACTACACTGACTTGAGGTGCTTGTGGTTTGGTGAGGAGTTCCCCAGAAAGGCAACATGGCTCAGTTCAGGCCTCAGGCACCAGAGTATATTCACCTTCAAAAATAACAAGTTTGATAATAGTGTTCAGATTAAGGACTTGTGTAAACTGGAAGAAAATTCACACTGGATAACCAGATGTGGGATATATATGACATACTTTTTTGTGAACTTACCTCTACCTTCTCCTATAACCATAAGGAGAGCAGATAATCAGCAGCATATTGGGGGCCAGCTTTATAGCAGATAAAGCTAATATTTATGTCTTAAACTTTATTTTGTGTATGTGTATTGCCTGCTTGTATGTAAGTGCACCCATGTCCTGCAATGCCCACTGAGGTCAGAAGAGGGGGTTGGATCCCCTGGAACTCCATGGAGTTAAGGATGGTTGTTAGTCACCATGTGGAACAGAATCCAGGTCTTTTCCGAAAAGCAGCCAGTACTCTTAACCGCTGAACCATCTCTTCAGCTCCTGATGTCACTTTTTTTTTTTTTTTTTTTTTGGTCTTTTTGAGACAGGTCTCCCTCCAGCTCCATCTCACCTGAACTTGCTATGTATATCAGATGGACTTGGACTCACAGAGCTCCACTTGCCTCTGCCTCCCGAGTGCTGGAAGTGTCTTCCTGGCCTGACGACACTTTTAAAGATGAAAAAACACAGGTTATTTAAATTGCCTAAGACCTCATAGCTATAAGTGCATCAGAAAGATTTGAAGCCAGGCAGCCAAATTCTAAAGCCTATACTGAATTTCTGGTCAACCTATTAGTAGTTTAAAGCCTGACATATTGAACCTTGGGCCATTTGTTGATGAAATAAGTGGCTAATAATTCCATTTTTGGAAATCTTGGATTGGTAATACATGGGGTATGTGTGATATGTTTTTCTGAGCCAATGGCACAATGAGGTAGAGGGTCAAACTTGAAAAAAGCCAAAAGAATGGCCCCCGATCCCCTAAAATACCCCTTATCAACATTTGGGGCTGGGAAGATGGCTCAGTGGGTAAAGTGCTTGCTGCACAGGTAGAAGGACCCAAGTTCAGACACCTAGCACCTGCATGTAAAAATCTGGGTGCGGAGGTATACACCTGTGATACCAGTACTGTGGAAGCAGTGACAGGTAGATACCCAGAGCTCATCAAAATAAGGTATGGGTTGGAGAGATGGCTCAGAGCACTTGGTGTTCTAGCAGAGGACCCAGATTCAGTTCCAAGTAATCACATGGTGGCTCGCAACTCATTTCAGGGGATCTAGCACCCTCCTTTCTAGCCTCCGCACACATGATATACACATAAAAATAAAAAGGTAGACAACAAGGTATTGGACTTCATCGTCCTGATACACACACACACACGGGGGGGGGTACTACATGTACGAAACCAGTGTTCATGAAATCATTGAGCGATGATGGAAGAAAAGCATAAAAGCATTCATGTCTGCTAGACAGGTTAGCTCAGCTGGCTCTGGTATAGTTGGGACAAGACTGCACATAACCGAGAAGGAACACTGTCAGATAGGGTGGCATACAACATCAGACACAGAAAAAGTTTTAAGGTTTTATTATGTGTGAGAGCATGGGTGCCCATGGAGGCCGGAAGAAAGCATTTGATTCCCCTGAAGTTGCAGGTGGTTGTAAGCTGCCTGATATAAGTGCTGGCAAGTCTCCAAACATAATTCCAGCAGTCCTGAGGCTGAGGTAGGAGGAATGCCCAGGAATTCAAGTCCAGCCTGGGCTAGAGTGAGACTCTGTCATAGAACACCAGCCGACTGGAGCTGGAGAGACGGCTCAGCAGTTAAGAGGACTTACTGCTCTTGCAGAGGACCCAGGTTCTGTTTCCAATACCCAAATGGTGGCTAAGAACCATCTGTAATTCAAGTTCCAAGGGATTCAACATCCTCTTCTAGCCCCTCAGGCACTGCATGCCCATAATGTACTTAAATGTGTAGGCAAAACGGTCATACATGACATAAAAATTAAAAAAACAAAGCAAAAATGAGCCCAACAAGCAAAATGTATTTTACAAACACTGAAATAACTACCACCTGCTGGGGTATCACTTTTTTAAGTTTTACTGAAAATTTAAAAAAAATTTGTGTATTTCATACAGAACATCTCAATCTTAATCATCTTTATACGCCCATCTCCACTGGCACCCTCCTATAGCTCCCCCACTGCAGCCCATATGCTCGGTCATCCCTGTTAAGGACCACTGGGTTGTCAGTGTCCCCAGCCGTTCCCCAGTGCAAGTCCATCCACTGAGGTCTAGTCAGCCTATCTAGAGTCCGTTGTTTTAGGAAGATCAGCTCTTCTTCACCTAGCAGCAATCAGTTGCTAATATTTCTTCAGATAAGATTGGGGTCTGCTGTTCATTTTCAGTTATATACTGGGGTATTGTCTGAGTTTGCATGGGACTTGTGTATGCTGACACCTATGCCATTGAATCATACGAGCAGGTTACCAGAAACTTGTAGGGCTGTTTCTGTACGGTCATGCACCTCCTCCCTGGTTCTTACAATCTTTCTGTCCCCTCTTCCTCGATGGTCCCAGAGCCTTGGGTAGGTGAAATTTAATGAAGAAGTCCTGTCCAAGGACCATCATTCAGCAGACTCTTGATCTCTATGCTCTGGCCTTTTGTGACCTTTTGTGTTCCTGGCCCTCTGCTGCATGACAGAGCTTATTATTGAGGACTGAGGGATTCATTAGTGTCCTCTTCTTTACTCCTGTTCTATATTCCATGAGGCTTAGTTGTGTAAGTTGCATTGTAGATGTGTCACTTAGGCCTGGGCAATTCATAGACGATGTCTGTGTGTGACCAGTTGTGGTACTTGGTAACAGTCTCTGACTGGTGCAAAATGAGCTTCTTGATTAAGTGGTGACTGGGATGTTTGTCTATAAATACAAGGATCTATATTTTGCACATAGTAAGAAATCAAATTAGTCTACCGATGTGACAGTCCTGGGGTTTTCTCCAAGATTTATGACCACTCCAGCCATGTGTATTTGTTTATGTTCACAGTACCACACTTGAGTTTCCTCCCATTAACTATGTGTATGAGTGTACTGGCTACATGTACGTAAGTGCAACCAGGTTATGCAATGCCTACCAAGGTCAGAAGAGTGTTGGAGCCCTTGGAACTGGAGTTACTGACATTTGTTAGCCCGCATGCAGGTGCTAACTGAACCCCAGTCCTCTGAGAGCAGCCAGTGCTCTTAATTGGAGTCATTTCTCCAGCCCCCACTTGTAGGTTTTTCTTTTTTTTTTTGAGACAGGGTCTCCCTGTAGCCCTAGCTGGCCTTGACTCAGAGATCTGCCTGCCTCAAGCTCTGTTTTCTTTTTAATTTTATTATTTTTATGTGTATGCATGTATTGCCTGCATGTAGGTTAAGTACACCCATGTTGTGCAATGCCCACGGAGGTCAGAAGAGGCTGTCCCCTAGAACTGGAGTTACAGGCAGTTGTTAGCTGCCATGTGGGTGCTGGGATTTGAACCCGGGTCTTCTGCAAGAACAACCAGTGTTCTTAACCACTGAGGCATCTCGCCAGCCCCCAGGCTGTTTTTTAAAAACACTTGAGTGTAACTGGGTGTGATGGCATGCACCTTTAATCCCAGCACTTGGGAGGCAGAGGCAAGTGGAACTCCCAAGCCAGCTGCTGTTACAGGGAGACCCAGTCTCAAAAAGACCAAAACAAACAACAGAAAACTACTTGAGTGTTTGGTAGGCCAGTCAGATCACTTCTGTGAGTTCAAATGATCCATGAGTATGGTGGTTTGAAGGAGGAATGTACCTCATTGGCTCTAAGCATCTGCATACTTTGTCCGCAGTTGGTGGCACTGTTTTGGTAAGTTTAGGAGGTATGGCTTTGCTGGAGTTCATAGCCTTGCCACAATTTGAGTCTGTCTCTCAGCTCCCCACACCTTTGTGAAGACATGGGCGCTCAGCCTTCTGCACTTGCTGCCTCATGCCATGTCTCCCTGTCACGATGGCCTCTTTCCCTCTGGACTCATAAACCAAAGAAACGCTTCCTTCTATAGAATGCCTTGGTTGTGGTGTTTTATCAGAGGAACAGAGAAGGAACTAATACAGCTGGTCAGAACCTTTTTAAAATTTTTACTTAATTTCATGTGTACCCATCCATGCTTTGCCCACATGTAAGCGTACCGTATGTCTGCAATCCACCCCCATTGCTTTACCCACCTCCCTTTTAGTCCTGGGGGCTAACAATATGGATCAGTGGGTAAAAGCACTTGTACAGGCCCTACCTATTTTGATACCTGGAGAAGATTCCAAAAAGTCCTCTGACTGCCAGGTGGGTTAAGTGCTTCATAAGGTTACCGAGGATTAAAAATTATGTAAATAAGTCACAAATCACAGCCCCTAATATACCATCAACTTTCTAGCCCATCTACTGTGGGAAGGCAGTGGTGGGTTTGGCCTGTGGCATGACCATCTCTAGTGCAGCCATTAAGGCTACGTACATCTTTTGGCTTTGCTTCTGTGTTGGGCGTTCTCTTGAACTGGCTTCTTTGAATGACAGAGTACATAGCAGTTCAAGCCTCTTGTGCTTATGGCTAATGGCACAAGGTTTGTTCTCCTAACTCCAAGATGCAAAATGCAGAAGGAAGGGTTGATTAGTTTGGCCTGGCTCAATGTTCATCCCTCAGGCAAGAAGTTCAGAATGTTATTTTCAGACCACTATTAGCATCACCTGAGGCCTTGTTAGTCTCAGACCTATATATCATAGGGTTAAGGCCCAGAAATACAAGTTTTACTAACCTCTCCAGATGAATCTGATGCACACTAAAGTCTAACAACCACTGCATTAGACTGAGAGAGAAACAGCCAATTGGCCCTTCTTGGGTCATATGCATAGTAGGTATTATTACCAATAGGGAAAAGGACATGCTAGGCAGAAAAATCACCATAAATATACCTTCATGTTCTCAATGACGTCCCACATTTGCAGCTGAAGAGAACTAGGTCAGTGGGTATAGTCTGAGACACTGGCTAGAGACTGGGCTTAGGAAAAAGCTGCCAATTTAGATTTGCTGCTCCTGCGCACCACCCCCTAACTCCCATCAGAATGTTCAGATTCCTTAAGGCCCCTCTTTTCTTCTTTTCAATTATTTTTGTTACATGTATGAGTGTTTTGACTGCATCTTAAGTGCACCATGTGCATGCAGAGCCCATGGAGGCCAGAAGAGTGCACTGGACCTCCAGGAACTGGAGTTATGGATGGTTGTTAGCTGCCATGTGGGGGCTGGGAACCGAACCCAGGTCCTCTACAAGAGCAGCCAACGAGTGCTGTTAACCACTGAGCCATCTCTCTAGCCCCTTCTCATTCTAATCTTTCTTTCATTTAATAAATAACTTTTGAGTACTGACGGTCATGCTCTTGTGGAGCTTACTTTGATAGATAGGGAAGAGATACAAACAATCAGCCATGGAGTAAAAATAAATGGGGTATGTTTGGTGCAGAGGACAAGAGGTCAGTTATCTGAATAACATGAGAGCAGGATAGAACAAATGGCCAAGGCAGAAAAGAGCTTTGCATTTTAGAAGGCCAAAAAGATGGTCCATGAGGCTGGACGGTCAGGTCCTATGAAGAGAGGCAGAAAGCCAACTCATCCCTGCTTGGATTTTATTTTCAGCACAACAGGAAGCTATTAAAGTTTTAAGCTGGGGGAATGACATCATCCAAATCTGCTCAGTTAACATTATTTTAGTTGCTATGTGAAGAATGGACTCTCTGGGGTTAAACATGGACATTATCAGCCTCCAGTACCAACTGCTTTCTGGCTTGTCTGAAATGTTAACAGAAATATTACATTTCCCTTTTACCAGAACTAGACTTAGGAAAAAAGAATGTTCTCAATATGCTAAGTAAATGCTAGTCACTTGGTAAGATTCAATGTGAGTTGGCATTTCATATTGTTCTTCACAGGAAATCAAAAACCCTGTTTATCAAAACCCATAACCACAAACAGTATTTCTCACTTCAAAAGGTATTCTTTCTTTTTTGGTCTTTTTGAGACCGGGTCTCCCTGTAGCCCCAGCTGGCCTGGAACTTGCTATGTAGTCCAGGCTGGCCTTGAACTCACAGAGATCCACCTGCCTTTGGGATTAAAGTCTTACACCACCACACCCAGCCTTAAGAGTATCATGAGGAAGATTGGCAGTAATAGCTGGCCTGCAAATACCTTGCTAGAGCAGCACCTGTCTCACAAGTGAAGTGTGCCTGTGCATTATTTCCCCTCAACACTGCAGATAGTGCTTACCAGTATAAACAAGGACCAAGACCATGGTTTATCAACAGCTGCACTGTGAAGTTGTAGCTTATGATGACTGTGGAGTTTCACTACCTGCATGGCGATCATTATTCTGTACTGTTTTAAAGCTGAAAGAGTGGCTCTAAATCTGGAATTGGCAGAATGTATCTATGTATCCCCCTGTTATGTGGATAATGCTGGAAGTCAACCTCTTTTTCTGATCATAGTCCATGCCTCTATTCACCTACTGCCAAAAACTTGCCTCCCAGCCCTGGATAGATTAGTTACTATACAGTGGTCCAGAGACTTTTCTCCTTTAAATAGTTAACCAAAATTTCTCACAAGTATTCGGAGTACTACTACTTCTACCACTACTATACTACCACGACACCACTTATACCACTACCACCACTACTACCATGACCAGACTCCCTGGACAAGCACTAAATTACCTTATTTAACTGCTTTTACTCAGTGCCAAGAAATCTGGAGCCTACAAACATGGTTATAGGAAACCCTTGGAAAGCTTTCAAAGATAGCTAAACCTCCCAAGGAGCAGTAACTTTTCTCAAGAGTCAGACAGATAATGAAAACCATTTTTCCAGGGGTGGAGTCATAGGTCAGTGGAAGAGTGCTTATCAAGCATGTGCAAGAGCCCTGGGTTTGAGTCCCAACAGCACACACAAAAGTTTTCTCCTAAAATCTCCTTTAAAATTTTTATGGCAGGATTGGAGAGATGGCTGAGCAGGTAAAGGTACCTGCAACAGGAGCCTAACAACCTGAGTTCCATCCTCAGGACCCACATAAAGCTAGGAAAGAACTAACTCCACAAAAGCTGTCCTTTGACCTCCACACACACCATAATGGTACCTGCACACACATTCATACACAAAGTTAAAAGAAAAACAAAACACTTATGTGAACTGTGGAGAGAACAGCAGGACCCAGCAGCTACAAGCCCTCAGGCAGTCACATGTCCCATACTGGGGACCTCAAGCTGAAGCTGGTTCCAGAGGAGAGAACACTTAAAATGTGAGAGGGTGGAGTCTTCCACACAGCACTTCTCATCTAGGGTGGAGAAAATGTGTCGCAAAGAAAAGAGGTAGATGGTGACTAAGGGACCACCTGAGGTTATCTCTGGCCTTCACACACGCACATGTATACTCTTTACATTATTATTTTTAGGTGTATGAGTGTATTGCCTGCGTGTAGGTACGTGCACCCGTGTCGTGCAGTGCCTGCGGAGAACAGAAAAGGCTGTCGGATCCCCTGGGACTGGAGCTACGGATAGTTGTTAGCTGCCATGTGGGTAACCACCAGCTGTTCCAGATCAGTGCCTGCTGTTCAATGTGATAAGAAGCAACAAGGGAAAAAGTGAACTGTGCAGATAACTTGTGTATAATTTCACTTTTTAAATTTATTTTTGTCACATGAGGAGGCATATGCCTTTAATCTCAGCACTCAGGAAGCAGATCTCTGTTGAGTTCAAGGCCAGCTTGGTCTACATAGCAAATTCTAGGCCATCCAGGGATATATAGACTGTCTCTAAAAATATTATTTGTGCTCTCAGAGACCAGAAAAGACCATTGGACTCCATGGCTGAAAACCAGTCTGAGGTTATTACTTTGGCTAAGATGCATTTGCATGCAAATACAATTAACTGACAAAGAAATGATTGCTACTGCTGGACACAGTACTACACACCTTGTAGACCCACTGGGGAGACCTACAAGGAGGACTGTCACAAGTTCAGGGTTGCCTGGACTATATAGGGAATTCTATGCTAGCCTGGGATACAGTGTAAGAGCCTATCTCAGAAAAGATTATACCTACTGTTTTTGTTCACAGAGGTAACCAAACTATACTTTGTTGTTGGTGGTAGTGCTACAGGGATTTGAACTCGGGCCTCCTGCATGCCAATTACTATTTCTGCTTATTGACATTTCTCAAGTATATCTAAAACTTTCTCTTCCTTTCTACTTTCAGGCTCAGGACCAAAGGTAGTTCTGTTAATTCCTTTTAAAATCATACTTGCTTCCTAAAGAAGGAACTTTGTATACAGAGAGCCTTCATGTTCACTATTCTGTAACACAGACACCCAGGGTAGGGGAGGAGTCTTCCAATACTGATTTAAGAATTTCCCTGTAAGAGTAGCTGGAGAAATTGTTCAGCGGTTTTAAGAGCAGTGACTGATCTTAGGGAGGCCTTGGTTTCAGTTCCCAACATCCGCGTCGGGCCGCTCACAACCTATAACTCCAGTTCCAGGGAATCCAACTTCCCCTTCTGACCTCTGTTGGCATTACACACATAGGTGCACTTACATATATATGCAGGCAAAACTCATATAATACGTAAAATTAAAAAAAAAGATTATGAGCCGGGTGTGGTGGTGCACACGTTTAATCCCAGCACTCGGGAGGCAAAGGCAGGTGGATCTCTGTGAGTTCCAGGCCAGCTGTGGCTACAGGAGACCTGTCTCAAAAAGACCAAAAAAAAAAAAAAAAAAAAAAAAAAAGAATATGAATAGGGTCTAAAGAGATAGCTCAGCAGTTAAGAGTGCTTGCTGTT
Organism: Nannospalax galili; assembly: GCF_000622305.1. Lineage (NCBI taxonomy): Eukaryota > Metazoa > Chordata > Mammalia > Rodentia > Spalacidae > Nannospalax > Nannospalax galili. The sequence continues at coordinate 2,116,971 of NW_008333780.1, forward strand.
TTTGCAGAGGACCCAGGTTTGGGTGTGAACACCCACACAGCACCTAACAACTAACATGTAATTCCAATTCCTGGGCAATCTGATGCCCCCTTTTAGCCTCTGTAGGCACAAGGCACACATGTGGTGCACATATATACAGGAGGCAAAATTGGCAAACGAAGAGGGTATGAGCAAAACAAAGTCTATCAAAGTATTTCAACTTGCTGGGCTTTGCATTTAAAGTAAGGCTTCTCAGACATTTCAAATCCCACAGCCAAGCTAGAATACAACTTGCCCATTTCTCAACAGGTGCTGCCTGCTTTTTTTTGAAACTTTAAAGCGATCTTTTTTTTTTTTTTTTTTTTTTTTTTTTGTCTTTTTGAGACAGGGTCTCCCTGTAGCCAGAGCTGTCCTGGAACTCACTATGTAGACCAGGCTGGCTTTGAACTCACAGAGATCCGCCTGCCTCTACCTCCCAAGTGCTGGGACCACAGGCGTGCGCCACCACGCCCGGCTTAGCAATCAAGTTTTTAAGTAAATGACTGGATGATAGTAAATGCCAAGTAATGAAAAATACTTCCCTGTGCCTTAAATTTATAATCAAGGAAATAACAATTTCCTTAGGGGTGATGCCCAAGTTCTCATTGCTAATGTGAGGTGAATTTGAGTGGGTAAAGGTTACCACTAAGGGACCTGCCTACTTTAAAGGATGCCTGGATGTAATGATCTGCCTGACATACTCTTAAAATAAATGAACAAAAAGCTTTCAAGTAAAACAAGAAAAAAAGGAAAGAAAAATACTTCCCAAAGGTATTCATACATACAAATTTGAAGGTAAATTTATATGACTTTATAAAAAAGATGAGATATCCTAGGAAATATGTAATCAACTCTTAACTTTAAGCCCTTCATAGCTATATTATATCTTTATTTAACAATTTAGTAGAAGCCAAATTGATGGTTCTTAATACAGTGTGTGCAGAACAAAGTTAGAGAATACAAAGTACTCCTCAAAAGCATTACGTTCAATACTGGTTCCTTCAACATTATCAAACTTCTGAGAAAAAAGTTTTTGTACTAAAGTTGAACTGGAACATGAAAGATGACTAGGAAAAAAGTTTACTAATTTTGAAAATCTAAAAAATAGTTCGACTATACTGGATCACACAGAAATCACGTTTCAGAAGAAAAAACAAAGGAAAAAAAGAATTACCACTGAAAATATTGCATAGCCAGCTGTTTCCTCCAAATTTACTTTGTATTATTGGGTGGATATAAATTAATGAACAGAAATTAAGCAAGGTATACATAACAATTTAATAGAACCTGATAACTTAATTTCAATTTTTTTTTCAATTTCATCTTTAAGTCTTTCCTTTATAGGGCTCATCAGGAAATTAAGCAACACATGAATACTTAGGTTGAATGTCAAATTAAGTATGATATGGTAATTTCTTCTATAATGCAATTATGAAGAACCTTCAAGAAACTTGTTTTGAATGTAGAAAAGTGTTGAGTCAAATGTTCAACTCAATATAAAGTAAGAACCATTTCTGATTTGTTAGGTGGAGAGAGCTTCTCCTACTGCTAATGATTTTTAGCTATGATATCAGTAAAGTAAACAAATCACCTTGGGAACATAAGGAAAAATAAACACATGCTAAGTGGATAAAACATGACTACATTTTTACTAGACCATCTCTACCTCTAACATTTCAGAAGTTTAGAGATTTAGAGTGTTCTTACATTAATTGCAAGAAAAAGTAAAGGAGAAATTCCTTTTTTTGAGATCACAATTATGAGTTGCATGGTTATACAAATTCTGCTGCATTTGTGTGCAAAACACGAAACACATTTACCTTTATTTTTGTCAGTCACCTAGCTGGACTGAACAGATATCTTTCTAAGAAACAGAGACTGAGATGTGTTTATGTAACTTCAATAACCTCAGCACTACAGTAACAAGAGATGCAGTATCCTTTTGCTATGGTTCCAGACAACATGGAAAGAGGTCACAGGAAAGAGAATCAAAATTGTCACAACTGAGAATCTATTTCTTGTTAAGTTTCACCCTGGTGCCGCCTTCATTTTTATAGAAGCACGGTGGCATAATTCAAGCTCAATAAATCGGAAATCTTAATATTTAAATTTCACCTTGACTTTCAATTATCATCATAATAACCAACACAATAAGATAAGACACACAGGAAAGGTTTAATATTAAACCCACTTTGCTAGAGTTGGTTTCTTGACACATCAACTCATTTTTAATAGAAAAGGGATAGTGCATCTCAGTTTGCTTACAAGCTAGGAGATCACTTTGAATTCTGCATTTCCTAACTGCAAACAGAATACAGCACTTACAACAGGTTATAAATAAACTGGTTTTCAAGCACAGAGCCAGCCCCAACGATAATAATACACTATTTAAAGAGACCTAAGGCAATGAATTCCATTTCCAATGGAAAAAAAGAACTGTGCAAACAAGCTTAAAACTACGTTTTTTTTTTGTGCCAGTGTTATAAAATGTAGCTTTTAATAAAACCTTGACCCAAATGCCAGTAACTTCAGAAAAGAATTTGGGTGGAAGGGAGAAACTTATCTCATTTAGGAAAAATAACAACTATCTTTTTCCTAATCTTCAACACACACAATTTAAACACATACAGCTGCTGTAACACTTTACACAATTCCTATGTACTGGAGCAATAACAAGATCTAAATACAATTATGTTTTTAAACACTGGGTCAAGGTTTTACATAAAAATACCATCTTACTTTCCCCACTGGGTTTCTAAAATATCACGTACTTTCCTCAACATCTGCAGCCATCCAGGAATTTTTAGGAAACTTTTGTGCATGATCTTAATTCCTAATCCCTGGCTCTTTGGGCTCATTGACAAAAGATCAAAACCACCAAAATTGATGGTTCACTTGAAGTCAGACAAGAGACCCTGGCTCAGTTAGTCTCATAGGATGAAAGCAGTGCTGCATCAACTGGCTCCATGCAGGAGGGGCACGTGAAGGATCTCATCAACCAGTCATCTATACAGTCCAGGTGATAGATGTGCATGCACGGCAGAAATCGAATTGGGTCCCCATAAACAAAGTCCATCATACAGATCACACACCTGTGGAAGTAAGGAAGAAGAAATCAGAAGTTTTCACAGAAGTGGCCCACCCAGAATGTTCCTTTAAACATCACGAAGACAGTTATGTAAATAACACATTTATTGGAATGGTTTGCCCATCACCTTATTACTAAAGCTCGCAAACAAGCACCGATTCATTCATATTTGATCTCCCGATAGGGTTTAAGACCAACAGATCCCATTGGGGATCAAATCCTCTGCTGTGTGTGATGGCTGATCACGGTTGTCAACTTGACACACTAAAAAAATGGAACCACAATTGAGGAATTACCTCCATCAGACTGGCCTATGGGCAGGTCTGTGGGGTATTTGATGTAGGAGGGCCCAGCCCACAGTGGGCTGTTGTTGTCCCCCAGGCAGGTGGGCCTGAGCTGTCTAAGAAAGACAGCTGAACAAGCCAGGGGAAGTAAGCCCTTGGACAGTGTTCCCTCAGGGTCTCTGCTTCAGTTCCTGCCTTGAGCTCCTGCCCTGGCTCCCCTCAACGATGGCTTTAAAGTATAGATGAAACGTTTTCATCACAACAGAAAGCAAAGTAGGACACTGCATGAAAAGTTACATATTCCAGGAGACATTCACTGTGATGTTTTAGGTAGGAAAGAGAGTTGGATCAACTGTTCCCTTGTACTGAGTTTTCAGTGTAATCTAGAGTAACATAATTTTTATTTTAAAAGTAACTACATGTGGGGCTGGAGAGATGGCTCAGCAGTTAAGAGCTGACTTCTTGTAGAGGACCCGGATTCAATTCCCAGCACCCTCATGGCAGCTATGAACCATCCTTAACTCCAGTTCCAGGGGAATCCAATGCCCTCTTCTGACCTCTGCGACATTGCACGACACAGGTGTACTTACATACATGCAGGCAACACACTCATACACATAAAAATAATAAATAAAATATTTTTTAAAAAAATAAAGAAGCTATCACCAGTTCTTCAGCGAGCAAGGATCCTGAGTATTTCCACAAGGCTGCTCATTCCTCTGTAAAATGGGCTGCAGTAAAAAAAACAACAAAAAAACCACAACTGCATGTAAAAACACAATGACTGGGCTGGGTATGGGGGCACACACCCTTAATCCCAGTACTCAGAGGGCAGGTGGATCTCTGTGAGTTTGAGGACACTCTGGTTTACACAAGTTTCAGGTCTGCTAGGGACCTCATGGCAAAAAAAAAAAAAAAAGGACAAACAAAACGACTAATTTCAGGCTACTCATTTGGGTGCTCTAATTTAAAACTGTCTTCGCTAACTCAGTTAAGTCCACTGCACTTTTTTATGGGTTTAAGAAACGACTCAATTCTGCAGCAGTTCAGTGCACTACACACACTATACTCTTTAAGTACTAACATTAAACAGTGCTATAGCTCAAATTATTAGCATAGTAAATTATGGATTATTGATCTGTGTGGGTGAAGTCATTTTCAATTTAAAAATTGGCTGCTGTTTAAGGATCGTCATAGGTAATGATGATCTTGGGGACAAAAATTCCCCAATGGGCTTGATAAAGTATTTCGTGAGTTATGAAATACACTTCTCTCCTATCACTAAAAATTCTTAGTAGTTTTAATGAGTGCTATTAAGTTTTAAATGTGTACTATTCACCATAAGCTCATGTGTTTGAAAACTTGGTCACTAGCTAGTAGCACTGTTCAGGGAGGTGGACCCTTTAGGGCACTGGTCACTATGAACAGGCCTTGAAAGCTATAGACTAGCCCCTGGTTCAATCTAGCTCTATGCTTCCTGTCTACTGCCACAATGTGACGAGCCACCTCACAGACATGCCACCAGGGCAAGAGGCAGTCCTGTTGCCGTGTCTTTCCCATCATGATGGACTGAGATTCCCTGAAACCTTAAGGCAAATAAAGCATTCTTCCCTTTTTTTAAAAAAAATATTATTTTTATTTTATGTGTATGTGTGTATTGCCTGCATGTAGGTAAGTGCACCCGTGTTGTGCAATGCCTGTGGAGGACTGTCGGATCCCCTGGAACTGGAGTTACGGACCTGGGTCTTCTGCAAGAAGAGTCAGTGTTCTTCAAAGAAAATTGTTACCTGCAAATGTTTAAATCCTTGGAATATTGATAGACCTTTCCAAAAACAAACTGATGGCTTTAGTGGTAGAGTACTTGCCTAGCACTTACAAGGCTTGAGGTTTAATCTCCAGTGCCAAAAAAAGCTAATGCCTGAACACAGACCTCTAAAATAAATAAATATATATCAGTATTAATACTTACTCTCGGATCTTCTTTTCTGACCCATCTCTCCCAGGGTCATAGACTCCTTTAGGCAGATGCTGTATAAGGCCTATTCTCTGAGCTATTCTAATCTGTTCCTCTTCAGTCAGCTGAGTTGCTAGCCGAGTCTGGCTGGGCGTTGGATGATAGACTGGAACTGGAACTTGTTCCTAAATGTGAAAAGTGTAGGAAAAATTATCTCAAAACTCATTTTCTGGGGTATACTAATTAATTATCCAGAGGTGGGAGGAAAGGGGGGGGTTCTAAAAAGACAAGAGGTTGGGTAAGCCTGCAGCAGTATGACTATTTCACTGTTATTTAGCTTCTGAAACGCATACACACACATGCATATATGCAGAGGCCTAAAAAGTTACACATTTAGATAGCTCACCTACTTTTTAAGGGATAATCAACACAATCCTCACTGAAAATTTGGCATGGAATAGTAACTGAAGTACTCCCTACATCAACACTATATAATTCAGATATATTCATTGTTCCCGATAAACCAATGTAATCAAGCAACTGAACTCAGCAAACATTGAGCTAAGCTGCAATGAGTTGTATTCCCAATATGCAACATTTACATTACAACCAATTAAGCATGGCCTGATGTATATGTCCATAATCCCAGCACTTGGTAGGTAGGACTGAGGGAGGAATATCAAGTTCATAGCCAAACCGGGCTATATAATAAGCTTTGCCTCAAAACCAAAACCAAAAAGGCAAGTAGTCATTTTAGGGCTTATTTTTTCCTTCCACAGACATAACAGCCATTCATTTACTATTTGATTTGTTTTGTTTTTTGAGACAGGGTCTCCCTGTATTCCCAGCTGGCCTGGAACTTGCTATGTAGACCATACTGGCCTTGAATTCAGAGAGATCTGCCTGCCTCTGCCTCCTGAGTGCTGGGATTAAAGGCAAGAGCCACCATACCCAGACTCATTTACTATTTAAAAGAGTGTATATTTATTGAATAAGCATGTACAATTCTATTTTGTGTACTTTGGACATAGTTTATATGATCAAAAACTGAGTGACCCTTTACTTACCCTTAAGTATGTGGATACCAGGGCTGGAGAGATTGCTTAATGGTTAAGAGCACTACTAGCTGCTCTTGCAGAGGATCTGGGTTTGGTTCCTGGCCCCAACACGGTGGCAAACAGCTAACCTGTAACTCCAGTTCCAGGTCATCTCGCACCGACACTGGGCCTCTGCAGGCATTACACGTGTTTGGTGCACTTACATGTATGCAAGCAGAATACTCATATACATAAAATAAATTTTTTTTAAAAAAGGATATGGACACCTTCATCATAGACATTTACTTCTTTAAAGTTTTATACTTAGTAGGCAAAATTCCAATGCAGAAAAGTTTCATGGGTTACAGTTAAAAACACTTCCTCATGGAGGCTGTAGAGACGGCTCACTGGTTAAGAGCATTGACTGCTCTTGCAGAGGACCAGAGTTCGATTCCCACACCCACATGGTGGCTAACAACTGTTCGTACACGAAAGGCAATATATTCATACACATAAAATATTTTAAAATGTCCTCACTATGCTACTTATTAGTTATATATGATACTGGCCAATCTCTATGTGCTTTAGCTTCACCATATTTAGAGTTCTAGTGTCACTGGAGGAAGTAAACGGGATTTTTTTTTTAAAGACTTATTTTATGTGTATGTATAAGTGCCTGTGTGTATGTATGTATGTATGTGCACTGTGTGCCTGGTACCTGAAGGATAGAAAAGGGTAATGGGTCCCCTGGAACTGCAGTTACAGACCAAGTGGGTTCTAGAAACTATACCTGGGTCCTCTGCAAGAGCAGCAAGTGCTCTTTACCAAGGAGTCATTTCTCTAGCCTCTTAAATGGGAATTTTAGGCCTTGTCCTTACCACTTTACCAGATACATGAAAGCTCAGTCAGTAAATATTAGCTACTGTGACTATAGAGCAGCATTTCAAAACTGCTAGGAAATGTATGAATCAGATGTGAAACCAGTAGTGTGGAGGCAGAGACAGGAGGGTCAAGGCCAGCCTGGGCCATACAGTAAGACCTTGACTCAAAAAACTGCAAACAAAATACAAAAGAAATGCATTGGATTATGGTGACAGTAAACTTTTAAAAGAAAGATCTTAAAGTCATCTACGGCAAGTACTGTATTTGCATTCTCTGCTCCTCTGTGTAGTGCAGTCTATGACACAGAACACGATGGAGGAATAAAAGTTCACTAAAAATGTTCCCTAATAATAGCTAAATCAGGTTAGTGACTCATTAACTTGCCTCAGGCTTTTCACTTTATTATATCAAACATTTTCTGGAATGCTTAGCCATTGTTAAAAATCCAATTGAAGTTTGAGTACATGCCATACACTGAGTTTTTGGTTTTGTTTTAGAAGTATATTTTTAGGAGTGATTGATAATGATGCTTGCTTCTGCCACCTTCTTCCTCCCCCAAATATAAACCTTAAATGTTTGCCAATTAATCATTTCCTATGTACGAGGAAACAGAACAAAAAGGATAATTGCAAGCTAGTTAATATAGATGCTGGTCTTTAAGTGGTGTTTGATGAAAACAGATCACTAGCAGGGAAAGAGACCAAAAAATACTTTGGAACTAGCTATTCCTGAATGGAAAGGTCTTTGGATGTATATCTCACCAAGAATGACCTATAATTAATTCCACTGGCTATACTTATCTCTGTATCTATGAATTCAAAGACATAAAATATTATTTCTTGTTTGGGTTAAAACAGTGATTACCAACCAGGCATGGTGGCACAGGCCTTTAATCCCAGCACTCAGGAGGCAGAGGCAGGCAGCTCTCTGTGAGATCTGAGGCCAGCCTGTTTACATAGTGAATTCAAGGCCAGCGAGGACTACAGGGAGACCTTTTATCAAACAAAACCAACAAACCCCAAACAACAACGACAACAAACCCAGTGGTTCTCTCCTTCCCCTCCTGTTCTCTTTTTCCTTTTCTTTTTTTGTAGTGGCACCGAGGATCAAACTCTGGACCTCCAAGCATGGCAGGCAAATATTACCACTGAGCTAAGTACATGCTCAGCTTCCAAACTGCTGTTTTGAGATAGTCTCTTGTAGCGCAAGCTGACCCAAGGCAATGTGTAAATCAAAACGACCTTGAACTTCGGATTCTCCTGCTTCTACTTTCTGAATGTTTATAGGCTTGTGGCATCATGCCCAGTTTTATGTGACAGTGGAGCTTGAACCAATGGCTTTGTGCATGTTAGGTAAGCACTACCATGTGAGCTACATCCCTAGTTTTGCTTTGAAACAGAGCCTTGCTGTATAGCCCAGCCTAGCATCAAACTCATTAATGTAGTCTAGATTGACCTTGAACTTGTGATCTTCCTGCTTGTGCTTCTGGAGTCCTGAGATTACAGGTTGTGTACCACTACACATAGCCATTATGTGTAATCTATAATAAATGTCTTTTCCTAACCACTAGACTAAATGTGGTGAGGCGGACGGACCGGACCTTTGCTTATCAATGTATACTCTCTACTCAGCATACATATATCTATGGCACATAGTTGGGAATCAAAATGTTACTGGATACATTTATTGAATAATTAAATTACACAGTTCTGTAATGTATGTTACATAATATCAGAATTTTGCAACATGTTATGAAAATATTGCTAAAATAATTTAGACTAAGTTACAATAAAATCAAAAGGGAAAACTTGCAAATTATAACCAGTATTTCTTTATTGAGTGAAAATACTTGTTTTTTTGCCTTTTCCAAACATTTATCTTCTCACCCTACAAGAATTTTAATAACAAAAACACATTTATTTCTTCTTCTATAATCTTCTAACTCAATTTCTATGCTTTCTACCTAGGTTAATGACAGAGAAGTATAACAGAAAAAGTACACGCATTTCATGAGATTTTATACCTGGCACTTAAAACAAATATGACTTTATAGTGTATTACTTAATACTCCTGAGCCCTAACGGCTCTACACCAAAACAGAATAACTATTTTTTTAATTTTAAAAATTATTTTTATTTATCTTATGTGTATGAGTGTATTGCCTGCATGTAGGTAGATGCACCTATGTCGTGCAATGCCCTCGGAGGTCAAAAGAGGGCACTGGGTCCCCTGGAACTAGAGTTACAGAAGGTTGTAAGCTGCCACGTGGGTGCTGGGAATCGAATCCAGTCCTCTGCAAGAGCAGTCAATGCTGTCTGAGCCACCTCTCCAGTCCCAACTATTTTTTTAAAAGAATGTTATACTGCTAGGTGTTGTCCTACACAGGTGTAATCCTAGCACATGGGTGGGAGAGGCAGGAGGGCTGCTTCAGCCAGGGATACATAGTGAGAACCTATTTGAAGCAAACAAGCAAGCCGATAAATACAGAGAATGTTGTAAGAAATAAGGTAAGTGAAGCACATTCAGTAGGAGCTCAGCATCTGAGCTGCTTTATGATGCAATCACTCGTCATCCAAAGTAGACATGTCACCTTTCCTGCCTCCCGATTCCTCCTTTCCCTTTACTCTTTATCCATCATCTATTCAAGTGCTTTCATGAGACATGTCGCCATGCTGGCCTACTGCCTCAGCCTTTCAAGCACTGGATTACAGGCATTCTTATCTAACCATCATTTTCATCAACAGGAAACACAGAGATGTTTGTCTAGTGAATCCAAACATGGAATTCACAACTGAAGAAGTGTGTTTCAAATAAATCCAAAGGATATTCTCCTGAATAATGCTTTGTTCGTTTCTCCGTATGAATGTTCACAGAGAGAAAAAGGAAATTCACAATATAAGGGAACACAAGATTGTAAAATGCTGAGAAAGCATGGTGAGGGGCAGAGCACGGGGAAAGAACAATCCTCTCCCCACAGAAAAAGAGTAAGTCCTAACCTGCACAGAAAAATCTCTAAAACATTCATTGTTATTATGCAGTATTTGTCATTGTGCTGGTGATAATCCCAGAGCCTTGTTTGTACACACTAGGCCAGCACTCTACCGCTGAACTACATGCCCAGTTCCTTGCTGTATATAATGAAACACCCAAAAAATGACAAATATTGTCAGGAATATGTTGGGCCCTAGGCTTATGAATTTGTAAGCCAAAAAAAGATAGAAACTGATGAAAATGTAAATGTTATGCTGGGCATGGTGGCACACACCTTTAATCCCAGCACTCGGGAGGCAGATCTTCATGAGTTCAAGGCCAGCCTGGTCTACAAAGCAAGTTCTAGGCCAGCTGCGGCTACAGAGAGACCCTGTTTCAAAAAGACAAAAAAAAAAAAAAAGGTAAAATGTTTATATCAGAAAGGAATTAACTGTATTTTAGTTGAATTCAAACATAGTAGCATACATATGTAATCGCAGTAACTCACAGACTGGTAGAGGCAGGGGGATCAGAAGTTCAAGTTCATCCTTGTTTGCACAGCAGGTTTAAAAAGAGCTCAGGCCACATGAGACCTTGCCTTAAAAATTTTTTTATTCAAGGGGCTGCTGATGGCTCAGCAGTTAAGAACACACTGTTCTTGCAGAAGACCTGGATTCAAATCCCAGCACCCACATGGCAGCTAAAAACTGTAACTCCAGTTCCAGGGGATCTGACAGCCTCTTCTGTCCTCCACAGGCATTGCATGACACAGGTAGTACTTACCTATGTGCAGACAATACACGCATACGCATAAAATAAAAATAAAATACTTTTTAATTTAAGTTAGGGGATATGATACAGTTTTAGAAACTAAAGCAATGCAATGGGGAGAGTGCCTAAATAATGTCTAAGGCTGGAAACTGTACAAGTCTGGCTTGTGGTAAAGGAAAAATAAAGTCACTACTAAAGAATGCAGCTTGTTACCAAAAGCTGCAGTTTTTCAGCCAGAAAGAAATAAGAGCTTACTCTTGATTTTTCTCCTTATGGCCTGACAAGCTGCTACTGGCACCACCCCATCTACCTGCAATCTCTTACTGGGAATGTTCTTTCTAAATTTTGCCAGACTTATACTTAAGGTCATAAAAAGGAAGATTTGGAATAAATAGTTGATCTCAATGTGTACTGAGATGACTCAATACACTCAGATGACTCATTAATCTTGATCATAAAAAAGAAAAACAGAGAAAAAAACCCCAACAAAACAAGATTAGCATTTATATATAGCTCTTGAATGATTATATACAGAGTAATAAAAGCTAGCATATCTCCTATGATACTGAAACAATCACTTTATATTTAATAAGAAATTATAAACCAGAGTGGCTTGCACATCTGAAAAAGGGCACCGAAATCAGGTCTCACTTTTGTAGCTCAGAGCTTTTTAGTATTAGCTCTTACATTTAAGTGTATGGACCACTAATTTTTTATGTAGTAGAGAAAGGAGTCCAGCTTTAATCTGTATGTGGACATGCAGACATCCTACTATTATTGCTATAAACTGGTTAAAAAAATAACCTAAGAAAATGTTAAGATTTTTCCTGGAAGTCCTGTGAAATATCTTAGACTGCTCATCTGAAATAACCTGGGTCTCTTGAGGACACCTAAAATTAGCCCAACTAGGTAGATTTCTTTTTTACATACTCTAACCAGATCAGCTTCAATATCTTCTACACAGGTGGTTCCTGTTTTCTAAATGCACTATTCAGACATTAATGATCTCAATGTTGGAACTGTACTAAACAGTATATGCAATATTTTTCTGTCGAAAAGTCATGTGTTGGTATCTGTAAGTCCTGAAATGGAAAACTGGGTTTGTCTGATTTTAAGATTTTTCTTCAGGGGGTTGAGGGTGTAGCTCAGTGGTAGAGTTCTACAGTGTGAGTTTCAGAATAACCTGGGTTACAAGTGCGCTTGGAGTGGGGGGTTGAGACAGCATATCCCTAAAGCTGCAGCTGGCCTGGAACTTGCTATTATGTAGATTAGGCTGGGCTGGATCTCATAGAGATCTGCCTCCCAAGCGCTGGGATTAAAGGCACAAACCACCATTCCTGGCTATTTGCTTTTTGAGGCAGTGTCTCATATAGTCCAAAGTAGTCATAGGTTGGTCAAGGCTGGCCTTGAACTCCTGACCCTACTATGTCCACTTATATAGTGCTGGATTACAGATGTGCACCACTACACCTTGCTGATTATTTCAAATGGAAACTGCCAGCATGCCTAGAAGAACCCACTCCACTCTCTCAATCTTGTCTACCTTTATAACCAATAGTTCCACCATCAGAAATAAAAAAGTCACTTTCAAATAACCTAAATATGCAAGGTTTTTAAAAATTATAGCCCTGGGCTGAGACAACATGGGAAAAGCTATCTCTACTTAAGAGATAGCTCAGTCAGTAAGATGCTTGCTTCACATTTGGGAGGTGGAAGCAGAATGATCAGAAGTTCAGGGGGCTGGGGAGACGGCTCAGGTTAGGGGCACTGGTTGCTCTTCAGGATCCGGATTTGGTTCCCAGCATGGCAGCTAACAACTGTCAGTAACTCCAGTTCCAGGGGACCCAACACCGTCTTCTGGCCACTGTGGGCACTGCATACAGGAATACACTTACATGCAGGCCAAATACTTGTACAAATAAAGATAAAAGGGCTAGAGATGGCTCGGTGGTTAAGAGCATTGGCTGCTCTTGCAGAGGACCATGTTTCGATTCCCAGCACCCACATTGTGGCTAACAACGGCCTGCAACTCCAATTCCAGAGGAATCTGACACCCTCTTTTGACCTCCATGGACATTGCATGACATGGGTGACAAAAGTTCAATGTCATCTCTATCTACAGATCAACTTAAAAGACCAACCTATATTACATGAGACCATATCTTGAAAAAAAAAAAAAAAAAACAAAAACAAAACAAAACAAAAAAACCCCCAAACAACCACAAACCAAACAGGATGGAGAGATAGCTCAACAGTTAAGAACACTGGCTGTTTTGCAGACGACCCAGGTTCAAATCCCAGCACCCATATAGCAGCTAATAACCACTGGTACACTCATGAACATTTTTTTTTAAAAAGCTAAACAGGGCTGGGTGTGGTAGCACATGCCTTTAATCTCAGGACTCAGAGGCAGGCAGATCTCTGTGAGATTAAGGCCAAGTCTACATAGTGAGTTCTAGGCCAGCTGGGGCTACAGGACACCCTGTCTCAAAAATAAATACATAAAACAAAAGACCCCCCCAATTAAAACCCCAAACCATTCAAAGTTAAAATAATGAATTAATGTTATTTTGAGAATTCTTTATAAGATATACTCCATAATAATTGGTTTCTACACTTTTTTTTGGGCACAGATTCTTGCTATGTTGTGCTTTGGCTGGCCTCAAACTCAGGTAACCCTCTTGCCTCAGTCATCTAGAATCACAAGCATGTACCACCATGCCTGGCTAACAACAGAGCTGTCAATATAAAAGTAGGTAAGTCAGTGTATATCAATCTTGTTACTTATACTTTTTAAGATACTAAAAAAAGGGTCCATAAGATGGCTGCCTTTTTAAAAATATCTTTTTGAGATAGGGTCTTCCTGCAGCCCCAGCTGGCCTGGAACTCACTATGGAGACCAGGCTGGTGTTGAACTCAGAGATCCACCTGCCTCTGCCTCCAGGGATTAAAGGCATGCACCACCACACACCAGCCCCATTCAACAAATTTTAAACTAGCTTTGGCAGTATACAAATCACTTTCACTTTAGAATAATGAAAAGATATCCAACAGTAGAACTGTGTATAAAAGCCAGGAAAATTTAGTTTGAGCTGTGTTACAAAAGCTATGTAACCCTGTCACACTGGTTCAAACATAAATGTAGGCCAGGGAACATCCTTAAATTTTTGATCTTTGGGGCTGGAAAGATGGCTCAGCGGTTAAGAATACTGGCTGTTCTTGCAGAAAAGACCCAGGTTCGAATCCCAGCATCCACATGGTAGCTAACAACTGTCTGTAACTCCAGATCCAGGGGGATCCAACAGCCTCTTCTGTCCTCCGTGGGCATTGCATGACATGGGTGCACTGACCTCATGCAGGCAATATATGCATACATATAAAATAAAAATAAAATATTAAAAATTTTTTTGATCTTTGTATTAAATAGAAAGCATTGAAAGATCACTGAAGAAGAGTGACAGAAAGGATAAATTTTAATCTGGCTGCTTGGCAGTGGTAGACAAGATTAGAAAAAGTGAAGAATCAAGGTTGAGGTAATCCAGTTGTTAGTCTGGGGATCAGGATGAAGGAGGTGCACACATTCCTAAACATTGTACACAAAATGCTGTAAGTCATTCTGCAAGGAGATTTATGGTTTTCAGTTTCTCAGAATATTTTGTTAACAACAACAACAACAAAAGGTTAAGAAGTTGGGTAAGGTAGTGCATGTCTGTAATCGTAGCACTCAGGAAGCAGAGACAGGAAGACTGTCCCAAGTTCAAGGCCAACATGGACTACACAGTAAGTACCAGGCCAGCCAAAGCACAACACCCTTTCAAAAAAGAAACTGACCTTAGATGGTTGCCACAGGAACAGAAAAAATAAAGAGAAAATTACACAGGATTTGAGGCGTGACTAAACTCAAGACGATAAGAGAGGTCTTGATTTTTTTTTTTTTTCCTTTAGCTGTTTTTTGAAATGCCCAGTTTTTCAAGAAACTCTAACAATTTGTTTTTTGAGACAAGGTCTTACTATGTAGCCCTGACTGGCACTGAACTCAGAGATCTGCCTGCCTCTGCCTCCTGAGTGCTGGGATTAGGTTAAAGGAGTGTGACACCACACCTAGAAATTTTTTTTAAAACCCCACGTTGGAATATGCAAAGGTAAACTTAATCTATACATAATCTGTATGCCAAAAAAGGATTCACAATTTCCACACTGCTAATGGACCTCAACCAGTTAACAGAATTTATAGTCATAACTTATAGTACCTATAAATCTAACGTACTGGACACTGCACACCTGTAATCCCAATACTCAGGAGACCTACGAAGAACTGTTGAGATCAAGGCCAGCTTAGACTAAATGACATGGTTGCTTCTGAAACTCAATTAAAAAAAAACAAAAAACAAAACCTAAAAATCCTGAAATCTGGAGCTGTAGAAATGGCTCAGTGGTTAAGTGTACTGGCTGTTCTTGCAGACAACTTGGGTTCAGTTCCCAGCACCCACATGGCAGCTAATAACTGTAACTCCAGTTCCAGGGAATCTGACATCCTCTTCTGGTCTCTGTAGGCACTGCATGACATGGTACATTTACATACATACATACATACATACATACATGCAGGCAAAACTTCCACATACAAAATAAAAATAAATCAACAAACACTGTTTTAAAATCCTGAATCTATTTTTTTTTATTTTTTATGTGTACGAGTGTATTGCCTGCATGTGTATTAAGTGCACCCATGTTGTGCAATGCCTGCCGAGGTCAGACAAGGGCACCGCATTTCCCCAGAACTGAAGTTATTAGATGGTTGTTAGCTGGGAATCAAACCTGGGTCCTCTGCAAGAGAGGCAGTTATCTCTCCAGCCCCCAAATCCTGAAATCTTAACATGTACAGATTATTCTTTTGTTCTACTTTTTTCTTTTTGTTTACTGTTTCAACAGAATAGCACTTCTGTTTTTAGAGGCTTCTAGACAATATTTAACAGTAGTCTTATAATAATGGTTACATAAAATTAGTACAAAAAGGGTACAATTCAGTGTTTCTGCAGTTTTCCTTCTAGCAACTAGAAGGCACTGTCTGATCATAAATGAAAACGCGGGCTGACCTGAAATTCACATAGCTCACGCTTTCTGGGAGAGCTGGGTGATCCTACCTCAGCTTCCCTAGTGCTGGGATTGCAGGCATGAGCCACCACACCCTGCATGACTCTTTTTGACAATGGGAAATATTCAATGGTTGACTGACTTAAGGGTTTGACCTACATTCCTCACCAATCCTCAATTTACTTAAATGTGTTGGGAAAAAACAGGAGAAGGTATCTCTTAAATATGCTGGGCTGGGTACATAGTTCAGTGAAAGAGGCTTACTTACTTACTATGTATGAAATTCTGGATTTGATCTCCCACACTGGTGTGCACCTACTCATATACCCATGCTTTATTCCGAAGGTATGATAACCATCATTTTAATGACCAAAAATCAAAACATAAATTTAAGACAGTCTAAGAATTATAGGCATTTCTAGAACATATGACTTAAAGGGACTACAGATAAAGCATTCACATGGGAATTTTCCTAAGAAAATCAGAATGAATATTCCTAAGATATGAAGTACATCAAAGAATGCCTATAAAACCCAGTTCTTTGGAGGGTGCAGCAAGCTCTAATCCAGCCTGGGCTATAGACGAAATGAAACCCTGTGTCAAAGAACAAAACAACGGGCCCATGACATGGTTTGGTGCGTAAATGTGCTTGCCACCAAGGATGACAACCTGAGTTCAATCCTTGGGATTGATATGGTAGGACAGAACCAAATCTCTTAAGTTATCCTCTGACTTCCATACACGTATACATGTACGTATACCCACACTCATACACAAATCTGAATAAAAACAAAAAAATCTATTTAAAAAACAACAATTTGGGGCTGGAGAGAAGGTTCAGAGGTTAAGAGTTTGTACTGTTCTGGCAGAGGACCAAGTTCAATTTCCAGCACCTACCTCAGGCAGCTTACAGTTTACCTATAATCCCAATGTTGGAAGACAAACCACCTCTGGCCTCATGGGCAGCTGTACTCCTGTACACATACCCCCCTCATTATTAAAAATAAACTCTAGCAGGGCGTGGTAGCACACGCCTTTAATCCCAGCACTCTGGAGGCAGAGGCAGACGGATCTCTGTGAGTTCAAGGCCAGCCTGGTCTACACAGTGAGTTCCAGGACGGCTGGGACTACAGGGAGACCCTGTCTCAAAAAGACCAAAAAAATTTTTTGTTTTTGCAGAATCATACAGTAGAAATTGTACTACTATGTCAGGCACTGTCTAAATAGTTTTTACACGTTAACTCACATAATCTTTGCAACAATCTTGAAGATGTGTAATATCCCCAGTTTAAAAAAAAAAAAAATCTTAGCATCAAACCGAGGTCAGAAAATAGGGGTGCTTGCTGAAGGAACTCAACCTGGGATTACTGGCAATTCCTTTCCAATTATTTTTTGTTGTAAAATGCTATCTTGCATATCATGGAAAGTTTAACAGCATCCTTCTATGTACTAGACACTAGCAGCCCCTCCTTCCTTCCCATCACAAATTGTGATAGTCTAGTGTCTCCAGGGCTGAGGGAAGGAGCTTAGTGACAGTATTCGTGAGAATCCGTTAGCTATATTCTCCAGCAACACACACACACACACACACACACACACACACACACACACCACACACACACATACATGTGTCTCCAATGTCTCCTGGAGTGAAAATTCACCTTGGTTCAGAACCATTGAAGTAAATAAGACAAAAAAGTACTAGAGAGTTCCTGATCTTTTAGGAAATAAACATCAAATATGGGGTGCATGCCTCTTCAGTGGTTTCTTGAACAAGAAAAGTGAGAGTGGGTGGTAAGATGGGTATTTTAGGGGCTGGAGTGATGGCTCAGCAGTTAAGACCTCACTGGCTGTTCTGGCAGAAGAGCTGGGTTTGAATCCCAGCACCCACATAGTGGCTAACTCGTGACTCCAATTCCAGGGGATCTGACTCCCTCCTTCTGTCCTCTGGGCACTGCATGACATATGCAGGCATAACATTCATACACATAAAATAAAAATCAATCAAAAAAATTCTTTTAGAATTAGTATTACCCCAGGGCAGAGTATATGGGTTTGGGGGTGGGGAGACTATGGCAGGGTGCTGGGTACTGGTAGGGACAGAGCTATAAAGATGGATGATTCAGATTGTTTGAGATATTTTGTATGAAATACAACAAAATTTAATAAAAACAAATGAAAAAAAAGGGTATTAAAATGCCTATGCCAAATAAAACAGATTCACACTATACTCAAATGAATCTTAACAGAAATTAGTAACTTGCTGCCAGCCAACAAGTACATCACAGGCTGGGTGTGAAGCTGGAAGCCTGCCAGGGCTGCAGGAGACCTTGTCTCAACAACTATCCCCCTCTATCCATACACCATCATTAATTTATGGGAGAAAGGTTAAACAGAGAGCCTTGACTGCCTAAAAGATAAAAGGGCAAATGAAGGAGAATCACCAAGTGAGGGTAAGAAAGATGACACTAGGACAGCAAAAACCACTTTGGACTGGTGAGATGGCTCAGTGCTTAAAGGCACTTTGCTGCCATGCCTGATGACTTGAGTTCAAGCCCTAGGACGCACATGATGGAAGAAGTAAACCAGCTCCTTAAGCTGCCTCTGAATGCCCTCTCTCCCAAAATAAACTATGGCGCACAAACACACACAGGCCAGCTGGGGTTACAGAGATGTTATACATATAGATATTTCAATTTCTTAAAAAAAATTTATTACAGGGGCTTGGAGAGATGGCTCAGCGGTTAAGAGCACTGACTGCTCTTGCAGAGGACCTGGGTTTGATTCCCAGCACCTACGTGGTGGCTACGAACTGTACTTAACTCCAGTCCCAGGGGAATCCGAGGCCCTGGGACTGAAGCA
Source organism: Nannospalax galili (assembly GCF_000622305.1). Taxonomy (NCBI): domain Eukaryota; kingdom Metazoa; phylum Chordata; class Mammalia; order Rodentia; family Spalacidae; genus Nannospalax; species Nannospalax galili. The sequence continues at coordinate 2,135,931 of NW_008333780.1, forward strand.
TTGCACGACACAGATGCACTCACACACATGCAGGCAACACACTCATACACACAAAATAAAAATAATATTAAAAATTTACTGCAGATGGGACGTGGCAATGCGCGCCTTTAACTCCAGCACTTGAGAGGCAGACTCAGGAGGATCTCTGTGAGTTCAAGGCCAGCCTGGTTTATATGGCGAGTTCTAGGCCAGGAAGACCCTGCCTCAAAAAGACAAAAATAAATTACATTTATTTTTATGGGTGTTCTCTCTTTCCACCATGTGGGTCCCAAGGACTGAACTCAAGTGGTCAGGCTTGGCGACAAACGCCTTTACCTGCTGAGCCATCTCAGCAGCAATATTTCTTTCAATTTAGTAGAACACTTTTTTTTTCTTTTTTTTCCTTTTTGAGACAGGGCTACAGAATATTTTATAAGACCAACTTCTCTTCAAGGAGTCTTATTACTTTACTCCAGGATCAATGCTCCGCTGTATTCTCTAGTGGAAATGGACAGAGATTCTCATGACTACCTCTGAGTAGTACATCAAATCTATTTTTAAAAATATTTTATTATTTTTATTTTATGTGTATGCGTGTATTGCCTGCATGTAGGTAAGTGCACTCCTGTCATGCAATGTCCAAGGAGGACAGAAAAGACTGTCGGATCCTCTGGAACTGGAGTTAGGGACAGTTGTTAGCTGTCACATGGGTGCTGGCATTCAAATCCAGGCCTTCTGTCTAAACCTAATTCTAGCCAACTTTTAAAGTCTGCCCCCCTCTCTCTCTCTCTCCTTTCTTTTTTTTGGGTCTTTTTGAGACAGGGTCTTCCTGTAGCTGCAGCTGGCCTGGAACTCAATATGTAGGCCAGGCTGGTCTTGAACTCACAGAAATCAGCTTGCCTCTGCCTTGGGAGTGCTGGGATTAAAGGTGTGTGCCACCAGGTTCAGCTGCTTCTTCATCGTTTAATGTTCCTTGTTTTTTCTTTTTAAATTTTACTTCTTTTAAGATAAAGTGAATCCACGACATAGGTGCACTCACATGCAGGCAATACACTCATACACATAAAATAAAAATAATAAAATTAAAAAAAAGCTAAAGCGAATCAAGCTGTGCATGGTAGTACAGATCTTTAAACCCAGAACTCAGGAGGCAGAGGCAGGTGAATCCCTCTGAGGCAAGGCCAGCCTGGGTCAATCTAGCCTATCTTGTTGGTGCATAGCTTACAATCCTAGCACCTGGGATACTGAAGCCAGGGATATACTGCAAGACTCAATAAAACAAAATATAAATAACAAAGATAAAATAGGCCCATTCATTTTCATAAAAGAAAATTTGAGAATTGCTGGCCTCTGGCTGGCATGAAAGGAACTTAAATGTTGTTGCTTTAGTCGAACAAGTAAACAGCTAAAGAGAGATGGCTCAGAGGTTGGTTAAGAGCATCCACTGCTCTTGCAGAGGACCAAGTTCCATTCCCAGCACTCACAGAGCCCCCCCATATAATGAAAAAATGATGTCACAAGACAAACATTTGCTTTCACAATTAGAGAAATAGATGGCTGAATACAGATAATCAGAATTTGCCCAGTACTAAGGTAGGAAAACCTAAACTGATGAAATTCGAGAAGCTTAGTGTAAATTAACAACAAACACACAAACATGAACAACTTAAAAAGACCCACATTAGAATAAGCCAATTTGTATGAAATATTTAGAACAAGCACATCTATGAGAAGTGGGGACTTGAGGTTGCCTAACTTTCAGGATGGATGAGGAAATGAAGATTGGCAATAGGGCTAGTCTGTCTATTTATTTTTTTAGTTTTTATTTTTTAGTGTTTTTGAGACAGGGTCTCCCAGCTAGTGAGATGGCTTAGCAGGTAAAGGAACTTGCTGCCAAGCCCAACTACCTGAGCTTGTCTCCAGGACCCACATGGTGGAAAGTTGTCCTTTGACCTCAACATGGGCACTGTGGCCTGCCCTCCATCCCCATAAGTAAATAAATAACAGTAAAAAACCAAACATATGGGTGGTTAAGAGGTTGGAACAGTTACCTGTGGGGAAGGGTACTAACTACTGGAGGGGTCGGGAGACGGTTCTTTTGGAGGGGGCTGAAATTGACTGCCTTAAACTTGTCATGTAACAAAGAATGATCTTGAACTTCTGATTATCTAGCTTCCACCTCCAGTGTTGAGATTCCAGGCATGGACCACCATGCTCAGTTTATGTGGAGCTGGGGATAGTATCCAGAGGCTTTGTCCATGCTAGGCAAGAACTTAACCAACTGAGCTACATTTCCAGTTACGTTGCTGAAGATACTTACCAATAATTCTTTCAGCTCTGGGGTCTCCCAAATTTAAACAGGGTTTCACTACTGCTTTTATTCATTTTAATACTACAGTTCCAGGTAAGATTTCAAAGGAAGGCTTTAGCAGCTAAAAATTCGTAATTCACTACACCATCACAAATTAATCCTGACTTCAAAAGTCTATATTGAACAATTTAGCACTAATAATTTCACATTAGTATTACCTGCTTTAACTAAAATATCAGCTCCTTTAAAGATCTCATCGGTTTTCCTTTCCCCTTGGTGCCTAACACATATAACTAACACTGATAGAGATAAGTGGGCCCTGGAGGTAGCTAAGTGTATCATAGTATGCATCTCCTACCCCCAAAAATAGTGTGTGAAAAAGAAGATACAGGTACCTGTCACTGAGTATTCACAAAATTCAGAAATGTCTAATTTTAGAAACATATAGAGGGTCTCCCTCTTCATTCCCACACTTTCAGATCCTGAACTTACATTAATATATGCATTCGAGAGTAAATAACAAGGTAATTATGTATCTGGTCCCTGAGAGCACTCACCAGTTTACTATTAAGTTAAAGTTATATATGTGGGACTGGAGAGATAGCTCAGTGGTTAAGAGCACATAATCTTCCAGAAGACCTCAGTTCAGTTCCCAGCAGTCATTATCTGGTGGTTCAAAACCACCACTAACTCCAGCTCCAGGGGATCATCACCCTCTTCTGGCTTACACAAACATCTTCACACATGTGGCATGCACTCATGCATAAACAAAAATAAAAATAAAAGCCGGGTGTGGTGGCGCATGCCTTTAATCCCAATACTTGGGAGGCAGAAGCAGGAGGATCTCTGTCAGTTCAAGGCCAGCCTGGTCTACCTAGTGAGTTCTAGGACAGCTAGGGCTACAGGGAGACAGTGTCTTAAAAAAAAAAAAAGACAGACATATGCATTCACCGCATTTTTTATAATACTGGAGATTGTACTCAGGCCGTGCACATTCTGGGCAAGTGCTCTACCTCCAACAGGATCTACCTCCAACAGGATCTACCTCCAACAGGATCTACCTCCAACAGGATCTACCTCCAATAGGATCTACCTCCAACAGGATCTACCTCCAACAGGATCTACCTCCAATAGGATCTTGCTAAGTTGCCCAGGCTGGTCTGGAACTTATTCTGTAGCAAAGTCTAACTTTGACCTTGTGATCCTCTTGCCTCAGCCTTTTGAGTAGTTGAGATTACAAATATGCACCACCAGGCCTGCAATTCATATGAAATACAGTGTTCACAGTCAAAACACCTGAGTTCAAAAATGATAGCATAAGGCCAAATACTAAAAAAAGCAATGTCAGAGATTTTCCAAGAAGAGAAAATATTTCACCATTTTACTTTTCACCCTAAAATAGCAACTCTTCTCCCTGTAAATTCGTACTTTTGACTTTTTAACTACTCTTGGACTGGAGAGATGGTGCAGCAGTTAAGAGCACTGACTGCTCTTGCAGAGGACCTGGGTTTGGTTTCCAGCTCCCACATAATGGTAACAATCACCTGTTAACTCCAGGGGGTCCAACTTCCTTGGGCACTGTAGGACATGGGTGCACTTACATACTTGCAGGCAATACACTCATACACATAAAATAAAGTCAACTCTTGATCTTCCTGTCTCTACCTCCCAACAGCTGGCATTACAGGCACGTATCATCACACCAAGCTCCACAGATAAACTCTTCTTTCTCATTGTATCTACTGAGTTTTATTACCACTTGATGTTTCTTTCACCTAGATCAGAATTAGTTCACAGTGAGACCCTGTCTCAAAAACAAAACAAAAACATAGCAAACCAATCAATCAATAATAAAACAAGGTATTTTTTGTTTGCTCTTTTATAGCATCTAGACAAGATGAACTTCAGAGAAGACAAAATCAAATTCAAACAAAACATAAAAACCAATTAACTGTCTCAAAGTTCACAGACTTTATAATTAGAATTGACAGACCAAACACCAAAACACGGGATTCTGGGAACATTTTATATAGACACTAATAACCATAAAATTGCATATTCTTTTTCTTTTTTGGTGTTTTTGAGACAGGGTCTCCCTGTAGTCCCACTTGGCCTGGAACTCACTGTGTATACCAGGCTGGTCTTGAACTCAGAGATCCTCCTGCCTCTGCCTCCAGAGTTCTGGGATTAAAGGTGTGGGCCACCACACCCAGTATTCTTACATCAAATGATTTTCTCATTCACTGAAGCATGAATGCCCGCTACGTGAAAAGCAAGAGTTGGAACAATGCAAAAATGAACCAGATTTGGATTTCAAGAGAGTAAGACATTGCCATAATTAGAAAAGGAAGGGTAAAATGTCCCAAGAATGGTAAAGTGCTACAGAATTCAGAGCAAAGCAAGTTTAAGGCTAGGGATCTAGTTTAGTTTTACTGTTTGCCTAGCATGTGTGTGGCCTTGGGTTTGAGTTGTTGAAGAAAGTCTAGACCTTGAACAGCAGAATTTAGATTGCTAGATCATTTACAAGATGGCTCAGTAGGTAAAGATGCTTGTAGACAACATAATACAAACCTGAGGACCTAAGTTTCATCCCTGGAACCCACATAAAACTTGGAGAAAACTGACTCCACAGTTTCCTCTGATCTTTACACACAAGCCATGACACATGTGCACCTGTACAATCTCTCACACATAAAATAAATTAAAATTTGTTTTTAACTTAAAAAACGTAGCCAGGTGTGGTGGTACATGCCTTTAATCCCAGCACTCAGGAGACAGAAGCAGGCAGATCTCTGAGTTCGAGGCCCGCCTAGTCTACATAGTGAGTTTCGGGACAGTCTCAAAAAGACAAAAAAAAAAAAAAGTAAGTATTCTAAGCCAGGTGTGGTGGAGCATGCCTTCAGTCCAAGCACTTGGGAGGCAGAAGCAGCTGGATCTTTCTAAGTTCTAGGCCAGCCTGGTCTACATAGTGAGTTCCAGGCCAGCTGGGGCT
>NW_008333780.1:2141249-2149314 GCF_000622305.1 Nannospalax galili
ATTTAAAAAAGTATTCTGAACAAAGGGAATAGAATGAACAGGTAGAAAAGATGGCCGTAAACTAGCAAACTCTTCCATCTAACTGGAGTATAAGGCATAAAAGAGAAAATACAGGACTTGAAAGGGCTGAAAGGAATATAGTCAAATCACAATTCTGAATGCTTGGAGATCATCAGTGATTAGTCATTAAGGATTAAAAGGCAAGGGACTGGGGCTGGAGAGATGGCTCAGCGGTTAAGAACACTGGTTGTTCTTGCAGAACACCCACATGGCAACTAACAATTTTCTGTAACTCTAGTCCCAGGGGATCCGACAGCCTCTTCTGACCTCCACGGGCATTGCACGACACGGCTGCACTTACCTACATGCAGGCAATACACACATACACATAAATAAAAATAGTAAATAAAGTTTAAAAAAAAGAGGCAAGGGACTGATCTGGGGGAGGTGGGGCAGGACTTAAATGGCACTTCGGAATGAAAAGAGTAAGAGACATCAATTTATTGTTTTAGGAATTAATGAGGACCTCAATAATTTGACAATACAAGAGAAGGCATACTTCTCAGGCTAGCTAATCATCAAACACATTATTTTTTTTTAATTTCTAAAAAAAAAAAAAAAGGTCTGATATTACCTAGGCTGGCCTTGAACTTCTGTCTCCAACTCCTAAATGTCTACAATATGTACAATACCATATAATTTCATTGAGAAATTCTGAAGTTTGATATATCACTCTCAATCTGAGGAAAATGAAAGCCAAGCATGGTGGTATTTACCTGTAATCCTGAAATGGGAAAGCAGCAGGACTAGGCATAGGCAGTTCCAGACTGGCCAGGGCCTCACAAGCAAACTCTTCTTTAAAAATAAAGAAATCTGCTGGGCGTGGTGGCCCACGCCTTTAATCCCAGCACTTGGCAGGCAGAGGCAGGCGGATCTCTGTGAGTTCAAGGCCAGCCTGGTCTACATAGTGAGTTCCAGGACAGCTGGAGCTACAGGAAGACCCTGTCTCAAAAAGACCAAAAATAAATAAATAAAAAGAAAGAAATACTAGCTACACAGTGAGAACAAGATGGAAAGGTGGAGGGACAGAGAGAGAGAGGGAGGGAGGGAGGGAGGGAGAGAGAGAGAGAGAGGGAGAGAGAGAGAGAGAGAGAGAGAGAGAGAGAGAGAGAGAGAGAGAGAGACAGAGAGAGACAGAGAGAAGAGAGGGGAGAGAACAAAAACTGAGCCAGGCATGAAATCCGGGCACCTAGAATGTTGAAGCAGGAGGACTGGTGTGAGGTGAAGGCCATACTGGGCTCCAGAATGAGACCTGCCTCCAAAAGTTGAAACAACAAAGATCTGTGCTTGATTAAAATTAAGCGTAAGAAAAAGTCTGAAAAACAAAGTTGATCTATACCTCACTGGAAAGGCAGAACTTCGTAATATTAAAGAGGGAAAACGTCACAGGAGGAAATTTTTTTGTTTTGTTGGGATCTTAATTGAGGGATTCTCTCATGCTAGCCACTCTACCACTGAGCTGTATTCCTCAGTCCTAGAGAAACTTTTTTAAAAGTCTCATGTAGCCGAGACTGGCCTTGAACTCCTGATCCTCCTGTCTACTCCTCCCAAGTGCAGTGCTAGGATTATTACTGGCATGCTCCATCAAGCCTGGCTCCATAAACAGAACCTGAAAGTTACTTTATCAAATAAGACCAAGATTCATGAAGACTGGAGATGTAGCTTGATATTAGAGTGTGTGTCTAGAATGCCCAACACTCTAGGTTTCAATCCTCAGTACTTAAAATGAAATAAATTTGGAGATAATAATGGTAAACAGAATGCTAGTATGTATAAAAATTCTTCAGTTACCCGAATTTAAGTGCACAAGTTACCAGAAACAGGTATTAAAAATATTTATTTTTATTTTATGTATAAGGATAGTGCCTGCATGCATGTAAGTGCCCTGCATCATGCAATGCCCTCAGGTCAGAAGAAGGTGTCAGATCCCCTGGAACTGTAGTAACAGATGGGTTATTAGCTGGGAACCAAACCCAGGTCCTCTGCAAGGGCAGCCAGTGCTCTTAACCACTAAGCCATCTCTTTAGCCCAAAATGAAGTACAACTTCAAGTGATTAAAAATTAAATTCTAGCCAGGTGTGGTGGCAGACCCCTTTAATCCCAGCACTCAGGAGGCAGAGGCAGGCGGATCTCTGTGGGTTCAAGGCTGGCCTGGTCTATATAGTGAGCTCCAGGTCTGCTGGATTACAGGGAGACCCTGTCTCAAAAAGACCAATAAAATAAAATAAAATAAAATAAATCTAGACTTTTAAAAGTTAATGCAATTGAAGAAAGACATTAAATATCTACCTCTGGCCTCCGTGTGTGCACATATACAAATGAACATATACATATAACACACACATAAAAGCCTTTTCAATCACAATTTAAAATACCAAATGTTACGTCTTCTTGTTTGTGAAAGAAGTTCCTGATAAACTCTTTGTATCTTACAAGTAAGTAGTTGAGCCAGAATTTGAACACAGGCCCACCTGGCTCAAAAACTAAGGCAGTCAAGTACTTGCCACACAAGCAGGATGACCTGAGTTAGATCTCCAAAACCAAAGCTGGGCAGGGTGGCACATGCTGCTTATAATTTCAGAGCTGGGAAGCTGGAGACAGATGGATCCTTGAGGCTCCTTGGCCAGCCAGCCTTGCCTACTCCAAGAGCACCAAATGAGAGACCCCCACCTCAACCCCCGCCCCCAAGGTTCTGAGCAACGACAGCCAAGGTTGTCTTCGGGCTTCCTCACATACATGCACACACATGTATGCATACCCACACATGTACATCCACAACTATACCTGTGGCAGACAGAAGGACCATTCTGAATTTAAGACTAGCATCAACCATTGCATGAGACCCCATCCCCTGTCCCCCCCCCAAAGAATTGAAAAAAGTATAGGGCAGATGATTGGTTAAGTATCAAATTTAGCTGGGCATAATAGCTCACACTTGTAATTCTAGCACCTGGGAGGCTGAGGCAGGATTGCTTAGAGTTCAGGGCCAATCTGGACTATGCAATGTGAAACTCTGTCCCCAAAACAAAAAAACTAATTTCAAACTAAAGATATTCCTTGATTTCATAGTGGGCTTAATCCTAATGAACCCACTGTAAACTGACTCTTAAGGTGAAAATGTATTTAGTATATCTTACCTACCAACACAACAGCCTAGCAACACAATACCTTGAAGAGTATCAGTTGTTTATCCTTATGATCCTATGACTGATAGAGAGCGGATGCCCGCTGCCTAGCATCACAAGAGAGTATCATAACAAAGCAGGGTGTGGTGGTGCAAGTCTGTAATCCTAGCATTTAGGAAGCTGAGGCAGGTCTAGGCTATACAGTTTGTTATAAACAGACTTGGAAGGTATATAGAGATGCTGTCTTAGAAAACAAAGAACAGAAACAACCCTGAGAGTATCATAAATCACAAGTCTAAGATCAAAATTCAAAGTAAAGGCTCTATTACTTTTATACCATCAAAACCAAAAGTTGAACCAGGTATGTCAGGGCAGTCTGCAAAGCGTAAAACAGAGACACATCAGTTCACACATAAACAATAATAAACTACTTTAACTGAGTGCCACTCTCAAACTAGCACATTACAAACTGGGCTCAGGCCCAGCTGGTGGTGCACACCTTTAATCCCAGAATGTAGAAAGCAAAGGTAGATAGACAGAGCTGAGTTGAGGCCAGCCTGTTCTACATATTAAGTTTCAGGCCGGTCAGGGCTGCATAGAGAAACCATGTCTCAAAAACAAAAACCCCATTATTTGTCTTAAAATAATTTCATTTATTCAACCAAATTACTGAGTGCCTGAACTGTTCCAGATACCTTAGGGGGGGAAAAAAAAAACCTACAAAAAACACCTACATAAGACAGCATTTGAAGTTGGGCACAGTAGCAACACACCTGTAATCCCAGGAGTTCAAAATCACCCCTGGCTACATAGTCAGTTGGAAGCCAGCCTGAGCTATGTGAGACCTGTGTTTCAAAAAACAACAAAGCCGCCAGGCATGGTGGTGCACACCTTTGATCCCAGCAGAGGCAGGCGGATTTCTGTGAGTTCAAGGCCAGCCTGGTCTACATAGTGAGTTCCAGGATGGCTGGGGCTACTGAGAGACACTGTCTCAAAAAGACCAAAGAAAAGAAAAAAAAACCCCAACAAAGCCGGATTTGCAAATGCCTTTAATCCCAGCATTCGGGAGGCAGATACTGCTACTAGAGCTGGGTATGGTGATGCAAGCCTTTAATCCCAGCATTGGCAAGGCAGAGGCGGGTGGAACTGTGAGTTTGAGGCCAGCCTGGTCTACAGAGCGAGTTCCAAGTCAGTTGGGGCTACGGGGAGACCTTGAGTCAAAAAACCAAAAAAAACACCACTACTAGAAATAACTGAAACTTCATTTTACAGAGGTCCTGGCCTACAAATACACTGTACAACATAAACACAAAAACTCTGTTTTAAGTATTCACAACAGGGGAAGAGGATCAAAAACACATGTTCCTTTACTTTTACAATCACAGATATTTTCTATTTAAGGTCCCACTGCAACTGACTCTATTCTTTAAATAAGTCAATACTGTAGCTAGCACGTTAATTATATATTACTTCTTGAAAAGAAAAGCATATACTGTAAATCATTTACCTTGGACTAGTACTCTGTGAGTACAAATGCAGACATTCCTAGCAGAGCTCAGAGGGACAGTACTCTTTCTGTAAGTTTCTCTTTAAAATTTTTTTGAGGGGCCTGGAGAGATGGTTCAGTGGTTAAGAGCACTGGCTGCTCTTGAAGACTGGGGTTCAGTTCCCAGCACCCATATGTCAGGCAGCTAAACAACTGTCCTTAACTCCAATTCCAGGGGATCCAACACCCTCTTCCGATCTCCATGCACTGCACAGCACAGGTGCCCTTACATACATGCAGGCAGTATACTCATACATATAAAATAAAAATAATAAAAATATCTTGAAAAAAATGTTTTTGAGACAATGTCTCAGTCTCCAGGCTGGCATGGAACTCATTATGCAGTTCAGACCCCAAATGGGTAGCAATCCTCCTGCCTCACTTTTAAGTGCTAGGATTACAAGCATGAACCATCATGCCTGGTAAAAGTTTCTATTTATGGTCTCATCTTTTAAAATAACTACTTTCTTGCACTTCATACTAACTTTGCATCAGTATCTGGGACACTCATGCCAGGAAAAGGCAAGGCAACCACAATACAATTTCTACTGTCAAAAATGACATTCAAAAAAGTACTCATAATACAAAAACAACTTAATTATGATCTAATGTTTCTAGAAGGGGCAAATACAGTTCCTTTTTTTTTTTTTTTTTTGTCTTTTTGAGACACGGTTTCCCTGTAGCTCCAGCTGGCCTTAAATTCAGAGAGCCACCTGCCTCTCCCACCAGGACTGCTGGGGCTAAAGGCATTCCCATAAATTTTAAAATCCTGATAAGGGTAACAGAGAACAGTAACTCAGAGACATTCAATTTCCCTAGAAAAGGCTAAAGAGCAAATATTTTGATAAAGTTTTTCCATGACACCCAAATATTTGCTGAATAGCAATATATGGGAGGGGGAAACATAAATACACAGTTCTTCACTTTAAAAAAGTCTTGGTAGTATAGGGCTCTAATTGCAGTTACTCTGGAGGAAGAGGCAGGCAGATCAATTCCTACTACTGAAAACACATCTAGATTTAGTTTGGAATTAAAGAGACTATTCCTTAGCAATTTATACACTTTAGGAGAAATGCATGTGTAAATAAATTTTTTTTTTTTTTTTTTGGTTTTTTGAGACAGGGTCTCTTTGAAGCCTCAGCTGACCTGGAGCTCACTATGTAGACCCGGCTGGCTTTGATCTCAAGAGATCTGCCTGCCTCTGCCTCCTGAGGGCTGGGACTATAGGCGTGTGCCACCATGCCCGGCTTAACTACTATTTTTTAATGTGCCAGAAATTGCATGCAACATTGGGAACAGAGCTTCTAGTCTTCATTTATTCCACAACTACTGAGTACCTATCATAAGCCAGATGCTGGGGTATAAAAACTCCTGGAAATTGTGTCCCTAAATTCATGCAGCTTAAGGGGAGGGGAAGAGGATTTCAAAAATGAGACACACATCTACCTACCTACCTAAACAAAGACATAACACTAAATTATTATAGGCATTATACTGCTTATATAAATGTACAAGGTTCAGTGGGGGGCATATTCAGGAATTCAGGGTGGGAGGGAAAGAAATGTCAGGACTTCCTAGACAAAAGCTGAGTCCTTAAAGAGGATTATGTATTCACTTGGGCGACCTTGGGGGAAAGGCTCCAAGTAGAAAGATCACTTGCAGTAAAGACAGAGGCCTCAACAGACTGGTTTGGTAGCCTGATATACGGAATGTGAGAGAGGCTTCTTCAAGGCTACAATAAAGACTAGAATTTACTAGGGTGTATGAAAGACTCTGAAAGGGAGTCAGAAAAATCAGCATGTGATCAATCAGGTTTCTGTGATGAGAAACTGGTTTACACAGGAATGAGAAAACACCAATGCTAGCTAATGATGTCACCACATAAAGGAAAAAAGGAGACTGCCCAGTTAGAAAACTAAACTCTCTTCAGGAAACTATTAAAGAATCTTATTTCAAGCCATTCTGGGAAGTTTATTCAGCATCATTTAGAACTGAGAAAGCAGAGGAAAGATTGACATGTATATGGATTTTAACAAGCGCCTTTTTTTTTTTTTTTTTTTTTTGTAGCCCCTGCAAGCCTGGAACTCCCTATGTAGACCAGGCTAGCCTCAAAGTCAGAGATCTGCTTGCTTCTGCCTCCCAAGTGCTGGGATTAAAGGCATGCTCCACGACACCCAGCCACAAGCGCCTATCTTAAATTTCCAAGTGGTCTTAACTTTTTTCTGTAACATATCTCGGGGCTAATGGATGTTGGACAAAAAACAATGAAACCCATTTGTAAGTCTTTGATAAAAGAAAAAAACACAAGTAACAGATGGCATTTCCCAAGTCCGGCTGAAAGGTTTTCAAAGTTCAAGATAATCAAGTTTTTATTAAGTCAATATATGTTTATATATGTTTACGTGTTTAAAAAGTGTGTCACAGAGGTGGAGCAAAGAGAGTTTAAAAATTAACACATACGTATACATATACAAACAAGTAACTCTTGATGGCGCTGAGGCTAAAATCACCACTTAAGAATTCTATCTCCCAAGTAGAGGCAGAAACGAAGATCTAGCACAAACAATGAACAAAGATGGGATGGGAATGGAGGGGATCACACATGAAATACGAAGGGGCCAGGTGACAACCCATCCAGAACCCATAATCCTGTTGGCAGTACGATGAGGAAACCACACAATTCAAACATAAAAGCAGGAAAATAATGTCATTCTCAAAACTCCACATGTGAACTAGGAGACAGTGGCCAAGGGGATGTGATCACACGGATTCCTGCACTCAAGGACAGAACCTCCTCCCCAGACGGAGCCCGAGGGGAAATGAAGGCTTGTCACTACTCAAGGCCACCGTGCAGGGGTCAACGCCCCCCCCTCCCCGGCCAGGCCGCACGGAAGCCACGAAGGCGGCCCCGGTCGGCCCGCACCGGGTCCGCGCACCCCGACACACACACTCCCCTACCTGATATGGCGGCGGCGGCTCCTGATCTGGCTCCGTCCCTTCGCCAAAGCTAGCCCGGTCGGACTGAGACTCGTGAAGCAGGGAGATGTCATCCGAGGTTGGGGATTTGAGGCAGTTCCCCATCTTCCGGGGCTGGGATGTGTGTGTGATCTGGGGGAGGAAGAAAGCCGTGACCGGGTCGCTCGCACGCTCCGCGGTCAGCCTCCCCTGGGCGACGCGGGGTGGGCGGCAGGCAGGCCCGGGGCTCAGGCGGCGGCTCTCCCGAGCCCCGGCACCGCCGAGGGGCTGCTCATGCCAGCCCCCGGGACGGGGGGCGCGAGGCTAGACCGCTGGCTGCGCCGGGGTCGCGCAGGAGCCTACGGGGAGGCGGCGGGGG
>NW_008333780.1:2150483-2152474 GCF_000622305.1 Nannospalax galili
AATCCCTCCAGACCCCCACTAATTGCTCTTTTAGCTTCTGTAAAATGCTTGGCTGCTGCTTTAGAGATGCCTAGACATGCCCTGGCATGCCCTGACCCCTGCCTGCTATCCCCCCTTCCAGGAAACTATAGATTAAGCAAGCCCGGGCATGAAAACTGCCCTATAAGGTAAAAAAACGGAGACTCCTGGTCCCACAGATAACAGTCAGCATATTCCACAGCCCTGAGAATAGCACCTACCAATAAGAAACTTCCAGGGCTGCATCTTATACATCCAATCAGTTTAAAATTATGTTGGCGTGCCCGTGGGCTCCTTGAACCAACTAAAATGTATCTTCGGTATCCCCCTCCTCTCTGTCTAAAACCTATAAAAGCCTCCACTCTCCCTTACTCTGGGCTCTCAGCACAGATCTGTTGAGTTGGTGAGGTCTGAGAGCCTGAGCTTAAGCCTGAATAAACCATAAACCTTTGTTTTTGCATTTTGGTATGTTGGGTCCTTGGTGGTCTTTTTAGGGTCCAGTGGATGAGGTACAACATTTGCGGGCTCTCCTGGGATCCCCCCCAGAGACCCCAGAGAGGAACCGACCCCAAAAGGTTTGTGATCAACCAGCCGGGTAAGTTTTTGTAAAACTGTGTGTGTGCCTGTCTTCTAGAGACATAGATGCTTTCACTTTGGTCGTGGCCATCTGATCTCAGTTTTTCTCTGTTGCTGAAATGCTAGCGAGGTGACCTGGAGGATTCGGAAGACGTCCCCATCCTCCTCGGGGTGGGTGTTCCTCATCGGACACCCCACCAGGACATTAGTCTATCTGAAACCTCAGAGGACCTCGCGACCCTGTTGCGACACACACATCCTATCCGTAAAGTCTTTGGCATAATCGAGCTGGGGAACTCACACGGCCAAGAGTCCAGACCATCTGAAAGCTGCGGTAGTTTATTCTGGGCCCTCTGTTTGTCTGTGTCGTTCTTCTGTCTTGTGATCTTCATTCTAATTTCTTTGTTGACAAAATGGACAGGACTGATAAATACTATGGGCAACACCCCATCTTCCCCTCCAGACCTTACACTAGTCCACTGGGGGGACGTGAAGACGATTGCCCATAACAATAGTGTAGATGTAAAGAAAAAGAAATGGACAACCTTATATTCGGTTGATTGGCCTCCTTCAATGTTGGATGGTCGCCTGAAGGGACTTTTAACCTGAGTTTGATTTCCAGGGTAGAGGACCACATCTTCCGCCCACGGATGGGCCACCAGGACCAGATCCCATACATCGTCACCTGGCGAGGCCTCATCGAACGACCTGATGGCCCCCTAACTGGGTCAAGTCCTTCCTTCCCCTTATTAATCCAAATGCTCCCCCCGCACCTCTGCAGGTCCTCCCTCTCAGACCAAAGGTGGAAGAGAAACCCATTCTCCAGGGAGGCACGGAGGAGAATGACATCTTTCCCCCGCCCTACTCCTCTCAGATGGGCACCCAGCCAATGGCGACACAAATGCAGGCCCCGCCTCCTAACCCTAAGGAGCCACCATCGCCTCCACAGGGACTTGCGCAAGCCACATGGAGCCGGAGGGGGGCAGTCCCCCAGCCTGACACCATTGTCCTCCCCCTCCGGCCAGCGGGACCCCCAGACGGAGAGGGCAATCAGCCCTTTCATTACTGGCCCTTTGCCACCAGTGATCTTTACAATTGGCACTCACAGAATGCGCCTTTCTCTGAAAACCCCAGGGACTTGATTAACTTATTGGAAACTGTTCTCTTCACTCACCAGCATACCTGGGACAATTTCCACCAGCTCCTGAGTGTCCTGTTCACTACTGAGGAGCAAAACAGGAACCTGGAGACAGCCTAGAAATTGGTTCCGGGCCCCACCAGGGACCCTACCACAGACCTAGGCATCATTAATGCCAGCTTTTCCCCTAGCCGTCCCAACTGGGACTACAACATGGCAGAAGGTAAGGAGAGGCTTCTGGTCTACCGCAGACTCTGTT
>NW_008333780.1:2155889-2156698 GCF_000622305.1 Nannospalax galili
TTCTTGATGGACTGAGGCCTACCCAACCAAGCATGAGATTGCTCATGTGGTGGCCAAGAAGCTAATCAAAGAGATCCTGCCCAGGTATGGTTTCCCAACTACAATCGGATCAGATAATGGGCCAGCCTTTGTCTCTCAGGTAAGCCAGGAAATAACCACTGCACTGGGGGCCAATTGTAAACTACATTGTGCTTATAGACCCCAGAGTTCAGGACAGGTTAAAAAAAATGAATAGAACTCTAAAAGAGACCTTAACCAAATTAACTTTAGAGACTGGCGCAGACTGGGTGGCTCTCCTCCCCTTTGCCCTTTTTAGAGTAAGAAACACTTCATACCAGATGGGTTTGACCCCCTTTGAAA
Source organism: Nannospalax galili (assembly GCF_000622305.1). Classification (NCBI taxonomy): domain Eukaryota; kingdom Metazoa; phylum Chordata; class Mammalia; order Rodentia; family Spalacidae; genus Nannospalax; species Nannospalax galili. The sequence goes on from NW_008333780.1 coordinate 2,156,250, forward strand.
TCATGTATGGAAATCCCTCTCCTATGATACCTAGACTCTAAGCTGACCTAGTATTGACCTTGGGAGACCAGGACCTACTGTACTCACTCCAATGGTTGCAGCTAACCCACCAACGGGTCTGGCTGCAACTCAGAGCCCAATATATGAAGCTGCTTCCCCCCCCGCAACCCCACAGGTTTAAAACAGGGGTGACTGGGTCTTCATCTGCAGACACCAACGGAAAAATCTCGAGCCAAGATGGAAGGGCCCCTTCGTGATCCTCTTGACGACTCCCACTGCACTCAAAGTGGACGGTGTTGCGGCTTGGGTGTGCTACTCCCACGCAAAACCTGCCGACCCATTTGCAGTCCCAGAGGATTACAAGGGAGACACCTGGAAGGCATCCCCACACCTTCAAGTCCATTCAAGCTCCGCATCCGACAAGACCCTTCCTGCTAACCTGTCTATTG
>NW_008333781.1:0-979 GCF_000622305.1 Nannospalax galili
GACATCACACACATGCACATAGTTTTTAAAAAATTTAGCTGTAAGCCAGGCATGGTGGTGCACATCTGTAGTCCCAGCACTTGAGAGGCAGAGGTGGATCTATGTGAGTTCAAGGCCAGCCTGGTCTACATAGTGAGTTCCAGGACAGCTGGGGCTACAGGGAGACCTTGTTTCAAAAAAAAAAACCACCAGAAAAAACAAATGAAAAATTAAGCTGTAGATGCTTTTAATTCTAAGAAAAAAATGAGATCACATTTGAAATAATTTGTAACTTTTTAATTTATGTACAGTATGTAAACCATTTCTAAATTTATGTATATGAATAATTAAATACATGATATGTTGAATGTATGGGTGATGAATTGTTTATGAGATACTGTCTGCTTTTAAACACTTATTAGTTGTTTAGCTAAACACTTACCTTGATATACATATCATTTGGGAAATTTTTTTATTTTTCTTTCCTTCCGGTCTTTCTGTGACAGGGTCTCCCTGTAGCCCCAGCTGACCTGGAACTCGCTAGGTAGACCAGGCTGGCCTTGCACTCAGAGATCCGCCTGCCTCTGCCTCCTGAGTGCTGGGATTAAAGGTGTGCAACACCACACCAGCTCATTTGGGAAGATCTTACCCATTTGAATTTAATTTTAAAAAAATGAGGGTCTGTATTTAAAAAAAAAAAAAAATTGTGGGTCTAGAGATATGACTCAGTGGTTATGAGGCTATGCTGCTTTTCCAGAGGACCTGGGTTGAGTTCCAAGCACCTATGTCAAGGAGTTCACAACTGATTGGAACTCATAACTCCAAGGGCTCTGATATCCCTGGCCTCTGTGGGTATGTGTATATCCCCCCACCCCAATAATTAAAAATATTAAATCTTTTTAAAAAATGAGTTTGAAGGGCTGGAGAGATGGCTCAGTGGTTAAGAGCACTGGTTGCTCTTGTAGAGGACCTGGGTTCAATTCCTAGCATCCATCCATGT
>NW_008333781.1:2057-3400 GCF_000622305.1 Nannospalax galili
TTTTGGGGTGTTTAAGGCCATACAGTTGGCCCAGATAAACCAATTTATTTTCACTCTTAAGGTCATTTGAGGATCTGTTCCTCAGGGGTCACATGAGGCTGGGATGAGCCCGATTCCTTTATTTTACCAGTTCTGCCTATGTGAAGATAAGTCAAAGGTAGTATTGGATGTAGATCTTCTTTAAATGTCTGATAGAATTCTGCTGTAAATCCATCTGATCCTGGGCTTTTTTTAGTCTGGAGGTTTTGTATTACTGTTTCAATTTCTTTTTGTGTTATGGGTCTGTTTAAGCTGTTATTCTCTTGGTTTAGTTTTGGTGGTTCCCATGCCTTTAGATAACTCTCCATTTCTTTTAGGTTTTCATATTTAGTAGCATATAGGTTTTTAAAGTATTCCTTTGTAATGTTCTGTATCTTTCTGGTGTCTGTTGTGATGTTTCCTCTTTCATCTCTGATTTTGTTGATTTGGTTGTGCTTTTTCTTTCTTTTGGTTGAGTGGGCTGGCGGCCTGTCAATCTTGTTTATCTTTTCAAAGAATCAGCTCCTGGATTCGTTGATTCTTTGTATTGTTTTCTTTCGATTTCATTAATTTCTGCCCTGATTTTTGTTATTCCTTCTTGTCTGCTGGGTTTGGGTTTCATTTGTTGTTGCTTTTCAAGTGTCTTGAGTTGCAATGTTAAGTCACTTATTTTTGTTCTTTCTGATTATTTAATGTAGGCACTTAAAGCTATAAATTTCCCTCTAAGGACAGCTTTTAGCGTGTCCCAGAGGTTTTGCTGTGTTGTCCTTTTCGTTTACTTCCAGGAATACTTTTATTTCTTTCTTAATTTCTCTTTTGACCCATTCGTCGTTCAGGACTGTGTTGTTTAATCTCCATGTATTCACGTGGTGACTAGGGCTTCTTCGGGTGTTGATTGTAAGCTTTATTGCATTGTGGTCTGATAGAATGCATGGAATTATTTCAATCTTTTTGTATTTGTTGAGGCTTGTTTTGTGCCCCAGTGCATGGTCGATTTTGGAGAAGGTTCCAGGGGACACTGAATAGAAAGTGTGTCCTTTGGTGCTTGGGTGGAATACTCAGTAGATGTCTGTTAGGTCCATTTGATAGATGGTATTGTTTAATTCAGATATCTGTCTGTTAACTCTCTGCCCTGTTGACCTATCTATGGAGACAGTGGGGTATTGAAGTCTCCTACTATTAATGAGATGGGGTTAATTTGGGTCTTAAAGTCCTGTAGTACTGTTTTTATGAAGTTGGGTGCACCAGAGGTTGAATATATGTTCACGATTGTAATATCTTCTTGGTTTATTGTTCCTTTGATCAGAACGATGTGGCCCTCTTGA
>NW_008333781.1:3714-9521 GCF_000622305.1 Nannospalax galili
CACAGTTAATACCTTCATTGAATTTTTTTCTGCAACCCCTTGGGTATAGTCATTCCTTTCTTCAGCTCTTTGTATTGCTTCCAGAACTCTCTTAAGGGCTGGTTTTATGGACTGTCATGGAAGATTTTTCTTTCCCCTTAGACTATGGTAGACATTTTGGCTGGGTATAGTAATTTAGGTTGGCATCTGTGCTCATTTAAAATGGAATACTTTGGTCCAAGCTCTTCTGGCTTTCATAGTTTGCACTGAAAAGTCAGCTGTAATCCTGATGGCTTTTCCTTTATATGCGACGTTTTTCTTTTGCAGCTTTCAGTATTGTCTCTTTGTTCTGTTAGTGCTTTTACTATGATGTGCCGTGGAGAGTTTCTTTTCTGGTCTTGTCTGTTTGGTGTTCTGTATGCTTCTTGTATTTGTATGGGCATGTCTTTCTTTAATTTTTGGAAATTTTCTTCTACAGTTCTGTTGAGGATCTGGTCCATTACATTATCTTGGGATTCTTCTCCTTCCTATATGCCCATGATTTGTAAGATTTGTCTTTTTTGGTGTCACACAATTCGTGCATATTCTATTCTTGTGCTTTCTTAAATTTGTCAAAATCTTTGCTTGAGTGGTCTAGTTCGTCCACTTTATCTTCCAGTCTTGATACTGTTTTCCATTTCATTCATCCTATTGGTGAGGCTTTCTCCTGTCATTTCTAATTGGCTTGCTGAGTGTTTCACTTCCTTCGTTTCAGTCTGAGTAGTCTTCAGTATTTCTCGCTCTTTTCTGAATTCATTCAGAAGTTTATCCCTATCTTCTTTCAGTTCTTTGATTTCTTTGTGTGTTCTTCAAATTCACTGAATTCTTTTTCATGTTTATAATTGTTCTTTTGAGTTCCATGTCCTGCATTATCTCTAGGACATTCTCATTGTACTCCTCCAGAGGACTATTGGTATTTGGTGGGGATATGTGAATTTCTTTTGTAGTTTCTAATTCTTGTGTGAGACTCAAGTCTTCAATTTTAGGTCTGCTTCTTTTTGTAAACTTTATGTGCCTTTGTGGTTTACTTTTTGGGCATGAAAAGCTGGTTCGTCTAAGCTTCCTGTTTTCTATTTTGATTTTATATTGGAGTGGCCAGATTGCTTTTGTCTTCGGGAGTTTCCACAGAGGCCCAAATCAGATGAGGATTGGATGCTCTCAGGCTTTCTCCTAAGGTCTGGATTCCTCCAAGAAAGATTTTGGCCTCAGGAATTTGAGGGTTGGACTGGCCTGGGAGCAGGGCCCAGGAAAGATGCTGGTCTCGGGGAGCTGGTGGCCATGCCACCCAGAGATGCAAAGGGAGATAGGGGCAGGAAGAGGCCCCAAGGGCTCCTGTGGACTGCAGGGAGGAACTGGGTTGGCCTGGATGCAAAGGATCAGGAAGCCAAGAGGTCAGCCCCAGTGTCCAGGAAAGAGGCTGATGGGTTGTGCAGCCCTGGGAAGAAGAGGGAGGTGAGGGCGGGACCAGGCCCAGAGGGCTCCTAGGCACCTCGAGAAGGAACTGGGTTTGTCTGGATGCAAGGGATCATGAAGCAGTGGTGGCTCGGGGGCAGAGAGGTCAGCCCAGGTGTCTAGGAAAGAGGCTGGCAGGTTGTGCAGCCCAGAGAAACAGAGCAATAAAAATATTTTAAAAGTGATTTTGAGTTAGTGAAAAGAGAAATCACAGATTTTTATAAATACTGTGTTCTCAAAGATTTTTCTTTTTACATCAAAATCAGTGGATCAGAGAAATAATACACTCAAGAAATAGTCCTAGAATTTTATCATCACATCACACACCAAAGTATGTTTCAAGCAGATGAAATAGTTAAAGAATAACAATTCAAAAACCAGGAAAAGAGAGCTTGCAGAAAATAAATGGTCTTTAAACATAAAAAGTTTAATTTTGCTTAAGGAAAATGCAAGGTTCAGAAAATTTTTATGGGGTGTGTGTGTGTGTGTGTGTGTGTGTGTGTGTGTGTGTGTGTGTAGGTATGTACTGGTGCTGTGGAAACCAGAAGATGGCCTTGGATCCCTTGAAGCTGGATTTACAGGTGATTGTGAGCCACTTGATGTAGCTATTGTGAACAGAACTCTGGTCCTCAGAGCAGCAAGCACTCTTAACTGCTGATCCGTTGCTCTAGGCCCTAGAAACGTACATCATATTAGGTTACTTAGGGTGGGAAAATACACTCACATGCTGTAGAGTATTGTTTTCCTCATGTTAAATATTTTTAAATTTTTTATTTGGAAATAATTTCAAATTAACAATATAGTAATGGCATACCATACCTTCTGTACACAGTTGCTTTTGCTGTATTTCACTGGTCTTTTCACTTGCTTGCTCTCTCATGTATCATGCATGTACATATTTGTGAGTGCACTTTTTCCTCTGAACTTTTATTTTGTCCATTATTACCTCTTCACTTCAAACGATTTAGTGTGCATCATCTTTAAAAATATTTTTTTACATTTTGTTTTGTATGTAGGGTGTTACTGCTCATGTGCTGTGGCATGCATGTGGAGGTCAGAGGACAGCTTGTGGGAGTTGGTTTTCTTCTGGGGTTCAAACTCAAGGCATCAGACTTGGAGGCAAGTACTTTACCCTCTGAGCCATCTTGCTAGCCTGAGTGTGCATCTTCTAAGAAAAAAGGCACACTTATACAATTATCTCTTGATCATTGACCTCGTGGTACCAGGGCCCTGGTCATTCATACTCCACATTTGTTATTTGACCCAGTCCTTAGCATCATTCCCTCTACAATAAGGAATTCAGTCTTTTAAAAAATATTTTTTGTTACTTTTATTTTTTGTGTATGAATAGTGCCTGCATGTATGTAAGTGAACCTGTGTCCTGCAGTGCTCACAAAAGTCAGAAGAGGGCATTGGAGTATGCTGGAAATGGAGTTACAGATGACTGTTAGCTACCATGTGGCTACTTGGATTCAAACTTCGGTCTTCTGCAAGAGCAGCCAGTTCTCTTAACCACTGATCCAGTTCTTCAGTCCCCCAAATTTTGTTTTAAATTATATCTTGCATTTAAATCATATACCTACCTAGTACCCTTCAGTCAATAGCAAATTCTCATGTTTTCTTTGATTCTAAGGACATGGATTTTTTTTTTTCCTTTTGGTGCTGGGAATTGAACTTGGGGCCTTATACTTGCTAAGCAAGCACTTTACCACAGAGTTATATTCCTACCACAGACAAAATACAGAGAATTATAAAACAATGTGGTAAAGTGTCATTTGGACAGTGTAGGTAAAGGGACATCTTTACTGTTTCTCTAATTTTGTAATGTGAAAATTTGTCTCAAAACTGAGTGTATACTGTGGGGTGTGGCTACTGTGCCTCAGTATCTTCCTCTGTAAAAGGAAGCTAGAGTAGTACCCACTTACTGCATTATTGTGGAAATAATAAACGTGATGGAAATAAGATACTTAGAATAGTGCTGGGTTGGCATGGTGTCCCATGCATGTAATGCTAGCATTTGGGAAATGAAGACAAAGAGGATCAGGAATTCAGGGCCAGCTTCAACTATATAGGTTGGGTTATATTCCCTCACACCTCTTCCTTCGAAGAACAGTACCTGCCATATAAGCCTGAAGTGTTGCTATTACTATTGGTAATCCATTTACATATATAAGAATAGATGTATGTTTTAACATTGACTCCTTATCGTGTCAGCATCATATATTCTATAGTGTGTACTGAGATTTTGGTTGCTTGAATCAAATGATAGGAGGAGCTCCTTAAATGTTTATTCAGGCTTTAAGCAGTATTCTTACTGCCCAGCATGCTGCCCCTCATAGAGTACTCAGGAGCCCTGTTTTCCTCCTACAAAAAAAAAAAAATTTATTCAAAGTTATTTTATCTGTGAAATGAAGTTTTAAGGTAACAATTACATCACCAGTACTTTTTTTAAAAGCTTATAAAAATTGTATTTTTTCAAGTAGAGATTGATAAGCTTTATTTATTTTTTTACTTTGTACTTTTTTTTTTTGATTTTGTGTGTATGTGTTTCATACAGAACATCCCAAACAATCTAAGTCATTTTTATGCCCGCATCCCAAATGGCACCCTCCCATAGCCCCCCTGCCCCCTCACTGGAGTCCATATACTGTCATCCCTGTTACTGTCCACTGTGTTATCAGTGCCCCCATTCACTAGTCCATTCACTGAATCTAGTCAGCTTATCTAGAATTCCTTATTTTAGGAATATCATCTCTTCCTTATCTAACAGCAATCAGTTGCCAACATCCTTTAGATAGGATTGGGATGTGCTGTGCATTTTCACATTTCATACTGTCTGGAGTCTGTTGGCCCACCCTGGCCAGTAACTCAAAGGAAGGTATCTCCTATCTGGCATTGTTCCTTGTTATGTAGCCTTTAGCTATACACATGGACACTTAAAGAATTATACTGATCCCTTTAATCTTTGGTTATACTTTCCTTTTGGGTGTTTTAAGACCACACAGTTGGCCCAGATTAACCAATTTATTTTTAGTCTTAAGGTAATTTGAAGATCTGATCCTTAGGGGTCACATGGGCTTGGGAGGAGCCCCTGGCTCCTTTCTTTTACCAGTTCCATCTCTGTGAAGAAAAGTCAAAGATCCTGTCTGACCATGGCTGGCTTCATTTGGAAGCCTGGAGGAAATGGTTCCTTTGTGTTGACCCCCCTCTTTGTAGACTGGATGCTGGTTCAAGTCCATCTGGTGGGGGCTCCACACCCTCCTTGATCAAGAGGACAGGTGACTTACCACAGTTAACAGGACATTTTGAGAGATGCTCCATAGTCTCCTGGAACTTAGTCGACCTTGGAGGGCAAGGGCAAAAATTGTCCTTTAAGTCCCTCTGACCAGATTAGTATAGGCCTCAAAGTATGGCTGTTAAATATCCAATAAGGTTAGTTCCACTAGTCTGGTACTTTCAATTACCATGTGCTGTGTAGATAAAGCTTGGGCAAAAATCAAACATTCTCTGATAAACCTTGACTAGACGTATATTACATTCCTTGAGCTAGTTGTATGTATAATTTGTCAGTAGTTTGTTGGACTAATATAGCTCCCTCTGGATTTTTTAAAACTAGCTAGGCATTATTTATCTCTCTCATTGTCTAACCTTTCCACCATGGTTTCCCCATTTTTTCCCCCATTTCTCCCTTAATAATACCCTTCTCCTATGGTCTCTGCTCTCTTGAGCTCCTTCTTTCCCTTCATCCCCAAGATTCCTTGTGTAATCCTCCCTCCTCCTTGCATTAAAATAACACCACTTTTATCCATATCTCCCTTATTAACACCTGTCTCCTACTGTTCTTTCAGGTTCTTTGTTTTTCTTTACCTCCCTGCTTCCTTCTCATTATCCTGGTTTTTGTAATTATATCTGGATACATACTCACAAGGATTTGGTGCTAGGATCCACATATGAGGGAGAGTCTCTGTTACTTTACTTAGTATAACAGTTTCTAGATCCATCCATTTACCTGCAAATTTCATTATTTCATCTTTCTTTATTGCTCAATAGAACTCCATTTTGTAAGTATACCACATTTTTGTTAAACCACTTGTCAGTTGAGGGACACTTAGGTTCCTTCCATCTCTTAGCTATTGTGAAAAGAGCAGCAACAAACATGGTTGTACAAGTGTCTCTAACAATAGGATGAGTCCTTTGGGTATATGCCAAGGAGTGGTATAACTGGGTCAAATGGTAGGTTCTTTTGTAGTTTTTTAAGCATTTTCCACACTGCTTTCCATAGGGGTTGAACAAATTTGCAGCCCCACCAGCAGTGGATGAGTGTTCCCCTTTCTCCA
>NW_008333781.1:9687-28398 GCF_000622305.1 Nannospalax galili
AATTCTTTGTTTTTTGAGTTCTTTATATATTCTGGATGTTAAACCTCTGTCAGATGTGTCACTGGTGAAGATTTTTTTTCCCATTCTGTTGGTTTTCTCATTACTTTTTTGATGTTAAATGAAGTCCCATTTGTTGTTTGCTGACCTTAATTCCTGAGCAACTGTCCGATTTACCTACACTTTTCCTACACCTATATCTTGTAAGTTACTGCGAATATTTTCTAATAATTTCAGGGTTTTCAGTTTCACAATGAGGTCTTCGATCCATTTCAAGTTGACTTTTGTGCAAGGTAAAAGATAAAGATCTAGTTTCCTTCTTCTACAGGGGAGATCCAGTTTTGCCAGCACCATTTGTTGAAGATGCTGTCTTTCCTCCATTGTGTGTTCTTGGCACTTTTGTCAAATATCAGGTGGCTGAAAATGCATGTACTCGGGTTTGGATCTTCAGTGATCTTCCACTGATCTATGTGTCTATTTTTGTGCCAGTACCGTACTGTTTTATGGCTATAGCTCTGTAGTATATGTTGAGATCTGATATAGTAATCCCCCCAGTGTTGCTCTTTGTGCTCAGGGTTGCTTTGGTATCCAGGGTCTTGTACTTCCATATGAATTTAAGGATTTTTTTGTTCCCTAATTCTGTGATGTATGTCATGGAGATTTTGATTGGGATTGCATTGAATCTATATATTGCTTTTGGTAGGATGGTCATTTTAACAATATTAATTCTTCCATTCCGTGAGCATGGGAGGTCCTTCCATCTCCTAGTGTCTTCCTCAATCTCTTTAATGATTTACAATTTTCATTGTACAGATCTTTGGTGTCTGGTCAGATTTGTTCCAAGAGATTTTTTTTTTTTCTTTTGGTTGTATCTTTATGCAGTTTGAGTGGTCCAGTTCTTCAAGTTTATCCTCTATTGTTGGTGTTCTGTTTTCCATTTTATTCATTCTAGTGGTGAGGCATTCCCCTGTTGTTTTGGGTTGGCTTATTGAGTTCTGTACATTCCATTCTTCTTCATTTCTGCTTGAGTTTTCTTCAATGTTTCTATTTCTTCGAATTCATTCAGAAGTTTATCCTTGTCTTCTTTCAGTTTTTTGATTTTTTTTTTTTCATGTGTTTTTTAAATTCATTGAATTCTTTCATCATGTTTGTGATTGTTCTTTTGAATTCCATGTCCTGGGTTATCTCAAGGGGGTTCTTCTTGTCAAACTCCTCTACAGGACTGGTGGTGTTTGGTGAGGGTATAGTGTTTCGTTTTCCATTTTATTATTATTTGCTATTTTGTGAATTTCTTTTGTTGTTTATGATTCTGATATAAGAATTAAGTTGAAGTACATTGTTTATGATTCTGATATTAGAATTAAGTTGAAGTATGCTTCTGTTTGTATTAATGGGGTGCCTAGATCCTTTCTTTATTGGTTATGTAAAGCTGGTTGGTACAGGTTTCAAGTTCTCTCAGGTTTAATTTGGAGGGAACTAATGGCCTCAGATCAGCTATTCAAGAGTACCCACAGAAGCCCAATTGGGATTCCAGTCAGCTATACTCAGGCTTCCTTCACCATGTGGATGCAAGATTCAGGCACTCTCAGGCAGTCCCCTGCATTCTCAGCCCCTATGCCAGAGGAGGCGAGAGGGAGGCTAGAACTTGGCACTCTCTGGTGGTCTGCTGAGATCAGAGCCACTACACCAATGGAGGTTGAAACCCACCCTCTCAGGTTGTCTGGCAGGATCTTAGCCTTAGCCTTGGGGCCTTGAGAGGGGCCTCAGGAAATCCCAGGTAGGGGGATGGGTATGGCACAATTAGGGCAAGCTCACCACCATGTGGAGGCAGGATATGGGGCCTCTCAGGCAGTCCCCTGCATTCTCAGGCCCTCTGCCAGAGGGACACCAGAGGGAGTCCAGAACTCAGCACTCTCTGGTGATCTCTATTTGGTGTTCTATGTGCTTCTTGTATTTGTATGGGGGTGTCTTTCCATAATTTTGGGAAATTCTCTTCTACAATCTGGTCAATACCATTAACCTAAAATCCTTCTGGTCAATACCAGATCTTCTAAGATCTGGTCAATACCATTAACCTAAAATTCTTCTCCTTCCTCTATGCCTATGATACATAGATTTGGTCTTTTCATGATGTCCCACATCTCCTGCATATTCCATTCCTGTGTTTTTAAAATTTTTTCATAATCTTCGCTTGAGTGGTCCAATTCTTCACTTTTATCTCCCAGTGTTGATATTCTGTTTTCCATTTCATTCATTCTAGCAGTGAGACTTTCCCCTGTTCTTTCAAGTTGGCTTATTAAAGTTTTCACTTCCTTAGTCATTTCAGCCTGAGTTTTTTTCAATGTTTCTATATCTTTTGTGGATTTATTCAGAAGTTTATCCCTTCTTTTAGTTCTTTGATTTGTTTGTTTGTGTGTTCTTTAAATTCATTGAATTCTTTAATCATGTTTATGATTGCTCTTTTAAATTCTGTGTCCTTGGTTATCTCTAAGGGGTTCTCCTTGTAGAACTCTTCTACAGGACTGGTGGAGTTTGGTGGGGACATAGTGTTTTGGTCTTCCTTTTTATTATTTTTTCATTGTGATTTTGGCATGTGAATTTCTTTTGTTGTTTGTGATTCTGGTATGAAAATCAAGTTTTTGTTGAGTTGAAGTTTGCTTCTGTTTGTATCATTGATGTGCCTTTGTTGTTTTCTTATTGGTTATGTAAAGCTGGTTGGTCTAGGCTTCAAGTTCTCTTCTATTTTCTGGGGGGGGGGAACTGATGCTTTCAGATCAGCTACTCAGGAGCTCCCACAGAATCTGAAGTTGGACTCCAGTTAGGTACACTTAGGTTTCCTTCTAATGTTTGGATTCCTACTATTGGGTACTCAGAGCACAATTTGGGAAGTTCCTTAAGAGGAGGCCCGATTTTGGGACTCTCAGGTGGTCTGCTGAGTTCTCAGCTCCTGTGCCAGAGCTGAGTTTTCAGCTCCTATGCCATAGGGAGGTCTGCTAATTTCTGAGCTCCTATGCCGGAGCATTCCCCAGAATCCCTCCTCTCCTCTCCTCTCCTCTGCTCCCCTCCCCTCCCCTTCCCTCTGCTCCCCTTCCTGATGGAGAGAGTCAGGCACTCTCAGGTGGTCTGCTGAGATCTCAGTCCCTACACTGATGGAGGACAGAACAAGCCCTCTCAGGCTGTCTGCTAAGGTGTCTGCCTTACCTTACCATACACAGGGCAGAGGTCTGCCCTTGTGCCATGGGAGGGGCCTCAATTAATCCCAGTTAGAGGTTTGGGTATGGTGTGATTTGGGGACGCTTTCCACCATGTGCAGGCCAGATCCAGGTACTCTCAGGTGGTCTGCTGAGTTCTCAGCCCCTATACCAGAGAGGGAGGCCAGGTCAGGCACTCTCAGGTCATCTGCTGAGATCTCAGCCCCTACACCAATCATGAAAATTCTTGTAATTAAATAAAATCTGAAATACAGAATATCCAAATCTACCAGACACAATAAAGGCAATCCTAAGAAGGAAGGTTATACCTCTAAGTGTGTACACTAAGCAATCAGATCTCAAACAACCTAATGATGATTCTTAAGCTATTGGAGCAAGAAGAACAAATGAATCCCCAAAGCAGTAGATAAAAATATCAAAGACAAGGCAGAAATTAATAAAGTAGATATGAAAAGTTTGTTTCTTGAAAACAGAAACAAAATTGACAAGCTTTTCGCCAAATTAAGCAAAAGAAAAAAGACAGAAAACCCATATTAATAAATTTAGAAATGAAAAGGAAAACATTATAATGGACACTGAGGAAATTGAAAGAATCATAAGGATATACTTTAAATTTTTATATTCCACTAAACTGAAAAAAATTTTAAAAAAGATGAATTTCTAAATGCATATGAATTACCAAAGTTAAAACAAGATGAAATAATTAATAATTTATACCAACCTAGAAAAACCAACGAGGCAGAAGCAATAATTAAAAATCTCTCTTGAGAGTTCCCTGTCAGCCTTAGACCCAGGAGGGCTCCAAGTCTTCTGCCTCAGATCTCTGGACTACCTTCCTAACTCAGACTAACTAGATCCCCTAGTATAGATTACTAAGTCTCTCCTCAGCTGGTCCACACCCCCATCTTCCCTGACTTCTGATCTGCCAGATAGACCTGCCCACCTTGGACTCTGCAACCAAGCTGCATAAGCAATATAAATATAACAAAAACTCCATTAAATAAATGCAGAATAGAAGTTCCTGCTGGACACATAACCAACAAAGGACATCAATATGCCCAAATGGCAGCAAAGAAACACAAATAATATGAAAAACAAAGAGAATGTGTCCCTAACAAAACCCACTTGTCCTACTGAAGTGCACTACAATGAGAATCACTCCAAAGAAACCCAGGATGCAGAATCAAAAGAGTAGTCATAAACATGATCAAAGAACTTAAAGAAAACACAAACATCTCAAAGAACTCAAAGAGGATAGGCATAAACTTGTGATGGAAGACCAAGAACATACAAATATGCAGCTTAATGAAATATCAAAAACAATTCAGGACTTGAAAAGTGGATTCACAAAAGATATCGAAATAGAAATGAACACAGAATTGAAAAACTCAATAAGCCAATTGGAAACAACAGAAGAACGGCTAACAGCAGAATAAATGAAATAGAAAACAGAATATCAAGACTGGATGACAAAGTCGAACTTCTGGACTCCTTAAGCAAAGACTATAGAAAATTAAAAAAAAATACATAAAAAGGAACGGAATACACAGGAAATGTGGGACATCTTGAAAAGACCAAATCTATGAATTATAGACATACAGGAAGGAGAAGAATCTCGGGCCAATTGCATTGAACAGATCTTCAACAGGATTATAGAAGAAAACATTCCCAAATTAAGGAAAAATATAACTATAGAAATTCAAGAAGCACATAGAACACCAATTAGACATGACTAGAATAGGAACTCCCCATGGTATATCATAATAAAAACATTAAATGTACAAAACAAAGAGAAGGTACTGAAAGTTACTAGAGAAAAACAAGTTACATGTAAAGGAAATCCCATCAGAATTACAACTGACTTTTCAATGCAAACTATGAAATCCAGAAGAGCCTGGAACAAAGTATTCCAAGTTCTAAACAACCATGGATGCCAACCCTAAATACCTTATCCAGTAAAATGATCTATCATGGTCGAAGGGGAACAGCAAAATTTTCATGACATGAACAGGCTGAAAGAATTCATGTCTTCCAAACCAGCCCCACAGAGAATACTCAAAGCAATGCAAAGGACCAAAGAATGGAATGAGTATACCCAAGAGGCTACAGAAAGAAAACAAAGAAAGATATAACAACAGAAACGCAAAATAGGGCCACAAATACAAAGAAATTAAAATGACTGTATCCAATGCACAACTTTCAATAATAACACTAAATATTAATGGCCTCAAATCCCCTGTGAAAAGACACAGGTTAGTACAATGGATCAAGAAAGAAAACTCAACTTTTTGTTGTCTTCAAGAAACTCATTTCACCTTAAAGGATAGACACTACCTTAGGGTGAAAGGATGGAAAAATATATTCTAAGAAAATGGCTCTAAGAAGCAAACAGGTGTTGCAATTCTAATATCTGAGAAAATACACTTCAAATTAGAATTCATTAGAAGACTTTATTCTAATTAAAGGGACAATTGACCAAGAAGATAATAAAATCATGAACATATATACACAAAACTCTGGTGCACCCACTTTCATAAAAACAGCACTCCAGGACTATAAAAAAGTGATTAACCCCAACTCAGTAATAGTAGGTGACTTTAATACCCCACTATCTTCCATAGACAGGTCAAGTGTACAAAGAATAAAAAGAGAGACATCTGAATTAAGTGACATCTTACATGAAATGGACCTGACAGACATCAACAAAATATTCTAGCCAAGCACCAAAGAATACACTTTCTACTCAGCGGCTCATGCAAATTTTTCTAAAACTGACCACATACTGGGACACAAAACAAATTTCAACAAATACAAAAATTTGAAATAATTCCTTGCCTTCTATCAGGCCACAGTGTAATAAAACATAATCAACAGAAAAGAAGCCCTAGTATGTACATGAACTCATGGAAATTAAACAACATACTCCTGAATGATGAATGTGTCAAAGAAGAAATTAAGAAAGAAATAAAAATATTCTTGGAACAAAACGAAAATGAGAAAAAAACTCAATGAAACATCTGGGACACCTTAAAAGCAGCCTTAAAAGGGAAATTTATAGCTCTTAGTGCCTACATTAAAAAATCAGAGCGTATGTAAATAACTTGACAGTACAACTCAAGACTCTGAAAAGGCAAGAAAAAACTCAACCCCAAACCTAATAGATGAGAAGAAATAACAAAAATCAGAACAGAAATTAATGAAATAGAAACAAAGAAAACAACACACAAAAAAATTAATGACTCTAAGAGCTGGTTATTTCAAAGGTTAAACAAGGTAGACAGACACTTATCCCAGTTAACCAAAAGAAAGAAAGAGCAAATTCAAAGAAACAAAATCAGGGATGAAAATGTAAACATCACAACACACCAAAAAAAAAAAATCCGAAATATTGTACTGTAAGGGAATACTTTAAAAATCTATGTCTATACTCCATTAAATTTGAAAATAGAAATGGATGAATTTCTATGACAAATAAGGAAATTGAAACAGTAATACAAAACCTCCCAATTAAAAGAAGCCCAGACTCAGATGGATTCACAGCAGAATTCTACCAGGAATGAAAATCTATAACCAATACTGCTTAAATTATTCAAAAAGATAGAAAGAGAGGAAGAACTCCCAAACTCCTTCTTTGAAGCCAGTATCATTCCAATACCAAAACCAGGTAAAGATACAACAAAAAAGAAAATTATAGGCCCATATCCTTAGTGAACATAGATGCAAAGATACTCAACAAAATATTTGCAAACCGCATGCAGACACAGATCAAAAAGATCATCTAACATGATCAAGTTGGCTTTATTCCAGAGATGCAGCGATAGTTCAATATACATAAGTCAATAAATGTAATAGAACATATAAATGGACTTAAAGACAAAAATCACATGATCATCTCAATAGATGCAGAAAAGGCCTTTGACAAAATTAGGCATGCATTTATGTTAAAAAGTCTAGAAGGAATTGGTCTCGAGGGAACATATGGCAACATAATTAAAGGTACATACAACAAACCCATAGCCAGCATCATCCTAAATGGAGAAAAACTGGAAGCATTCCCATTGAAATCAGGAACCTGACAGGGCTGTCCACTGTCTCCACTCATTTTCAATATAGTGCTTGAAACTCTTGATAAGTACATTCAATTTTAGCCACCTGATATTTGACAAAGGTGCCAGCTACACACAACAGAGAAAAGACAGCATCTTTAACAAATGGTTCTGGCAAAATGGGATCTCCACCTGTAGAAGCCAACTCCAAATGTATCAAAAACCTCAATATAAAATCTGAGACTGTGGAATTGCTAGAAGAACACATAGCCAGTACCCTCCAAGATATAAGCATAGGAAAAGACTTTCTAAATCAGCTATCAGCTGCTTAGGTATTAAGGTCAACAATCAACAAATGGGACCTCATTAAGCTACAAAGCTTCTGTACAGCAAAAGGAACATGCAAGGAAGGGAAGAGAAAACCCACTGAATGGGAGAAAATCTTTACCAGCTATACATCTGACAGAGGATCAATATCCAGAATGTATAAAAACTCAAAAAACAAAAACAAGAAAATTAATGACTCAAATAAAAAGATGGGACATAGACCCGAACAGAGGGTTCTCAAATGAAGAAATACGTTAAAAAGTGCTCAACATCCTTAGTAATTACAGAAATGCAGATCAAAATAACTTTAAGATCCCATCTTACCCCAATCACACTGGTTAAGATGAAGAGAACGAGAGACACTAAATGCTGTCGAGGATGTGAAGAAAGGGGTCTGCTCATTCACTGGTGGTGGGAATGGAAACTCATGCAACCACTATGGAAATCAGTGTGGAGAACTCTCAAAAAAGTAAAATGAATCTACCGTATTATCCAGTTATATCACTCCTTGGCATATACCTAAGGGACTCATCCTACTGTAGAGATTCCCTCACATCCATGTTTGTTGCTACTCTTTTCACAATATCTAAGAAATGGAAATAACCTAAAATTCCCTCAACTGATGAAAAGATAATGAAAATGTGGTACATTTACACAGTGGAGTTCTACTCAGCAGAAAGAAAAGATGAAATTATGAAATTTGAAGGTAAATGGGTGGAATTAGAGAGTATTATACTAAATAAAGAAACACAAATGCAGAAAAGCAAGTGAGGTATGTTCTCCCTCATCTGTAAATTTTAGCACTAATTCCATGTATATGGGAGCCAGGAAAATGGAAAGAACATACAGAGGTAAAGGAAAAGAAAGAACCAAAGATGGAGTAACAGGGAACAAATGTTATTAGAGGGGAAGTGGGGAAAGTGGGAGTGTTTGGCTGAGAGGGAAGGAGGGAGGAACATGAAAGGGGGCCATGGTGTGTGTAGAGGAAGGAACTCAGGAGATGGGGTACAGTGGGAAGCAGGTGTAACTGGGGAGAGGGTGGGGATAATGGGGTAGCTTGGATTGGGGAGGGAGGAGGAAGGTCAAATGGGAGAAAAAAGAGTAGAGATGAATGGATTTTGGGGCGTTGAGGAACCCAGAGGGAAATGTGATGCCCAAGAAACCCCTGCAAAATGTACATACATTTTGAACGTTAGTGCATACGTATACCTGGGGGCTCTACGGCAGGGAGCACAGTGCCAGATAGGAGTGGTTGATGAGAGTGGTCTGAGAATCCCAAAATAACATAAGCTATTGCCAGAGCTCTTGGTTATCTCCCAGAACGAGAAGATAAGACCCTACTGCTGAAGGTAGGACATACTTCGGATACAGGACCTGGAGCAATGGAACAGGAACTGATGTGGAAGCCTTCTACTGGGTTTAGCCCTCAAAATGCTAGATGATAATATGCAAACTGCAAAGGGAGAAAATCAATCAATGGTCCAACCCAACCCTAAAGCCTAATAACCATAACAACTGGCACAGCAAACTACCTCTATTGGTGCAGTAGTGGCACTGTTATCTGGGGGGTAATCAATTGGACTTAAAACCCTTTCAATGGGAGTGAATTCATGGGTTGCACTGTAAACACAGCCAAATACACATGGCTGGAGAAGACATAGATCCTAGAGAAAACTCTATCTCTGTCAAATAAACAAATATTTTACCACATGGTAAGTATGAATCCTTATATTTATAGACAAGCATACTGTACACCACTCATCAAAGAAGCTTCTGTTTGCAATGGATGGAAGTTACTGCAGAATCCCACAAATGGTCAGACACAGAGGATATATGTCTGAGAGATGCCCAGTCTTAGGTGCCACATCTACAGCTGAACCTCTATGCCTAAGGCTCATGGAATATAGTGGAACAAGTGGTAGAGAGAAAACCAATACACCCCTCAACTCTCTCCAGTGATGTTTCCTTAACCAACAGAGTGTGATGCACACAGAAGGACACAACTAGCCAAGTTTTAAAGATTAGGTAACTAAAGAGCGTGTGTCCCTGGATAGGACTTCTTTATTAAACCTCACCCACCCATGGCTCAGGGACCATTGCAGAAGAGGGGGTGGAACAATCGTAGGAATCATGGCTGGTTCATGAACACAGGGAACCAGAGGCTTTCAGGCCACTGGAAGTGTGCATGTGTGAGCTTGTGGCAATGGTGGCTTTGAGCATAGGACCCATGCCAACTCAATCAGACAAGGACCCAGAGGGGAGGGAAAGAAATGCATGGCAGGCTGGCCCTAGAATGGGAACTATTGGAGACTGATTACTACTGGGTGAGGGAGAGTATACCTTACATATGATCTCTAGATAGGGTGACTAGACCCCAGTGAATGAATTTTCACTGAAGGACATCTGAGTACAAATGCTTGACTGGATAGGACTTAACATGTATGGCGGAATACATGAGGTTCAATGGAGGATTGTGGAGAGCATGGATGGTGGAAGGGGTCTAAATTTGATTAAGAACTATAGTATGAAATGTACAAAAGCTTAATAAAACTTTTTTAAAAGGAGCCATTAGTAATTAAATATACACAAATAATGTAAATCTCATAAATTGTATTCTCCAAATTTAAAAAATAGATGACATTGTTTATGGTTGCAGACTATCTCTTTATATTAAAAAATGTATTTCCTTATACGGAAAGGAATTTTAACATTGTTAAAAGTTTTTCTGTGCAAAACTTGTATAAATCAATTTGTCCATATCAACTACTATTTTCCCCTCAACTCAGTAACAGAAGTATGAATTTCTTCTCAGTATGTTTAACATTTATTTTTTGTTCTTAACTATTTTAATGTCTCAATTTACATGCCTATAAAACACATGACTTGCATTAGAGAAATGACCTATTTTAAAACACAAGGCAAAAGCACTAAAAGGTACTAAAGTAATCCTCCCATTTTATAAATTAGAGTTTAAGGAATACCAAAGTAACTAGCCTGATCTATACACATGCATACATGCCTTCTGACTCTTGAGTTACTTTTTGCGCTTTTATTTGAAACTTTTAATGAATATGGAAAATAATTAGGCCACATTTTATTTCATTTTAAAAAGTATTTCATGCTGGGCATGGTGGCACATGCCTTTAATCCCAGCACTTGGGAGGTAGAGGCAGGGGGATCTTTGTGAGTTCGAGGCCAGCCTGGTCTACATAGTGAGTTCCAGGACAGCTGAGGCTACAGGGAGACCCTGTCTCAAAAAGACAAAAAAAAAGTATTTCACAAACTTTCTGATATTTAGTTAGGAACTTGTTTTTTCATCTGTTATCGCCTGTACTTAAGCCTAGAGGACCATGTTGCTATCTTACATGCACCTACAATAAGATTTACACAGTGATGTTCACCAGTTTCTAAATTTATAATACATAAATTCTGGAAATACCTTAATGTTCACAAACAATGCATGGATAAATCTTTTGTCTAATATTCTTACAGTAGTTTGCTTCTCAGCAATAAAATTAAATGAACTCTTTATAAATGAAATGATAAGAATGAACCTCACAAACAGCATGTGGAACAAGAGTAACCAGGCACAGAAATACAAACTCACATAGTATGGTTCTATTTACATACATAGAAGACCAGGGAGTCTATGGGAATAGAAGTAAGAAACAGACTTATTTAGGAAGTATGATGAAAATTAATTATATGGCAAAATAAAATGATATAAGCATCATTAATGGATACAGAATATATTATTGAAATGAGGAATAAATATTCAAAAGTTTCTCACAAGATACAAGATTTTGAAGAAGCATGTAGTCAGAAGTGCTCAGCATTTCATTATGTTTCAATCACAATCTAGACTGCTTCACTCATGATTAAAATGATTTAAAAGAGGATATGAAAAATACTTCCAGAAAAACAATTAATCTAATAACATGTTTCATGCTAAGGGTAATTTGCATACCCTTAACATGAGAGGAAATTTTAATTGATATTAAAATAAAATTATCTAACATAAATTCAGTGCTCCAAAATTAATAATGGTTCTTTCAAACTAGCTATTAATAAAATAGCTTTTAGCACTATTTTACTGTTCATAAAATGATTTGAATAGTGTAAGTTCTAATCAAAATGCAGCATTTATTTTTGTGAAATGTCTCAGTTAAGTACTCTGCAAACATTGTATAATTTGGAATTATTTGCAAAATGTTTTAGACCATCCATTTATTGTAGAATTCTACATATACAGCAAAAGATTTTGATGCATATTACCTTTCTCTAACATATCTTTGAGCAGTTGACAAATTAATGATGTTTTGAGATGAAGTGATTTGAAACCTATTTTAAAAAATTGAATAAAAAGAACCCAAAACGCTTCTGAGGGGCTGGAAAGATGGGTCAGTGATTAAGAGCACTGGCTACTCTTGTAGAGGACCCAGGTTAGGGTCTCAGCACCCACAGTGGCTAACAACTGTCAGTAACTCCAGTTCCAGGGGATGCACTGCCCTCTTCTGTCCTTATGAGTGCTGCATGACATGGGTGTACAAATATACATGCAGGCAAGACACACACATAATATTTTTAAAATCTCCTATAAAAACACAAACAGCAAGAAGGAAGAACATCTAAACTGTTGCTGCTATAATAACTTAACCTATGGGTGTAAACATAAATGCTTGGACTGTGATGCACTTTAGTAGATGCATCACATTCATCTAACAAAACAATTGCAGTAGTCTCCTCACAGGGGCCTATATCCTCCCCTGCCAGAGGGGGTTGGCCTGGTCTACAGTACCAGATGTGTGTTCCACCTCTAGGAGTGGGCAATAGATCCAATCGAAAATTTGCTGGTTGTACATACACTAGACATGCCACTATTGTACCAAATAAAATATCTTTTTTGGCATGTTGATAGTGCAGCATGCAGGGTCCATCACTGAGCAGAATTACAGTGGATAGTTCTCTCCCAGTCATCTACACATCGCCTTCTGACACTTTGAAAGCCAACAGCTCATGGAGAGCAGATGATGCAGAGACCCAAAAGTTCAGTGCCGTGCCACAATGGGAGGAAGATCATTCCATACCTATCACCCTCTCCAAGGCTCAGGGACTTTTGCTGAAGAGGTTGGTGGAAAGAATGTAAGAGCTGGAGAAAGGGGTGCAATTAACTGGAAGTGTCCTCCGACCACTATGCCAGCAAGCTATAGTCACACCTCCTTCCCACCTCATCAAGGAGTTGATGGGGGAGTCAGTTACCCTCCCCCTAATCAGTGGACCTTAGTTACATGTGTGTATGGGGGACTAAGGATATATAAGCCGAGAACACCATGAGGCACCTCTCTCGCCATTTTGTGTGGCTGTCCGGAAGTCACAGGATCTATATTTGAGTGTGAACTTTGCAGCACAGCTGTAAATGGTTGAGCGGGGAGCCCACTCTTCCGTAAATAAACTCCCACCCTATGCTCTTGTTACCTAGTTAGGATTTTCAAAAAAAAAAGAAAGGAACAGAGTTAGCTAATGGAAACCTTCATTGTTCCACCAAAGTTGACCCCATGTTGGCAAATCCTTTGGTCTTTGATTTCTTGTTCCTATTTTCCCCCCTTAAAGTTCATTGTATATATATTTTATGTAACCTTCTTCAAGTTATTTCTGGAAAAATGTGTTAATAATTGCTTCCCTTTGGAATAAAAAGGAAAAAAAAAGAATGAAATCCTGAAAAAAAAATCTCTCTCAAGCAAGAGTGTGGGAACATGGAAGGAGTTGGAGGAAGACTAAAAGTAATTGAAATAATGCAAAGACTACACTCATGTATGATATGCACTCAAACACATACATACAAAATTAAAATGAAATCGTTCAACTAAAAGAAGCCTGGGGCCAGAGAGATTCAGCACAAAATTCTACCACACCTTCAAGGAAATTATTCTGTAAAAAGGAAGCAATATTTCTAAACTCTTTTTACAAAGCCTGTATTACCCAAATTCAACAGCTTCAGCATCAACAACAAAGAGAATTATAGGCCAATCTTCCTAATAAATATAGATGCAACATTTCTCAATAAAATACTTATCAAACTATATTCAGGAATACATAAAAAAAAACAATTCACCATGATCAAATTGGCTTCATTCCAAGGATGCAGGGATGTTTCAACTTATGTATTTCAATAAGCATAATTCATCACATAAATCGACTTAAGGACAGAAATCACATGGTCATTTCAATTGATACAGAAAAGACCTTTGACAAAATCCAAAATTTCTTCATGATAACAGTCCTGGAGAATCTAAGGATACAGGGGACATATCTCAACATAATAAAGGATAGCTATGACAACCCCAAAGTCACCATCATGTTAAATATAGAAAAATTCAAATCATACCCACTGAGATCAGGAATAAGAAAAGGGTGTCCATTTTCTCCACTACTATTTAATATAGTGCATGAAGTCCTATCTAGAGTGATAAGACAGAAGGACATAAAGGGGATGCAAATAGAAAAGGAAGAAGTCAGTTTCCTTATTTGAAGATGATATGATTCTAGACATGAAAGACCCTAAAGGTTCTCCATACCCCATAAATCTAAAGCAAAGTATCAAATTATAAAATTAACATACAAAACAAGGAGCAATCGTCTGGCGTGGTGCGCACACCTCTAGTCCCAGCACTCAGGAGGCAGAGGCAGGCAGATCTCTGTGAGTTCAAGGCCAGCCTGGGTTACATATCAAGTTCCAGGCCAGTTGGGGTTACAGGGAGACCCTGTCTCAAAAAGACCACCCCCACCCCCAAAAAACAAAAAATAAAACAAGGAGCAATCAAGCTGGTACTTACCTCGAAGCACTCTTTCCTTCTCTCTCGCTCTCTCTCTCTCTCTGTAGCTGGTACTGACTTCAAAGGTCTCTCTCTCTCTCTCTCTCTCTCTCTCTCTCTCTCTCTCTCTTTTTGAGAAATGGTCTCCCTGTAACCCCAGCTGGCCTGGAACTCTCTATGTAGACTAGGCTGGTCTCAAACTCAGAGATCAGCCTGCCCCTGCCTCCCAAGTGCTGAGATTAAAGTCAAGTACCACCATGCCCGGCCCAAAGCATTATCTCTACTGGCTATCTTTCACCATGCTGAAGATGCTATTCATGCTACCAGAAGAACAAAACTATAATTAACCTTACTCAGCTGTGTGTGCTTCAACAACAACTGACTTGGAAAGATATGACCTCTGCTGCAATAGTGGTGAGAATATTATGGGAGTAACCAATCACTTTCTAATTGGATTTAAGGTCTTCTTCACAAGACACAGTCCATACAGGACATTTATATCAGGTCTAGAAACCTGTGGCTAGACAGGTCACAGGCATTAGATATAGTATTTAGGGGACTTCTAATGACATATTATTATACCCATAGATTAATGCATCTCTCAACTCTCACCAGATACACTTCCTTATACAGCACATGGTGATTAACACAGAAACCCACAACTGACCAACATCCACAGAATAAGAAACTGTAGTGTGATTATCAATGAATTGGACACCTTTATATCAAACTTCTGCCTCAAAGACACAAGGATCATTGCAAAAGATGTAGAAAGACTGTAAGAGCCATATGTGGTGAATGACTACAACAAAACAGTTTTCCAGAGAGTTTGTCAGTTACTTGTATGAACTCACCGCAATGGTGGCAGTATGCACAAGTACCACATAAATTCAAGACAGTCAAAATCCCAGAGTAGATGTGGGGAAGTAGGTAAGAAACTCTAATCCTACCTGAGGAACTGCTGGAAACCAATGGCTACTGGGAAGGGTAGTCAGTCTCTTTTAAGACTGTGACACTTTGTAGGTTAACCAGGCTCCAGTTGATGGACCCACACTGAAGGACATCTGGGGACACAAATTTGACTCTCTGTACAATAGAGTACATGACATTGGACAAGGGTAGGGGATCTAAATATGATCAAAATACATTGTATAACATTTGATAAAATTCAATAAAAAAGAACATAGAGGCTGGGCGTGGTGGCACATGCCTTTAATCCCAGCACTCAGAAGACAGAGGCAGGTGGATCTCTGTGAGTTCAAGGCCAACCTGGTCTACATAGTGAGTTCCAGGACAGCTGGGGCTACAGGGAGACCCTGTCTCAAAAAGACCAAAAAAAAAGAACATAGAAATTAAATATAAATGAGTTGTCATCATCACAAAGAAATTAACACAAAAAAATCAATAGCCTTCCTATATATCAATAAGAAACATACCAAGAAAGAAATCAGGGAACAATCCCATTCACAATAGCCTTAAAATTATATCTTGGGCTTAATCTAACCAAGGAAGTGAAAGACTTGTACAAACAAAACTTTAAGGCACTGAAGAAAAAAATTGAACAAAATATCAGGCGATGGAGAGACCTCTGATGCTCATGGATTGGTAGTATTAATATTGTTAAAATGGCCATCCTACAAAAAGCATTCTATGTATTCAATATAATCTCATCAAAATTCCAATTCAAGTCTTCACAGAAATTTTCAAAAACCCTAAAATTCATAAAGAATCACAAATATCTCAGATAGCCAAAACAATCCTGAACAATAAAAATACTGCTGGAGGTATCACCTTACCTGGGTTTATAGCTACTTGATTTTTTTTTGAAATTCAGCAAATATCTGTTTTGTTTTTATCCACATCCCCGAATATATATACATAAAGAGAGAGAGAGAGAGACAGAGACAGAGAGACAGAGAGACAGAGAGAGACAGAGAGAGAGACAGAGACAGAGAGAGAGAACCTTCATACCAAGTGCCAGCTGGAATTCTGGAGTCGGGAAACTCCAGTTAGCTTCCAGAAGTGAGCTGGGACCAAGGCCTTAAGTGGAAGAGTGGAAGAGTGAACAAGACAGGCTCAGTTCTCCCTGCCTAGGACTGAAATCACAGATGCCCCAATGACCTCTTAGTGCCCTGGTGTAAGTCTTCAGGCATCTTTGTATCTTACGTATTTTGGTATCCTCCCATAGCTTTTGGACCAAAACAGGTGACTTCTCTAATTCCATGGTGATGGGGAACATCTTCCATATCTCCAGGGGCCATGTTTTGAAGCTCATAACTAATTTCAGGGGACAGCTGTGGGTGGGGCTGCAGCTGAAACAGTTCAAACAGGGCCTTTTGATTTTTGGATAAGTCAGCCTTGTAGTGATATGTCAACGTCAGGAGGCACTGATGACAAAGCACTGGCAGCTGCTTCTTCTCCATCCAGAAGCTCAGGCTGTGGAAGACCAGTGTGTCCAGCACCTGGTAGAGCAGTGCAGACTTCTTATCCAGCAGCAGGTGCAGGGAGATGCTGTTGGCACTGCTGTATTCTATCTCTGCAATCTTCAGCATGGCCACACTGGAGTGTAACACAGGGATGGAATACTGGGTGATGATACTACACATGATCATGGCTTCTATGAGGGTACACGTGCTGGACTCCCACAGTGGGATCAGGATTCCTTTGAACCAGACTCTAGGGTTGAACAGGGCCTTCTTGAGTGCCATATAGAGGTGAAAGTTGAGTTGTTTATATTTTGTTTATATTTTATTTCAGCAATGTCATCTCATGCCCAGGGAGCAGGAAAAGGTTATAAAAGTTCTGCGCGATGTAGTCTTGCAGGTTAGAGGCAGAAAATCCTGGTGGCTTGATACATAGCAGCTACAGTTCAGGCCTCAGACTCTGTGACATAGAGGATTTGCTCCCAGTTGGAGAGTACAGAGATGATCTTAAAAGCCTTGGGAAGTTTCCTGCTGCAGTACTTAAATAACACCTTCTGGACCCCTCCAGGATCCAGCTGGGGCACAGGGAAGCTGGACATCTGTCTCTACCTCTGTCTGCTTCTAGGTCAGCTTTTTTATGATGATGTCCACTAGGGTACACCTGATATGAGGGTCCTTGTTCATGAACCTTTATTTCAATGTCACTTAATATCCTCGGGGTCCATGACCACTTCTTCCTGGTGGTCCGCCACAGTCATTTTAGGTGCCTTCTCCAGGGTAGGCTACTCCTGATCATCATCATTGGATCTATCCTGTAGTATTCCTGGCGCTTTAAGATTCTCTTTGTCTGGAAACCTTCTGTACTCTCCTGTCCTTCAACCAAACTTCATCAAGCAACTCACAGTGCCATCTGTGCCTCTTCCCATCACATGGGCCCTGAGGTCGGGAGGTCACTGCTGATCCTAGACTTGGCACCGCGAGTGGGGGAGGTAGGGGTTGAGAGGGCCACCTTATTTTTTTTAAAGATGCCAAAACATACATTGGAGAAATGACAGCATCTTTAGCAAATGGTATTGGGAAAACTGGATATATAAGAATTAAACTTGATCCTTCTCTCTCATCCTGTACACAAATCAATTCCAAACAGATCAAAAATCTCATTCTAGACCTGAATCTTCTAGAAGAAACAGTAGAAAGTACACTTCAGGATATAGACACAGGTAAGGAGTTTCTGAACAGCACTTCAGTCACCCAGGAAATATGTCCAATAATCAACAAGTGGGATTTTGTAAATTTAAAAAGCTTCTGTCCTGAAAAGAATATTGTGAATTTATTTAAAAGGGAGTATATAGAATGGGAAAAATTTTGCCAGCTATACATATAACAGAGAATTAGTATCTAGAATATACAGAGAACTAAAACAACAACAAAAAGCCAAAGAAAAACCAAACACCAAGAAAACAATCTAATCAAAAGATGGCTATGGAACTGAAGTAAACAGAGAGTTCTCAACAGGAAAAATACAAATGATTAAGAAATATCTTTTTTTATACAGAAAAAATCATTTTTAATACAATTGACACTAAGATGCACATGCGTTTCTAATCTCTATATATCTGATTATTATTAGTCACAGTCAATTACTTTCTGAGCTCCTTGGCATCTGAGCATAGATATAAAGTCATCAGGTAGATTTCAATGATAATATTTTTCACATTTACTAATTAACATGAAGCAAATTTTTATGCTTCTTCAAATATAACTCATTTTTTATTTATTGATTTTTTTGTGTGTATTTCATATAGAACATCCTAAAAAATCTTATTCATCTGTATACCCACATCCCAAGTGGCACCCTCCCATAGTCCCCCTGCCTAGTGGAGCCCATATACTC
>NW_008333781.1:28471-62453 GCF_000622305.1 Nannospalax galili
GGTCTTTGTTTTAGGAGGGTCAGCTGTTCCTCATCTAGTGGTAATCAGTTGTCAATGTTCCTTTGGATAAGATTGTTCAAATTGTTCACCATCCTTAGCCACCAGGGAAATGAAAGTTAAAACCATTCTGAGTGATTATGGAGGTAATCAACTGATTTCTGATTGGATTTAAGGCCTGCACCTCAGGAGGAAACACATGCCTGGTATTGTGAATGTGGCCAAGAAGCCACAACTGGTGAGCTCACAGGCCTCAGGGGAGAAACTACTATTATTCTGTTAAATGGACATAGTATCAGACTGCGGTATAAATTTTGTATCTCTATACCCATACATTAGTGTAGCTATCAGACCTCATCAGATGTTTCTTTGTGCAGTGGATGGTGGTTAACACAGACACTCAGAACTGGTCAAAGTGCAGAGCATGTGTCAGTGCAGGGCTTATCCGCAAATGGGACATCTATATCATCCCCTCAAGACTCAAAGACCATTTTGGAAAAGGGGATAGAAAGATTACAAGATCTTATAGGAATGGAGCAAAACAGTGTCTTTTGGGCATGACAAGACCACTGCACTCAAGAACCCACAGCAGCTGTTGTTGCCAGCACAATAAATACATGCACTACATTAAGCCAATCAACACTCTAGCACGGAGGGGGTGGCTAATGAGCCTCTACTCATAATTAAGGAGCTATTAACAGTCAATGAATCTGAGGGAGGGAGAATCAGCTTTTCTTAAGGGTATGACCCCTGGTAACTGATCACACTACAGTGAATGGCCCCATGCCCATACATCTCTATATCTATCTATCTATCTATCTATCTATCTATCTATCTATCTATCTATCATCTATCTATCATCTATGCAATGCAAATTGGATTGGGTGGGTTATTTTCAAAAACAGGGCATGAAGTTTGGAGGGGTGGGGAAGTAAGGGGTGGATTTGGGAGGAGTTAGGAGTAGTGGGGAGGTAAATATGATCAAAATACATTGCATGAAATTCTCAAAGAATAAATAAAAATATTCTATTTTCTAAAAATCAAATAAAAATCTCAGTTAAAACCTAATCAATAGAATGGATCATGAAGAAAAAAAAAGTATCAGGGCTGGAAAACAAGGTAAAGGAATCAAATCACTCAGTAAAGTTCAATGACAAATGTAGAAAAATCTACGAATGAACATGTTATCCATCATGGAAGGAGCATACCTCAACATAATAATGCTAGATACAACATACAGCCAATGTCTTATTGAATGGAGGAAAACTCAGAGTTCCCTCTACTATTAGGAAGAGGGAAAGCATGTCCATTCTCTCTACTTTTCAATATAGTGCTTGAAGTCTTAGCTAGAGCATTAAGATAAGAGGCAAAAATAAAGGGATATAAATAGGAAAAGAAATCAAGGTATCTCTGTGATGGTTTGAGTGAGAATGTCCCCCATAGGCTCCAAGTATTTGGATATTTTGTCTCTAGTAGGTGGCACTATTTTTGGAGGTCTTAGAAGGTGTGGCTGTGCTAGAGGAAGCATATCACTGGGGGTGGGCTTAGAGAGTTCTTAAGCCTTGCCCGATCTCCAGTCGTTCTCTTGCACCCTGTGTGTGCTCCAAGATGTATAGCTTAGCTTCTCCTCCTCCTCCAGCCACCTCTGCCACCATGCCTCACTGCCATGATGGACTCTTGCCCTTTTGGAACCATAAGCTCAAATAAACTCTTCCTTCTATAAGTTGCTTTGGTCAGTGTTTCTATCACAGCAACAGAAAAGTAACTAATACAATCTCTATTTGGAGATTTTTTGATTCTTTATATAAGAAACCCTAAATATTCCACAAAAGGCCCCTTAGAGGTGACAATTTCAGAAAAGTGGCAGGATACAAAAATTAACACACAAATATCTGTATCCTCCCAATATCCCAATCATAAACAGACTATAAAAAATTCAGGGAAATGATCCCATTCACAAGAGCCACAAAAATCCCTGGGATTAAACCTAACCAAGGAAATGAAGGATCTCTACAATAAGATTTTAAGACCCCTGAAGAAAGGAATTGAGGAAGATACTGGAAGTGGGAAAGATCCTATGCTCATGGATTGGAAGAATTCATATTGTGAAAATGATCATCTGTGGTGATTTGAAGGAGAAATATTCCCCACAGAATCAAGTAACTGAACACTTGGTCACTTAGTGGCACTGTTTGGAGAGGTTATGGAACCTTTAGGAGGTATGGCCTAGCTGGAGGAAGCACATCACTAAAGGTGGGCATTGAGAGTTCATAGCCTTGCCCTACTTCCAGCTTACTATCTCTGCTTCCTGTGCATGCTTGATGATGTGAATTCTCAGCTTTCTGCTCCAGCTGCCTCCTGCCAAGCCTCCCTACCAGGATAGACTTATACCCCTGGAATAGTAAGCCCAAATAAACTCTTAATTCTCTAAGTTTCTTTTGGTTATTGTATTTTAACACAGCAACAAGAAAGCGAACTAGTACACATTCCTACCAAAAGCAATCTTCAGAGTCAATGCAATGGCAATAAAAATCCAAAAGCCATTCTTTACAGATAGAGAAACAGAAACAGCCCAAAAGTTTACATAGATGCACGTAAGACCCAAGATAGCCAAAGCAATCCTGAACAAAAAGAATACTGCAGAAGATATCTCCATGCTGATTTCAAATTATACTATAGAGCCATAGTAATAACAACAGCATGGTACTGGTACAAAAATACACACACAGATCAATGGAATAGAATTGAGGACCCAGATATAAATCCACATTCATACAGCTACTTGGTATTTGACAAAGAGGCCAAAAATACACATGGAAGGAAAGAGCATCTTCAACAAATTTTGCTGGGAATTTTGGATTTCAATTTGCAGAAAAATGAAACTAGATCCTATTTCTCACCATGTATAAAACTGAACTGCAAATAGATCAAAGACCTCAATGTAATCTGAAACTGCTAGAGGAAAAAGTAGAGTATGCTTCAACTGATTGGCACAGGTAAGGACTTTCTGAATATGACTACAGTGCTACAGAACATAAGACCAATAATCAACAACTGCTATCTCAGGAAGCTAAGACTCTTCTGTATGTAAAAAGAAACAGCCAATGCAGTGAAGTGGCAAATCAGAGAATGAGAGAAAAATCTTTACCAGCCACTCATATGACAGAGGATTAGTGTCTAGAATTTACAACAACAACAACAAAAACTGAGAAAGCTAAAAAATTAAGAATTAAGAAAGTAAACAATCCAATTAAAAACAGACTATGGAACCGAACAGAGAATTTTTGAAAAAAGAAATGCAGCCAGGCAGGAATTTTAGCCATCAGGGAAATGCAAATTAAAACAATTTTAAGATTCCATCCTATGTCAATCAGAATAACCATCATTGATACAAATTACAACAAATACTGTTGGTGAGAATAGAAACTAGTACAACCTCTTTGGAAATCTGTGTGGAATTTTCTCAGAAAACTAGGAATAGAATTGCCATATGACCCAGATATACCACTCCTGGGCATTGAATGCATATTCAGTGGACTTAATCCTACTATGAAGATGCTTGCATATTCATGTTCATTGATGTTCATGTTCATTCATGTTCATTCATGTTGATGTTCATGTTCATTCATGTTCATTCACAAGAGCTAGGAAACAGAATAAACTGAGATGGCCATCAACAGATGAAGAAAAATATGGTACATATATACATTGGGGTATTACTCAGCTGTAACAAAAAATGAAATCACAAAATTTGCAGGTAGATGGATGGAACTAGAATGATTATACTGAGTGAAGTAACTTGGGCCCAGACATAAAAATGCCATATTTTCTCACTCATATGTTGATCCTAGAGTCAAATCTTTTGTGTGTTTAAGTTGGAGCACAAGTGGAAGCAAGGAAACTAGAAAGGGGCCTTTTGGTGGAGGGACACATTAAGGGAGGATGGAATAGTAGATATAGGTCAAAACAAAAGTAGAGAAGTGGAACACTGAGTGAGGAATGCCTTAAGCAAGGGGGGATACTGAAATATTGGAAGATCAAGAGGTAAAGAAGAGGACTAATCCAAAGAAGGGGTATAAAAAGCCATATGGGAGCCTATTATCTTACAACCCAACTAAAAAACAAGTTAGAGGGATAGTAAACCACATATGAAATAAAAGGAGAGGGAGGAGTGTAAGAGTTAAAGGAAAGAAGGCATGGGGACAGGGGGATGGAGAACAGGGAGGGGTTGTAGGTGGATTAACCCAAACTAAGGATATATGAAAAAGCCTTATGGAGACTCAGTAGTTAGTAAGCTAATTTCAAAATAAAAATTTTCAAAGAGTTTGAACAAAATTACTCTGCATGGGTGGACAATGTGGCTCCCCAAAGACATGGGCTATTAATGACAGTCACAGTACAAGGTATGGGATACCTCACTATGAGTTATTGGTTGGAAAAGCCCCAGAAGTCTCCAAAACAATACAGACAATTGCCATTGCTCTTGCTTACTCACTATAACTCTATAGTAAGACCCTATTTCTGAAGTCACCACACACTTTGCCTGCATGACATAAAGAAATCAGTCTCAAACTAACTGGAAAACTTCCTCACTGGTGGCTAGATTTCATAGTGTCTGAAGGTGCTATGCAGGTTGCTGGGGAAGAAAACACATTCTTGATCTTACTCAATGATGTATCCTGGATGCTGTAATGCTGTCCTGCCAGGCAAGTGGACCCATTGGTGCAGTGATGACATTATTGTTATGGGGGTAACTGATTTCTGATTAGATTTGTGGTCTTCTTCACAAGAGGGTATTTCATGCCTGATACTATAAATCTGGTTAAAAGTCCATGCCTGAGGAGGTCACAGGCCCTAGGGTAGAACCTGCTATTGTTGTTTCTCTGAATGGTCATGCTGTCAAATTGCATTCTAAATCTTTGTGTTTAAACATATGGGCTGCTCTCAGTCTCGGTGAGAGACGCTTGTGTTCACAGTGGCCAGCAGTCAATGGAGAGATTCATGACTGAAGTGCTGAGAATAAGAGACTGAGTGCTCAGCCCTAAACAGTACATCTGTATTAACTCTACCACCAATAATACTTAGGGAACACTGCAGAAGAGGAGTTGGAAAGAATGTAAGAGATTGAGGATGGGGAACAGTACTGAGATAAGGTGTCTTCTGAACACAACATGGTTATGGCACTTACATGGCACTCACAGCAACTGTGGTTGCCTGCACAAGATCTGCATAAGATCAAGCCAGCCAAATTCCCAATATAAATGGAGTAGATGATCTCTAGGCTCCACTTCTTATTGATGACCTATTGATAATGAACAGTTGCTAAGGGAGGATATGGCAGCTGGTAGATTTCATGTGCTTTAGTGGATGTCATCATACATACCCATGTGTATACAGATAGCACTAAATGGACTTAGTTGGTTATCAAAAAAATACATGAAGTTGGGGTGGGGAGCATATTGGAGGGAATACAGGGAAGTTAGAGAGGAAAATGAGAATAGAAATTCTCAAGAATAAAGAAAATTTAGAAAGAAAATGAGAAATTTCCTGATATGTGCACAAGGAATTATTCCCAAGATATGTTGTCAAATGAGTCAATTATTTTACAAAACCATCTACATTATATACATGATATTATAAAATATATATTTTAAACTGTGTTTAAAACTAATATTTGGGAATAATTAAATGACAGTAATTCCAGGCTAAACAGAAGAGTTTTGACATTATACAGTGGCATACATTGGAAACACCTGTGTTTTGATTTTGTACTATGTGAACATGTCACCTATAAAATGAATAGAGATTAAATTTGCATATAATAAAAATTAAAGATATTATAAAAAGAAAGAAAGCAGACATCAGAAGGCACTGAAGATACCTTTCCCAGTGTTGAATATGGAAAAGAAGATGCCTGTATTGTTGAATGGTCTACAATGCTTGTTCCTTTCCAAATACTTGGCTTTTAATTTTATCATTTTTTAGCATCAGGAATCCTCACGACAGTGTCAACATTTTTCCTTAAATTTTCCAGTCAGGTAGTTTGAGTTGAGAGAAAATGGATTAGAAAGATAAACACATTATTTTCTGTGGCCTCAACATACCAGGCTGACAAACTGAGTCCCACATACTATTTGGGAATAGCTTATGAGGATCAAAAATACCTCAAAGAATGAGAACCAAAGAAAACTGACCTAATGGCTATGATCATCTCCGTGGGGTACTTGGCCTTCAGGATTTTGTTCAACTCAGTGGTTGCAGACTCCAAGTGCTGGATGGCAGCAGCCTACAGGTAAAAGAAATATTCCGTCCTGGAAGCTTAACTCTGTGTCTTATCATACAACCCATCCTCTACCTTGCATCCATTTCAGTCTCATTATTTCCTCATAACTCTTTACCAGCAACTCAATTGCCTCTCTGGAAATAATCACGATCAAAGAATTCTTGTTAAAGGTTCCCAGAGATAATCGTGGACCTATAATCACTGTAAAAATAAGAGATATATTCTTCTTATTCAACTTAATAATAAAAACCTCATTTTGTAGCCCAGAAACCACTCATTCCTCCAAAAAGTGAAAAGCGTGAGTGACGGGCGAGTGCAGGGCACGCCAGGAAGGGGGGTGGAGCTTAGCTGCCTTCAGAGCAAGGGGCGGGGAGAGGGAGATTGGAACAGGGAAAGGAATTGTGGGGGCGGTGGGGTAAATGGTAGAGGCCTCCTGTGGGAGTAGAAGTGAGAAGGGGCATCCACAGACTGTGGGGTGAGACCTTGCGCCTATGTGGCTCGAAAGCTAACAGAGACTGTGGGCAGGGCTGGAATGACATCTCTCTTTGAAACCTCCCTATCATATAAACCATGCAAAACCCAAGATAAAAATGTGTTATGCAGTTTGTCCACCCACGTCAGGGGCATGAGACCCTGAGAGAGTGAGGGTGAGTCAAACAGAGAGCAGGAAGGAGAAAATTTAGTGGCACACATACGAAAGGGGGTACTATTTGTTCCATGTTTCATATGAACAGTCTCATAAAAAAATAGAGGTGGGATTCCTCATAACTTTCCAATACCAGAATGTTACCTCTTAAAGAATAAGATTGCATACATATCATGTATGTAACAGCCTGTTCTAAGCTATAGCTATATGCCATTTTTCTGTAATTTCAATATCTATCTTGAGAAATAAAGATTACTTTTATGCCCATTTCACAGGGAAAGATTGTGAGGCATAGGAAAGGAGTAAATCTAAGCAGAGCTTAGATTCAATTCCAGTAATCTGCCTCTTGAGTTTATACTCCTAATTATAACTTCTATTCCTTTCTATTGCTCCCTACATTCAAGTATCTACCAAATCCTAGTAATTATACTCTTTTCATCTGCCCAATTCTTCTCTTCTGTATTACTGTTTCACACTCTCTAGTCGTTAGTCCTTCAGTTGTCTCCCTATACACCATGGAATCCTTTTGCTTAAAATCATTCTATTAGAGAGTAGGATGCATATTTGTTTGGCAAATGATAAAGCAGATATATTGAATTGTTAATGGTAGACTTTCCCATTTCAACTTCTCTGTATGCCTGAAAATTTGTATAATAAAGTAAGAAAAAACACCTGGCCTGGGGAGATGGCTCAGTTGGTAAACATTTGCCTTGCAAACAAGAGGACTTGAGTTTGAGTTCCCAGAACCTACATGAAAATCTCAGTGTAGTGGAATATACCTACAATCCCAGTGATGGTGGTGTGGGAGGCAGAGACAAGCAGATCCTTGGAATCTTGTGGGCTAATTGGCCTTGGTGAAGTTCCAGGCCAATGGGAGACCCTATCTCAAATAAAAAGATGAGCACCCCTCTGACCACATATGTGTGCTGTGCATATGTGCACATCTGTTGTCTCCCATATGTAAACAAAGCAAAGCAAAAAACCAAAACAAATCAGAATTCCCTGAACTCTTCTGGAATTCGCATTGCTCTTAGGTTAAAAGTCTAAGTTTTCTTACCATACTTTATTAGCCTTTTCTGGCTTGGTCTATGATTACTTCTATAGTATCTCATCCTGTATTTTCTATCCCTGGGCATGATGCCCTTTCCATTATGAAATTTTTTCAGTTCTGTGAATATTCCATATCCTTTCTTGTCTTTGGAACAGTACACAAAACAGTCTTCATCTTTCTTAGTCTCCTGCTTATCTCTACTCCTCAGGTCTTTTCTGAACTAGCACTTACTCTGAGATGCTTTCCCTGACTCCTCATGGAGTGACATATATACATACATCTACTATTTTATTAAAGTTTTATTTTTCTATCCCTCCAAGGAGACTATGAGCCTCATGATAGCAAGGACTATGTAATTCTTCTTTACCTAGTAAAATATAAGAACATTTCCTAAAACAGTATCTATTATGCAGTAGTTACACCATAGATAATTTAAATTAATGAATAAGTAACTAGAATGACTTGTATCCCTAATGCCTAACACATTCTTAGTAAATAGCTGCTGACTGATGCATCTCCAGTCCTCAGTGATCTTATCTTCATCAAGTCCCTGGAAATGGAAATGGGTATCTCTCAGCTTTGCTTATCACTGTGCTGAATTATATAGCTAAGCAGTAGTTACCTCAAATCTCCGTATATCCATTTCAGCTTGTCCTTTTAGCAATGGGAATTGTCTGGGAGTCTCACGGATCATCACGCTCCATCTGAAATGAAGTTAAAACACAGATGGATATTTAAGCTCTGCTTAATTAGAAGGTACAATCTATGCTTCACAGTTCAAGAAAGATTTCAAAATGTTTATGTGGTGGGGGAAATGCACTACAAGGTGGACTCAAGCAGTTTCTGGCCACCTAGTTACAAGATATACCACAAAAGACTATTCTGCTTCATGAAGTCTCTAGGTCACTGTGATGGAAGGGATTCTTCTCAGGATTCTCAGAGAGTAGTGCTTTGCATTCAAGAGCACCAGAGATATTTTTATGAAATATGTTTATCAAGGTCCTGCCCCAGATGTGATGTGCTCGGATGGATATCTTGAAAAATTGCCTTAAGAAATTCTTATGAACAACCATAAGCCAAATACTCAAACAAACTCCAGTATAAAAAGTATTTCTTGGGACATAAGATGGCAGTATACTCTGTTTTCTACAGCAGAGACATAACATACTAGAGGCCCTTTCCTAAGGAAAATTGTGCTTCCACTAGAGAAGTGATTGTCCAATTTGAATGATATTAAGAAGAGAATACTTGAAAATTTATCCATGAGGCCCCTGCTCTAGGATCTTTTAGGTGTGAAGAGGGGATTCAGTGATATTTGATTGACATATGGTAAATCTGGTTTCCTAATAGACAAGACATCCCAAATGGCCCTGCACTGAAACCATAAATAAGAACTTGTGCTCTGGTAGAGAGATTACATTCCTGACTGAGATTATATAATGGAATAACTGGTATGAGGTTGGAAGAGGACAAAGATACAGTCTTTTGGCCACTCACCTGTCTAAAATTCTCACATGAGCCTGCTCTACTCTGTTGAGAATGTCTAATGGTGACTTGCTTTTGTTCCAGAATGCACCCCAGCCAAGGACACGAGCAAGATCATTGCCAGTTCCAAGTGGGATGACTGCCAGTTGACACTGCGAAAAGAAAAGAAGACACCCTTTTTAGACAGTCCTTCCGCTATTTTTCACTAGTGAAAAGACACAGAGAGTGCTCTTTGGGAAGGACAAAGACCTTAAAGTCTGTGATTTTAAAGTATTTTAAAGGACAAGAAATGTAGTAAGAAGGTATTTGAAGTTGAATGAAATTTTCTCGAAGGAGTCAGATCTTAGTCTTAGTAAGAGGGAACCTACTCAGTAAAGTGGGAAGTTTTTGGAATATGACAAAAGTCATAGCTATTAGCTATAAGAGAGGAATATAACCACACATTTTTATTTAAGTTGGGTCCCAGTAGGGGAGATGACTCAGAAGACTGTATTCAGAAAGAGCAAAGGGCTGCCTAGAAGAAAGTTTTTGTCCTTCTAGAGACTCAGAGAAGAAAATCATTAGCCTCACGAGGGGAAGAAAATTGGAACTTTCCCCCCTTCAGCTCTTTATTTTGAAGCCCAGAGAATGCTTGTTACTTCTGCATATTCCTTCATTTCCCCTTCCCAGAGACAACCAGAAAATAGAGAAGATTTAGATTGGTCATGTTAACTACTAACCCTGTCGAAAATAAGTTTGTAGATAGGGAGCATGCAGACTTGGGACTTCTTAGGATAGACAACCCTATATTCCCTCTCTAGCAATGGTTAAAATGATTCAGCCAGGGACTTACTCTTTCATGTAATCCAAAGGCATCAATCACAGATAAGACCCAGCTCACACTGCCATCTCCACCACAAACCAGAACACGGAAACGAGCAAAGTTCTTGAACATAGACAGGCTACAAGGAATAAGAGAAAATGGAATAATTTCATGAATAGTTGGAATTTATAAATCTTTCTTACAATATGTCAGCACCCATGAATTGCTACCTTAGCATTGTCATAACAGTAGCCCACCTTCTTTTGGTCTTAGCCTCTGTCTCCATATATATTTGAGACTACAACTCCACAGAGATATATCAGAGATCAGAGACCAACTCATATTCTTTTGTGCTTAAACTTGTTCTGGAAGCCACTAATAACCTAGTGAAAACCACCTGCCAAGGTAATTGAAGAATACCTCGCATAGTGGTTACTGGGCTCACAGGATCCAGTGCTGGAGTGCCAAATGGTTCCCTAATAAAAGTCTGTAGCAGACATTATGTGTGTGTGTGTGTGTGTATATATATATATATATATATATATATGTATATATATAATTGTCAGGAAATGTGGATGTCTTGCCAATCAGAAAAGGTGAAGCAAGTTTGGAAGCAGGACATACACTTAATAAAAGCCCTCCAGGCACCAACTTAAATTGCTTCCAAGTCACATGTTTATATAACTGTGTGGGTATAAGGACTGATTCCAGGAATCCTAGCCTAGCCTAGAATATACAGAGAGGATAGTCCCTTCTATATACACAACCATATCCCTTACCCTGTGCTTACCCTGCTTCAGGTCCACCCTTTGACAAGTCAAACACTTGAGATGGATTAAGATATTGCTTGAATTTTCGGAGGAAGATGATCCCTTGATGATCTCCGCTTTTGGAGTTGATGAAGATAAGCAAGGGACATGAACAGGCAGATGGCCAATCAAGATTCCAGAAGTCTGATGATACCACTAGTTGGCCTGATATACACAATAAAAAGAAAAAGAACAAGGCTTTTGAGATGAAGATGAGATATGATTTAGCATTACAGTTTGAAATTGTTTGTAATTAAGGGGTAGAGGGAAAGTTAGGGCATCATCAAGGAGAGAAGAAAAGTATTCGGCTATTTCTAGGCAACACCCACCATTTTCTGAGAATTTATTATACATCAGATAACATACTAGATATTTCTCAAGGTAGGGAGATGGCCACATACACAAGTGAATATGTTAGAATTCAAGGAATCAAGAAATTCCTGCAACAACCAGAAGATTAGTAAAACTCTGTGAGAAAACAAAGAAGGCAAAGAGTGAGAGCACAGGAGGAGCAGCGACACCCAAACAAGTTCCCTCTGTTTGAGCTAGCTCAGTTCTCACTTGGACCAGCTCTTCCCCAGGAAAGCAGGGAAGGAAAGGCTGTCATTTAGTCAGAAGGTAATGATAGAGATCCCAGCTGAGTGGCATCTCAATGGAGGGTGAAGCCAGGAGCTTCGATTACTTCTCTAAGGCTCTGACAGAGCAATTCATGTTATTACACAACTTCCAGTGGGAAAATAAGTCTATTGAGAAATAGTCTGAACAAGAGAGATACTTTGAATAATCCAAAATGTTGAAGTTATCCATGGAGAAGTGGGGCTTATAGCAGTCTAAATAGCCAAATCATACCAGCTTATGCTGAGTTTTAAAGTTTGTTGGCAAGGAGATAGGCAGTGAGTAATAGTTTCCTAGGTGAGGAATGCTAGACAAATAACAAGCCATCCAACCTCTGAGCTCATGGCTTTCCAGGGGTGCTCCAGCAAAAATAGATGCACAGGCAAAAATCACGTTACTCATTCCCAAATAGAATGGATGTGTTGAGCATGAAGAAAATCTGTTGTGCCTGGAAATTCTAAGCAGCTTCCTCTATGGTCACATTCCCACTAGCTGGCTGGTAGAGTCTGAAGGCATCCTAAGCAGTTGTGCACCAAATTTTCAGGGCTTGCCAGAACTTGTAGCTACAAGAGGAATGTGCTGTGTTTCCTTAATAGTATAGCTTAGAAGCAATTACTTTCAATACAAAACAAAACCAATACCCTTAGCAAGACTCCTAACCATACCCTTATCAGCATTTTTAACAAAAGGTAAAAATGGTATCACAATGGTAGTTCTGACACATTCATTCATTCAACAAATATGTATTGAGGGCATTCTATGTTTGTTCTTCTTTATGTTCTGAGAATACATTGGTGGACAAAATACAACTACTGTTTTGACAAAGGAGGAGCGATAAATATGAAAGTTACCATATTATGAAGAAAATAAAGCATATAAAGGAAGTAGAGATTGTTATTTTACACAGTGTGGTCAAGGACACTTCTCAGAGATGGTCACATTTGAGGTGATATTTGAGTAAATAAAGGATGAGTAATGTGAATATCTGGGGAAAGAGATTTTGGGCAACAAAATGTGCTAGGACCCTAAGAAGGTAGGCTAGGGTGTCTGGGAACAATTGAGAACAGCATAGTTGTTGCAGAGTTAGGGAGGGGGGAAGTGGTGGAAGTTATTGTCAGATGGCAAGGGGAGATAAAATGACATCAAACTGTTAGAGGAAGCATTGCAAAGGAAGGATGAGCCTGAGACTGCTACACAAAACATGAGTCAAAACATAAGATATATAAGGTGGTTTCTTCTTATGTTTTTGTCTCCACCCAACAAACAATGCAGACCCCAAGTGGCATGATTTGAATATAAAATGCCCCTTGCAGGTTCATGTGTCCTTAGTTGGTGGTGCTATTTTTGGAGACTGTAGAACCTTTAGGAGGTAAGGCCATGCTGGAAAACATGTGTCATTGGAGTGGTAGGCTTTGACAGTTACAGCTCAGCCTCAGTTCAAGCCCCAGGCTCCCTGCTTGTTGGCATGCACAGATGTGGGCAAGGTCACATTCTCCTGCCACCATGGAGCTTCCCAACGCCATGTTTTCCCCGCTATGATGGACTACAGTATATTCCTTCAAACTGTCAGCCAAAATAAATCCTTCTTTTAAGTTGATTCTTTTCAAATATTTGCTCACAGCAATGAGAAAAGTAACTACCTCTAACTGCGTTGGGAGTATAGGAAACTGAGAAAATCAGAGAAAAGATAGCAAGATTCTTTTCTAAATACTATTTTGTTAAAAACGTTGACCTTTGTGAATATATTTACCAGTCAATAATTAAGAAATATGAAAATGAAATTTACAGCAATGCTTTCTTGCTAGCCATGAGCGTATAGGTGAAATAATGTTTTAGATCCATCTGGTAGCATGGGCTGTGTTTTCTAGTATATGTCTACAAAAGAAGATAGCTGTGTGCTACTGTTCGTTGCTCTCCAGGTTTACTCACTAACTAGTAGCAAACATCTTAACTTCTCTAAGGGTTCATCTTTTTATATGTATATGTATACTAGTAGCGTGTTGCAATGATTAATAAAATAATTGTGCATGAAGTGGAATGCTGCCGGCTAAAGAGAAAATTCTGCAATTAAGGTAACTTGAACTTCAGTGTCAAACCTCATTTGGTCATTGTTGTGAATACACAGGAAGGTGCCAGAAGGAAGCCAGTTTAAAGAAAATATAGAGGCAGCTCCAGCTAGAATTTTCCTAAGAGGCAATGAATATCTGAATTTGACCAAAGCCAAGTTTGTCAAGAGAATCTTGTAAGGTGGAAAATGTGTTGTTTCATAATTTTATTCTTTAATTCAGATGAGAACATAGAAGGCTGGCTACTAAACTTTGCAGTACTCAAAGCTTGAGAAAGAGCTACTAGATAATAGAATCAAGTTTAGAAAAAGATGAAAACAGACCTATGAGTCAAAATCTACAGATGAAATATAAAGAGGGTGTGAAGCTTGGCCTTTGGGCTCAAGACCATAAATTGTCTTGAACAGAACAATGGGGACTTGACTTAGCAGCAGCAGTTGTAAAAAGGGCATAGGGGATTTTGTTGCCTGTAGTCTGTGTGAGTCAACAGCCTGAAAGAACATCTCAAAGGTGGGATGGTGGCAGGCGGGTGTTATTGGAAGGAGGGTGGAGATAATGGGGGTGCTAGGACTGGGGAGGAAGAAGAGGGGTATCCTGGGAAGAAGAAGAGTGGGGATTGGTGAGTCTTAAGGGGCCGAGAAACCCAGAGGAGGGTGTGCTACCTTCAGGGCCCCATGGGAGGTGCATGTATAGTGTTTAAACATTGGTGCATTTTGTACCTGGGAGCTGCTTAACAGGGGGCACAGTGCCAGAGAGAAGAGAGTTCCTTTTGAGTGGTTAGTGGGAGTGACCCAGGAGACTCCCAGGATAACACAGACTATTGCTAAATCTCTTAGTTGTCTCCCAGGACTAGTAAATGGGACCCTGCTGGTGAAGACAGGACATACTTTGGGTACAGGACTTGAAGCAGTGGGGCAGGAACTGACCTGGAAGCCTTCTAACTGAAGTTTGGCGATCATAATGCTAGATGATAATATGTAAACTTCCAAGGGAAAAAAACAATCAATGGTCCAACTCTGCCCTAAAACCTAATAACCATAAGGACTGGCATGGCAAACTACCTGTATTGGTGCAGTAGTGGCACTGTTATCCGGGGGTAAATTAACAGTTATGTAATTGAACTTGAAGTCTCCTTTGTGGGAGTGAACTCATGGGTGGCACTGTAAATGCAGTCAAGTACACATGGCAGGAGAGGATGTAGATCCTAGAGAAAGCCCTATCTCCTTCATATCTTGAGACAAATGAAATTTCTTACTATATGCTAAATATTGATCCTTATATTTACATGCAAGCATACTGTACACCACTCATCAAAGAAGCTTCTTTTCGAAACAGATGGAGGCTACTACAGAACTGTATAACTGGTCAGACACAGAGAATGTACGTCTGAGAGATGCTCAGTACTAGGTTACACATCTACAGTTGCACTGGTATACCTAAGGCTCATGGAACACGGCAGAACAAGGGACAGAGAGAAAACTAATGCATCCCTCAAGTCTCAGAAGTAAAGCTTCCTTGTACAGGAGAGTGTGATGCACACGGACGGCCACAACTGCCCAAGTTTTAAAGAATAAGAGACTACGAGCATGTATCCCTGGATATTAAACCTCACCTACCCACAGCTGTGGAAAAGGGGGCAAAAAGACTGTAAGCGCCAGGGCTGGTTCATGAACACAGGGAAGCAGAGGCTTTCAGGCCACTGGAAGCTTGCACATGTGAACTTGTGGCAATGGTGGCATCAAGCACAGGACCTACGCCAGCTCAATTGAACAAGGGCCCAGATGGGTAGCAGGCCAGCCCTAGATTGAGAGCTGTTGGAGGCCGGTTGCTGCTGGGTGGGGGAGAGTATGCCTTGCACATGATCTCTGGATGGACTGACTGGACTCCAGTGGATGAATTTGCACTGAAGGGTGTCTCTGGGTGCAAATGCTTGACTGCATAGGACTTACTATGAATGGCAGAGTTTGTGGGGTCCAGTGGGGGGATGGAGGAGGCATGGATGGAGGAGGGTGGTCTGGGTTTAATTGAGAACTGTTGTATGAGAATAAAAGAGCTCTTGCTTTTTTCAGTTACTAATACAACCACCATGCTCTAAAACAGGGGACCACTATTCTCTGGGGGCTTCAAGTACCGTTATGAAATAGAGCTGTCAATAAATCACCGTCCAGGAATTGACAAAGCATAAGCAAAGAGTGCTGGGACAATAACTATGCTAATTTCTTATTTGAAAACAATTTTGGTATTAGTTTTCATTTTAAAAGTAATATAACCTAGGTTTTCAGTAGCTCTTGAACCATCTGGAAACATACATTTATTTAATAGATTGTGTAGTATCTGAAAAAAGGCTGAAATAAATTTTGATCAGTCAGAAAGAATTGTTACAGAGGCTACAGAGAACATGCCCATATACAAATATACCCAAAACACAGCATTCAACACTCTACAGTTCTAAGGAAAATCATGAGCTCTTTTATACATACATACCCATTCCCCTAAAATATTCTACTGGTTGTGGAGGATAAATTCTGGTTTTTTTTCCCAGTCTTTGCACCTTCCCTCCCTCCCCAGTGTGCTTCTGAAGTAAAGGTCTACCTACTCACCATCGCCTTTGGGGTCGCTCAGTGCAGTCGGCGGAACGATTGATGAGCGACGACTTCCAAAGGAACATTCCTTGGAAAACCGTCTCTGGCAGTCGCTATGCACCTGAAACGATAAGAGCACAGCAGAGAGAAAAAAAGGAGGGGGAGAGAAAAGACGAACATTGATTAGTCTTTAGTTCCATCCCAAGAATTAGATCTTTAATATTTCAAATCTTCCTTTCTAAAATTTGGTGTCATATACATATCTCTAACTTGCCTGACAATCTCATACTCCACTCTGGGCCTGTAATATCCCTGAATGCGCAGAACTCTGGTCTTTTCAAAGATAGGCTGGCTATTCAAAAGCAATTAAATAAAGGTCAGTGGGCAAAGTCATCAGTGAAGAAGCTCATATTTCAGTTTCTTCTTGTGTTAGAAAATTCAGTTTGAGAGAAGCATCTAAAAGCCTAGAAAGTCTAGTTCGTGGTGTTTCAACCTCTATGATACTGATATTTTGGCCCAGGTAGTTCTTTGCTATGGGATGCTATCCTGTGAATTGTAGGAGATTTGAAAAATCCTAGGCCCCTTTTACAAGTTACCAGTTGCATCATTCCCCTGAAGTTTTAAACAACATAAATGTCTACAGACATTGCCAAATATCTTCTAGGTCAAAAATCATCCCCCGTTGAGGTCCAGTGGTTCAGTGTTGTAGTTAAGATCTTGGTCTTAGCAGAATTATGTATGAATCAATACTTTATTGTTTACTGGCTATATGGCTTTGCATTCACCTTTCTGAACCTCATATTACTCATATGCAAAATGGGGACAATGAGGTTTAGTTTAAGGTTGTTACAAAGTTTGAGGTAATCAATAGAAAACATTCACTACATAGTGGCAGTGACAATTTATTATTATTATTATTAACCATTAATGAAGAGTACACGTTTCTAGGAAGTAATGAATAAGTAAGGGATCCTTTCTTAAAGATAGACTCCAGATTT
Source organism: Nannospalax galili (assembly GCF_000622305.1). Taxonomy (NCBI): domain Eukaryota; kingdom Metazoa; phylum Chordata; class Mammalia; order Rodentia; family Spalacidae; genus Nannospalax; species Nannospalax galili. Next base: position 45,806 of record NW_008333781.1, read on the forward strand.
TATTTTTCATTGCTCATACTGTCATTTGAGAATTCAGCTTTTCACATTTCTTGGATGGTTTTACCAACTAAGAGCCATCAGATACGAACATCTTAAACTTTTCTCATAAAAATTGTGTAGAATATGTGGAAGACCAAGTTTCTGAGCTCCAGACTGTGGAATATCTATGATATATTTTGGGGTGTTTCTGAGGTTATCTATCTATCTATCTATCTATCTATCTATCTATCTATCTATCTATTATAGTAATAGTCAATCTCCAATCCACTCCTTCTCCAGAAGTCAATTTCTTTAGCAATCAAGGTGATAGGAGTCTTACCGTAGAATCACACCACAGACAGCGGAAGTCTTGCAGTCTTTGATAACTGCCACAACTCTCATGACATACTGCACACTGAGAGCTGACAGGTATGTTTCCTTCTACCCATTGATGGGGCATTGTTTCCTGATGGGGTGAAGAAGAGGCAGAGGTTAATGATTAAAGGAAGGACCAGGTAAAATAAGTACTACCCATGGAGGACTAGTGATCTTTCTAGGGATTGAGATTTAATTCTTTGATATTGGTTAGATCATTGGAGCCTAGGGAATTGTGTCCTTTGCTTGTCTAGTGACAGGAAAAAGTTTTCCTACCCTTCTGTGCCATGACTTAAGGAGACATGGGAGAAGGGGGCTGTGGAAGGGCATGGCTGGTACTTACTATTTCATCTGCAGGCAGAAGGAGGTCATCAGTGATGGACAAAGTATTCCACTTGCAGTCTTTGCTTGCTCTCAAAGCACATAATTTGTGAGATTTCACCTTGCACACTGTGAGAAGTGGAATAAAAGTAAAGATGTGAATCTGGTCACAATGAAGATTCTAATTCTCTTCCCTAAGCCTCTCTGAAAGTTAGAATTCAAATGCATGCTAAATAGTTTTGATCCACGTCCTAAGACCTGTTTCTAATGTGAATCAGTTCCTTTTGATTATTTGCCAGCTAGGCTCACTATTATCCACTTTGAATTAAAATTAATAGTGAAAGGGAGGCTATTTCTGGCTTTTCAATCTTTGTGATCAAATAGTCCCATCTTTCTATGTCCAACCCTCCATTTTTATTCAAGAGAACACCTCTTCATGCTAGCTCCTCCTTTCTTCTTTCCTTCATTAGGTATAACTTCATACAACAACCAGTGGCCTAGAGTGAGTCGATGTACTAAAGGTACCTTCACAGATGATGGCATCTCGAGATAAGGCAGGAATGCTCTCTCGACAAACATTGCAAAACTGAGTCCTGGAACTGTGACTGGAATACCAGTAGTGCATTCCAACGAGGAAAGGATTGTTTTCTGCTGCAGGTATCTAAAGTAAATCAAAGAGAAGAGAGAGTGAAGGGTTAATCACAGAGATGGATTATGGAAGACCAGAAAATCTGCTCCTAGGGCTAAAATGGCCTGTAATATAGATGTCAAAGCGTGTGAAGGAAAGGATAGAAACTTAGATCAAATACCCATTTTTTGTTTTGATTTCATTTTGTTAGTGTTTTCCTAGGTTTTAGAAGGGGAAAAGAAATAGGAATATATTGAAAAAGGAGCTGAAGATAGAGCAATGATCTTTTTCACTCCTTGGCCAACCACGATATTGGTTTAGTTCAAGAAAATTTTTTTCTGATTGATCTTGGCTCTCTTTAAGTAGAAAGCAAAAGAGAGTTGTGAGTTGGAAATTCATTAATATCCAAAGTCTCTGGTCAGCAAAGAAATGGAGGAGGCAAGGATCATATTATAAGCTAAGGAATATTTGTTAGGCTCTACCTCCTCTTGGTGCTGTTGCTGTCAAATGAGCAGAGCATTGATTTACTTGGACAACACTTGAAATAGATTTAACTCCTTTTCTCACAGCTACTACTTCAAGTATTCTTCTTTAAAATTTTTTTGATTTATTTTTATGTGTGTGAGTGTTATGCCTGCATGTGTTTTGCTGTGCCCATGTCATGCAATGCACATGTAAGACAGAAGAGGGCGTCGGATTCCCTGGAACCGGAGTTGTGGATGGTTGCTAGCCACCATATGGGTGCTGGGATTCAAACCTGGATCTTTTGCAAGAGCAGCCAGTGCTCTTAACCACTGAGCCAGCTCTCCAGCCCCTCAAGTATTCTCTTTTGAGTACCACCCTTTGACTACCTACAGCAGTTGCTTGGTTAATAAATTTAATTAATTCAATAATTCATTAAACAAATATTTACTCAGTAACTATTATGCTTAGCACTTTACAAGGTATTTGAACCATAATGGTTAACAAGGCAAAGTGCCTGCCCTTATGGGACATTTTTTTTTTGTCCCATAAGGATATTTTGTTTATTGTCTTCTTTTGTGGAAATTGGTTTGTAGTTTCTGTTATTTTGCCTATGAATGCAGCATTTGTATATCATGGCCTGAGTTTCATGTTTGTAGGAAAGGCATAGGATACACCAGCAATGGTTTTGGGGGTGTAGGGATGAGTGAGCACTGAAACCCTCTACTTTATTCTGTGTATATTTTTGCAGGATTTTTCCATCTTTGTTCCAATTCTTGTGAATATATGAGTGTCTCCTCTGCCTTCTTTTAGAGTTTAGACACAGGCATGTACAGTTATTTTATTTTTGACATTACAATGAGTTGAGTGTGCAAAGGTATGGCAAGACTTTAAAAGAATGATACATTGTGTCTGATGCAAGCTGTCCATTAGAGGGCGCACTATTGAGGGCTCTGCCACACTAAATTCATCCTTAATCAATATTGTTAACCATCTAAGACATAGCACATAGCAATCTGATCTCTCATGCCATGGACACGCTGGATGTGTGCTAAACTACTGTTGGATTGACCAAGAAGCTTCTGTAAAGAAAAGCTACTATGATGAATTAAAGGTCTGGAATTTCTTTGTGACTGGGATTTTATTATACACTGATTCTCTGAAAAAATCTAGGTCTAAGAACATCAGAGTAGAAGGTAGAGAGTCTAGGCATTGGCATTCTGAACTTCCGGTTCCTTTCTATTCTCTAAGCTGACGATTGTAATACAACAAACCTCATTCTTCCTTCTAATCTCTTTCCTCTGCAATAATTGCTAGGAGCCTACTATGTGTCATGTAACATATTAAGCACTGGAGTTATAGAGATTAACAAGTCACAAATGTTACTCTAAAGGAACTCGGTGTACTGGGAGAAACAAATTCTAAAACGGATAATCATAGCCTAGAATGACAAATGAATTCTTCAAGAATGTACAAGGTTCTCAGGATCAAGTTGAAGAAATAAACTCTGCCTGTGTATCTTGGTAAATGTAAAGGAATATATATATAGTACATTGATTAGGTTCAGTTGTTGAAGAGATGGAATGTATATTTCTTGTGCTCATCTTATTCTATAAGGAAAAACAATGGTCTTTTTGAGACAGGGCCTCCCTGTAGCCCCAGCTGACCTAGAACTCACAATGTAGATCAGGCTGGCCTCAATCTCACAGAGATCTGCCTGCTTCTGCTTCTCAAATGCTGAGATTAAAGTTATGCAGGACCACACTCGGGTCTATAAGGAAATTTTGATGTTACAATCCTGGATGAGTGTGTTCGGTGGTTTGAATTGTGTGTTCCTCAAAATATGTTCAAGTCTTAACCTCTGGTACCTATGAATGTGATCTTATTGGGAAACACTGTTTTTATAGATGTAATTAAGATGAAGCCATAATGGATTATAGTGGGACCTAGTCCACTTAGTAGTATATTTAGAGAAATAGGAAAATATTTCCTGAGCCTTAGGTGTAAGGGTTGCATAATGGAAAAGGGGACAGGAAAGAGCCAGAAGGATAAGACACCTGTTGTTAGTTAATGTATTCTAGACATGATAGGGAAGCTACATCAATGAAATTTCCACAGTATGTAGTTTAACAAGATTTGCATTATGACAAAACCAGGAGATATGCCAAGGTGGATGGGGAAATTTCACAGGGTCCCACCTCACAATGAAGAGCTACAGGCAATCAACACATGCTGTGAGCGAATCAGTTTTCTCTAGGAACTAGTTCCCTGAGAGGTTATTGAATCCAAAGTGGGCAGACCTAAACATAGGTACACTCATAGGTGCCACTAACTGAAATATATATATATGTATATGTGTGCGTGCATGTGTGTGTGTGTGTGTGTGTGTGTAGCAATAATAAAGAAGAGGACAAGAAATTGAGGTGGTGTGGGGGTGGCATAAGGGGAGTTGGAAGGGACCTGGAGGAGTGGAAATAATTCAAATACAACACTCATCTATGAAATTCTCAAATAATACTTTTAAACAAGAACAGGAAAATAGTTCCATAAACTGACACGATAGGGAGGAGAGCACCTTGTGATAATATAGAGTACACATACAGGGGAGAACATCATGTAACAACGAAGGCAGAGATTCAGTAATCTACAAGCCAAAGAACACCATTGTTTGTCTGTAGTCACCAGAAGATAAGAGACACAGAAGGATCTTCCTTTACAGCCTTCAAAGAAAGACCCTACCAACAGCATGAATTCATATTTTTACACTCTAGAAATGTTAAAGAGTAAGTCACTGTTGTTTCTGTATACTCAAATTTGTTTGTTATTTTAGTCCTAGAAAATGAATGCAGATTTTTGGAACTGGGGTGTGAGTGTCTCTATAACAAATACTATAATATGAAAGTGGTTTTACAGTTGTTTAGTGTAAAAGAGTAAGACTTTTGAGGCACAACATATTAAAAAGTTTGCATTGCCTCGAATAAGATCTTACCAGAGAAATAAATATTCAAATTGTTTCTTGCATAGTCTGATGGAAATGAGAAATATTATAGGAGACTAGCAGAAAGGTGATTCCTTTAGAGTGAAAGAGAACCGTTTCACTGTACTATTGGATAGAAACCATGGGACATGAGGATCCAATTGGCCATTTCAGCAGAATACTGTCACCATGGGCTGAAAAGGACAGACAGAAGACTAAATGAAGGAAAGTTTTTGGACTTCCGAGACATGAAACAGACCAAGAAAGTTATTCCAGCTGTTAGTATATACTTTTCTTTAAGGAAGATGGAATAATATATTACACGAATTTCTTGGAGGACAGCAATGCTGGTGAAAGAGGCTCAAAATAGCTGTTCTTGCCAACACGAGAGTGTGCACCTATTGGGCATGGTTATTGCTTCTTCAGTTCCAGAAGTTGAGGTTGCCTCCTAGTTTCCAGAAGATGGGGCCACTTTTTCAGCTACAGAGAGAAGATGCCACTCCAGTGGGCTGAGAGGGTGGAGCCAGGAGACAGAACATTGAGCCATAGATAATCATTCTTAGGCCTAGAAACTTAATAAAATTTGCCTTTCTGGGTTGCCAACTTTCTTTAGACCAGTAGCCTTTTTAGTCCTATTTTCTCCCTGTGCCACTTACAATATTGGATTTTGGAAGCAGATAATCTGTTTTCTTGGTCTCATATGTCAACAAGTAGAGAAAAATCTGGCCCCAGAAAGGACCATACACAGAGTCTCACTAGTGCCTTATTTAGATTACCTAGAAGATGATATTTTGGATTTAGAGTTAATGCTAAAATTACATAAATCTGTCGGCATGTTGGGATGGAGTAAATATGTTTTGCACGTAGGAAACACATGAATTTTGGAAGATGAGATGGTAGACCGTAGGCTGAATTGTGTTCCCCAAAACTATGTGTCCAAGTCCTAACTTCTGGTTAGAACTTCTGTGAATGTAACCTTACTTTGGAGATAGGATCTTTGAAGACACATCAGTTTAAAATGAGGTCAACCTACATTAGAGTGAACCCTAATTCATTGACTCACTTGTATTTTTTTTTTTTGCTAGCCATCATTTATTTGAAGATATTACAAGTGAGAGTAAATTGTCCACCCCCTTTATACATCAAGTTTTCTGTCTTGATCTATTTGGAATAATCACCCCCAAAAGCTCCTGAATTCATGATTTATTTTATTAATGAAAGAAAAATTAATAATATTACATAGATAATAGTATTAAATGTAAGATAATAGTATTAAATGTAGTAAATGATCACTAAGAATTAAACTGAATATCAAAGCAACATTACCTTATAACATATTTGAAACTATAAATTGTAGATTTTAAGATATTTTTGTTCATATTTGTAATTAAGACTCTATCCTTAAAAAGGAATCCAGCCTTAATTTATCATTTTATGTCTCTAAAATTATTACCCTTCTCTTAATAGCTCTGATTTGTAATTGCATTGGTGTTCAGGTATGGAACGTTATTTTGGCAAATTCAGCATATCACTGCCAGATAGATTTAAAAATTTTAATTTAGATTTTATGCATTGTATACATCTTGATTATATTTATACCCTCTCCCCTATGCACCCCTCATAGCCCAATTCACCACTAAATTTCATGCATTCTGTCATATATACTAAGACCTATCAAGTCAAGTTTGTTGTCCCCAGGTATCCTTCAGTGTGGATCAAATCTCCCTAACAGAAGATGATCTTGAACTTCCCTTAACTGATAAGATTACAGGAGTTATTAAATTATAGTTTAAGTCACAAAAAGTTGTTCTGAGTTGTTACAGCAGGTCTGGGAGACTAGCATAGTATATCACTACAGGCCTTTCTATTTGCTAACACAATTTTTCAAAATCAATTTGGAAGACAGTTAAAAACTGTAGCATGCATAAAAATCACCTAAATGCTAAGGACAGTCAGTTGGCATAAAGTTTTCAGTAAAGCCTTGTTGTTAGGTATTGGCACCTGATTTTTATTATCCTTTGAATACACACACCATTGCTCCAATCAGATTCTGACTGAGTGTTTGTTTACCTCCTCATTCATATGCTGAACTCCTAACTCTTAATGGAATGTATTATTAGGGGACCTTTGAGAAGTGGATCGGGTATTAGCTCCTGTATAAGAGCCTTCAGAGCTTCTCTCACTCCTATTCTTGTCATATAAGGACACAACAAAAAGATAGCTGTATATGAAATAGAAAGTGGATCTTTATCAAAAACTGAATTTTCCAGTACCTTCATCTTGGAGTGCTCAGGTACCAAAAATGTTTTAAAGTGTTTGCTGTTTAAACCATTCATTCTGTGGAATTTTGTTATAACAGCCTAAACTAAGATACCAATTAGTACCAAACATATTCCTGAAAATGTGAATGTAGCTTCAGAAATGCATAATAGTGCAGGATGAATGAGTTTGAGGACACACACACACACACACACACACACACACACACACACACATATATCCTACATTGCCGTGAATGGAATTTTAATAATATTTTTATTGATTTGAGAATTTCATACAATTTTTTTCCATATTCAGATCCCATCCAACATCTCTACTTCAATCTTATCCCCCCCCCATTTTTATGTCCTCTATTATATTTAGTATTTTTTAAGGCCTATTGAGCCTAATCTGTGTTTCCTAAATGCTACACACATATATCCTACATTGCCGTGAATGGAATTTTAATAATATTTTTATTGATTTGAGAATTTCATACAATTTTTTTCCATATTCAGATCCCATCCAACATCTCTACTTCAATCTTATCCCCCCCCCATTTTTATGTCCTCTATTATATTTAGTATTTTTTAAGGCCTATTGAGCCTAATCTGTGTTTCCTAAATGCTCTTGGGTATGGGTGTATCCCTTGGAGTCTGGTCAATGTACTAGGGATCACACCAGTAAAGACAACTGACTTTCCCTCTCCTTGCATCTATCAATTGCTAGTAGATCCTCAGCTAGGGCTGTGGCTTCCTGACAAATTGCCCCCATTCATGCTGGGCCCGTATCTGGCTTGGGTTTGCACAGGTCTTGTGCATACTGTCATAAGAGCTGTGCGTTCATATATGCAACTACCCTTTGGTGTCCAGACAATATAGTTTCCTTGTATTCATCTACCATCTCTGGGTTTTACATTTTTTTCTGCACCTTCTTCCATAATTAACCTTGAGCCATGGGAGAAGAGAGTGCAATATAGGTGTACCACTTAGGGCTGAGAAATCCACAGTCTCTTATTCTCTACATGTTGACCACTTGTTGGTCTCTATATTAATCACCATCTGCTTTAGGGAGAACCTTTTCTGGTGAGATCTAAGAGATGCATTAATCTATAGGTATAACACTAGGTCATTATGGGTCAATTTAATACTACACCTATTTAGCAGAATGATAGTAGATTTTCCCCTGTGGCTGGTGACCTGTCTAGCTACAGGTTCTTGACTCTGGAAACAGTATCAGATATGGACTCCTTTTTGTGAAGTGGGCCTTAAATCCAGTTAGATGGTAGTTAGTTGCTCCCAAAATATTGGTGCCATTGTTGCACCAGTGGGCACATTTTGCCAAGCCAGTTGTTACTACAGCTCATAAAGTTCATAACTGGGTAAGGCTGATGATTACTTTTCTCTGCCAGTAACATGCATAGCACCTTCTAGTACTACAAAAGCCAGCCAGCAGAGATGATGCTTTGAGGTCAGTACCAGCTTGATTTCTACTTGTTTGTTCTTGAACTCTGGTATGTAATGCCTTGAGTCTTACCATCAAGTTCTAGTGTGTAACCAAGTACAATGGCAATAGCCAGTATTGTTTGAGAGTCTGTGGGATCTCTCTGGTCAACAGCTCCAAAAGAGAGTCCACTTCTGGCATTTAGCTTTTCATTTGCCAGTCTGTAGTGTCTCTTAGGGCCACTGAATCGTTGACATGGAGCAACTACACTTAAACTCCTTTTATATTGTAATGTGAAAAGAAATGACAGAAGTTTCTCTAGTAGGTTTCCATGTGAGTCTTTCAAAAGACTTTTTGTGTTAGTTGTCCCTCTTCTTATTCCCTCTTATGCCCTACCCTCTCATTCCCCAACCATTAAACTAGTCCTCTGCATTATTCCCCTTTCCATGCATATCAGTGAATTCTATCTCTCCTCCCATGAACCATCCTCCATGGACCCTGACAAGTTTCCTGATCTCTTAGGATTTTCTACCTTTGAGCTGGAAATGAAAAGCTAAATGCCAGAAGTGGACTCTCTCTTTTGGAGCTGTTGACCAGAGAGATCCCACAGACCCTCAAACAATACTGGCTACTGCCATTGCACTTGGTTACATACTAGAACTTGATGGTAAGACTCTAGGCATTACATACCCAAGTTCAAGAACACCTATCTAAAGATTGAAAACTACCATCTACTTAAGACTGTCTGATCTGGGCTACTTCACTTAGAATGATTATTCCTAGTTCCATACATTTACCTATGAATTTCATAATTTCATTTTTCTTAACAACTAAATAATACTTCACTGTATAAATGAGCAATACTTTCATTATCTATTGTGAATGGAATTTTAAAAGTGATATTGGTGAAGACTCAGAAAGAAAAGGGGAAATAGAGAAAAATTCTATCTTCTTAGGGAATATCTGTTGATTTTTAGCAGAATGTTGATATGGTCAATAAAAGCCATTCTGATGAAGAATATACAATTGAATGATGTGGAAAAACCGATACTAGTTGTAAAGTAACAAAGAATTTAGTGAATTGTATCTGTGATAGAGTGCTTTGTGGGAGGTGGAGACTGCAGGTGATGAAACTGGGAATTTTTGAGAGTAGACAGGATCTTCTTATATACTCAAAGCTGATCCAGAACCAACTATGCAGCCCAAGCTGACCTCAAACTCACAGTATCTCTGCCTCAGCCTCCTGGATGTTGGAATTACAGGTATGAACCAACCCACCCAGCTCATAAAATTGTTATATCATTAGGTGATTTGGTTATGATTGTTTATAGTAAAGTGTGAGAGGAGTGATATAGCTTTATTTTCCACCACCAAGTCAAAATAGGAACTATCTATACATAATAATACCACTGTGAATATTCCAGAATTCAGGAGTAAGGCTGAGACATCCCTTTGATCCACAAAACGAGAAAAAGTTTTGAACCAAAGATATCATGAATGTCTTTGACTAAAGCACCACTCCCTCAAGCTGCCATAGCCTCACATATAGAGAATTCTTCTGGGCTCAATTTATAATGACAATCTTGCCTTGTCCCATGGAAAGCACTGGGACTACAGGCAAGAGAGTCTACATGGGGTCACTTAGAAACAAACAATTGCAATGGCATTCACAGTGCAAAGTGTGTGACTCTTGGTAGCTGTTTTGCATTCTGGCCAATGAAGGCATCACATCAGATAAACTTGCCAATAATATCACAGGAAGAAACACCTCCACAGTTCTCCTAGGCTCAAATTCTAGTTAAGTTTTTCATACACACTTGGTATTCATAGGTAAACCTCAGGTAGAGAGGCAACTATAGGTCAAATATACTCATGAAGGGAGCACCTGACGACTCCTAACCTTAGCAGTAGAGAGGTGATTCAACTATGTTCTGGTGCTCATGCTAAATCTCTCCCAGGCCAGGAAACAGCTGTTGGTTAGCAACTGTGGAGGGAACATCTGGTGTCACCCAACTGCAGCTGTGGAGTTGTTACTTTACCAAACCTCCACCAAACCTTTGCTTAAGTTGGCCGTAGGTCTGGAGGCAAGCCCAAGCTCACATCAATCTGGAAACCAACCTCTGGTCCTGCCCACCCTGTGGGGTTGAGCAACAACTCCAGAGACCTCACTTAGCCTTACAGAACATCATATGGTTTTGACAAACAACAGAGTCCAACAGCACTGCTCAGCCAGGGACTATAACCTGTAACTCTAAGCAATCAGAGATGACTGCAGAGCTAAACCAGCAGACTCATCTAATGGAAGAATCCCTCCAGTGGTCTCACCAGAGCATTGGACATAGCCATTAACATCATTTGAACTCAGAGCACAGGTAGCAATCAAACCCAAGTAGAAAACTCAACAAAAGTTTACCTGTATGTCTTGGTACCAGCTACCCTATCTGGAACTCTAGGGATTCCAAGTTGGTTGTGTTATTGAGAGGTGATTAGATCATGAGGGTGCTAACTTTATCAGTCAGTTAATTCATTGATGAATTAAAAATAAATGCATTACTAAGAGGTGAAGCCTGGTTAGAGGAATTAGGTCACTGGGGTTATACCTCTGAAGGGTCTATCTTATACCTGGTCTATCCATCATTTCTCTCTCTCTCTCTCTCTCTCTCTCTCTCTCTCTCTCTCTCTCTCCTAAATGCCATGATGTAAACAGCTTTCCTCCATATGCCTGTCTATCATAATGTTTCTGTATTGCTATAGGCCTAACATCAATGGAGACAGCTGATCATGGACTGAAAATGGCCAAAGTAAATCTTTCTTCCCTTATTTCTTGGGTATTTTGTCACAATGATGAAATAGTAACTAATTCAGATGATACACTCAAAGTGTTAGGAAAAAAAAACTTTGCAGCTGGGTCTAGAAGTTCAGAGTTATAATTCCAGCTACTAGGGAGCCTGAGGCCAGAAGATTACAACGTCAGGGCCTGGGCTGGTGAGGTGGTTTAACAAGTAAAGACACTTGCTGCCAAGTCTGATAGCTTGAGTTTCATCCCCTGGGTTCACATGATAGAAGAAGAGAACTGACTCCCATAAGTTGTCCTCTGACCTCCGCATGTGCTCCATGACATTTGCACAGGTGTGTGCACACACATGAGTACACACACACACACACACACACACACACACACACACAAATACATACTTATGAACACACACTAAATGAATAAATGTAATTTTAAAAACAAAGAAACAAATTCCCAGAAAATGATCCCTCTCTCTGTGCCGCCTATGATACCGAATGTGTGGTACTCCACAATCCAGAATGCCAATCTGCAGGTACTTAGGCAGCCCAAGATCAGCAATGAGAATCTTCTAACCCTACAGAAGTTTTGCTTCTGGCTCAGGAGTACACATATTCCCAAGCCCCTGGGATTTTCAGGAGTTCTCTGTTAGTCCGTTGAAGCACACATCAGGACAGTAGGAGTCATTCTCCTCGCAATGTTAGGTGAGAGAGTTGCACGCTTTCCTCAGTCTGATGTATTTGATATGGTCTCCCTCATCTGAGGTTTTACTTTTTATTGAATTTTTGAAATTTTCATACAATGTAGTTTGATGTTATTTAGATCCCATATTCTCACCTCCCCTCACCTCCCCCTCCCAAATTAATGTACTATCTTATATATAATATGGCATATCAATTCTGATTTGTGTCACCAAATGTCCTTCAGTATGGATTCATCCACTGGGCACACCAAGAGTCCTATCCCTGAGAGATACTGTGAGCCCTTCTAGCAGCTATTATTTGCCAAAAGTTCCTTAGGTTAGGGTGGTCTTATTCTAGTATGCCCACTCTAATATATAGGATGGTGGGGACCCTTTCTACATTTAGGAATGTTATTTTTCATCCTGTGCCATGTGAGTGATGTGAGTGAGGGATGGTGTTTTTACATGTCCACCAAGGCACAAAGTCATCTTGTATTCTAAAAACAGAATCAAAAGCTGCTTGTAAAATGAAATCTCTCAGGGCAAGACATGGCCTGAAAAAACACTGTTGTACACAGTATGGAGTAATAGAGGGCAGTCCTGACAGTGGCCTACCAGGCAGTCACCTTCCTGGGGTGTCCCTCATGTCTCTCTGTAACCTTCTGCTGTTGCTGTTTTCCAATGTTTCCATCTTCCACATGTACAAAAGCATAAAGCACTGCCTAGGAAAGGACCCTGCTAAGTGTTTCTTCTTCCATTCTTTCCTTTCTCCCATGCCCTAAACTGTGTATTGTTGGCCTGGAAACATTTTCTTATCTGAACACAAGCAAATGCATGGTTATAGTTCCCCAGTATGACCAATAGTTCATGCATATTTACTAACCTATCTTACTTATCTAAGACACTCTTGTTTTTACTATTAGTACTCTGTGTAGGTTTTTCAAACTATCTACTTATATAAACATATGAAGCTTTCAAATAAGTTCATGCTTTGGCAGTAACACCTTTGACCTGGGGGTATGGCCTCACAAAGTTGACTCTGGAGTAGCTGTGTCAGACTGTGGGAACCATATTTCTGCAGGTGATGGTAATGGATTAACAAGGCACTCACTTGGAGCAACAGGAGCAAGGTGTTCTCCTGCAGCCCTGCCCTGGGCTCCTTTTCCAGGTCTTCCTGGAGTTCTCAAAGGAACATGATCTGGGTGGTTTTGATAAAGTAAAAGTTTCTCCTTAGGTTGCTTCCATCTCTTAGCTCTTGTGAAAAGAGCAGCAACAAACATGGATGTACAAGTGTCTCTGCAATAGGATAAGTCCTTTGGGTACATGCCAAGGAGTGGTATAACTGAGTCAAATGGTAGGTTCATTTTCAGTTTTTTAAGGGTTCTCCACACTGCTTTCCATAGGGGTTGCACAAGTTTGCAGTCCCACCAGCAGTGGATGAGTGTTCCCCTTTCCCCATATCCTCTCCCACATTTGGTATCATTTGTGCTCTTGATCTTAGCCAGTCTGACTGAGGTAAGATGAAATCTTAAAGTGGTTTTAATTTGCATTTCCCTAATTACTATGTTGGACACCTTTTAAGATGCTTCTTAGCCATCTTCATTTCTTCTTTTGAGAACTCTCTGTTCAGATCTTTCAATTGGGTTACTTGCTTTCTTGATTGTTTTTTGAGTTCTTTATATATTCTGGATGTTAAAACTTTGTCAGATGTGTCACTGGTGAAGATTTTTTCCCACTCTGTGGATTTTCTCTTCACTTCGTTGGTTGCTTCTTTTGATGTACAGAAGCTTTTTAGCTTAATGAGGTCCCATTTGTTGATTCTTTACCTTATTTGCTGAGCAGTTGATGTCTGGTGTAGAAAATCCTTTCCTGTACCTGGGAACCTGCCCATCTGATTCTATTGGCAGTGGTGTCAGCATACACAAATCCCTGCAAACTCAGGCACACAATAAACTAGCATAGAACAGGGAAATGAACAGCAGACCCCAATCTTATCTGAAGGAAAGTTGGCAACTGATTGCTACTAGATGAAGAAGAGCTGATCTTCCTAAAACAAGAGACTCTAGATAGGCTGACTAGACTCAGTGGACAGACTGGCTGTGGGGTATGGCTGGGGACACTGACATCACAGTGGGCCTTAACAGGGATGACAGAGTATATGGGCTCCAGTGGAGTGGCTATAGGAGGGTGCCAGTGGGGACAGGAGTATAAAGATGAACAAGATTGTTTGAGATGTTCTGTATGAAATGCTTTTTAAATTAAGTCTTCCCAAAGCAATTTATTAACTTCCTTATAAATTACTTTATACTATGATTTAACTGTTTGAATTCTGAATTCTGTATTATGTTTCAAATTTTCTTTGTAACTACATTAAAACTATCCCTTAAAATAAAAAAGAATGAAATGTCACAATGAAAAAAAATCAATATACTCTTAGACAATAAATTTATAAAAAAGGTGAGACTATTCAGAAATTAAAGAATAGTAAACTTGATGATTCTGTAGTTTGGAGGTGATTTGATTCCCAAAGATTTATATGCTAGATATTTAGTCCTCAATATACAGATGTGAGATTGGCAGATATTTCAGAGGAAAGACTTAATAGATGGTAAGTCATTGGGAATGTTTCACTTAGAAGGTAGCTATATAGTTCTCAATGAGTCGTTAGAAAAGAGCAAGACTGCCTCCTTCCTGTTCTTTGGTATCCTATCTCCTCATGTGAACTTTCTCTTACGCATGTATTCCTAGTATGATGCCATACTCTATACTATGACACAGCCAAGGAGGACCACAATGGAAACCAACTTGGTGGAGCTATGTGATCTTAGATTTTCATTCCCCCAATAAATAAAACTAAATAAAACTATTTTCTTCATAAATTACAAAGTATCTGATATTTGTTCATTTTAGACTGAAATATAAAGGATCATAAAGTGGCTGAATAATTATATACATCAACAAATTGAAACCTAGGAGATGATTAAATTCCAGATATATACAACCTACTAAGTCTAAAATTAGAAGTAGAAAATCAGAGCTGAACAATGACAAGTAATGACATTGAATCAATAAAAAAGTCATTCACTAAAGAAAATTTGAGGACCAGAGAGCTTCACTGCTGAATTATATTAATCAGTCAAAGAAGAAAGAATTTGGTTCAGTGGTAGGTAAAGTGATCACCTTGCATTCATGAGGCACCGGGGTTGCGCTTCAGAATCATAAAACAGGAAAGAAAAAATAATAGTGAGTTTTCATGAAATAATCTTTAAAAATCAAAAAAGTCAATAATACAAACTTATTTTGTAAGGCTAACATTACCCTGATGTCAACGCCATAGGAGGACTATTACAAAGTTAAAAAAATTATAAGCCATTATCCATGATGCGCAAATATCCTCAACAAAATTCTAACAAACCGAACCTGATTATCGTGATCAAGTGTGATTCATCATTGGTTTTTCAAAGATGGTTTAGCTTATACAAATCAATAAATGGGACACATAATATTAACAAGATTAAATAAAATCATAGGACCATCTCAATAGATGCAGAAAAAACATTTCACAAAACTCAGTATCACTTCTTGATAGAAACTTTCAACAGATCAGATACGAGGGGAATGAATCTAAACAAAATAAAGGCCATTAATGACAAATCCATAGGTGATACAGTTGTCAACAGTGAGGACCTGAAACTTTTTCCCTCTAAGATCAAGTATAAGGACAAGATAGGATGCTAACTGTGACTCTTTTTCAACATTATAGTGGAAGTCCTAGGTAGACCAGTTAGGCAAGAGGAAGAAATGAGACATTTTATTAGGAAAGGAAGACATAAAATCATCTTTATTTCTTGATGAAATGATCCTCTCTCTCTCTCTCTCTCTCTCTCTCTCTCTCTCTCTCTCCGTATTTCCCAAAGACCAGAAAAAATCTGTTAAAACTGGTAAATTCTGTAGTTTCAGGATACAAAATCAGCATATAAATACCAGTAGTAGTTTATACCCTAATAATGATCCATCCAAGAATAATAAGAAAACAATTTCATTAATAAAATCAACTAAAATTAAATACTTAGGTATAAATTTGAACAAGGATATAAAAGACCTGTATACTAGAAATCATAAAATGGTGGTGAAATGTCAATAACACACAAAACAAACTACAGATTTAACACAACCCCTATAAAAGTGCCAATGTCATCTTCAAAGAAATGGGGTAGACTGCTTTAAACTTGTATGAAACTACAAAAGACTCTCAATAACCAAATTAATCTAGAGCCAAAAGAACAAAGCTAGAGGCATCAAACTCCATGATTTCAAAACATTAAGTGATTGTAATCAAAACACTATGGCACTGACATAAAAACATAAACCAATGGAATAGGAAAGGAAATCTAGAAATAGACCCACGCACTTATGGTCAATTGCTTTTTGGCAAAAGTGCTAAGAACATAAAATGGAGGAAGGACAACTTTCTCCAATAGTTGGCAGAGGGAAAAATATCAGAAAAATATCATTTATAATGTGTCAGTAAAAAACTAAAATGAGAAGTCTATAGCGCAGCTCTCCACGCCGCCGGGACTCCCTAAGCCTCATTCACCCTTCCACCCCACCCCCCACCCCCCTGCCCCCCCGCCTGGCATTCTATACTCTAGCTTGGACCCTGTGCCATTCCTAGTCTTGGGGCCCCAGACACCTGGGGAACCAATACTGTTTCCTGATCCTTCTCAC
>NW_008333781.1:68863-93640 GCF_000622305.1 Nannospalax galili
TATTTTTAGTTGGAGATGAGTTTTTATTCACTGTTCTGTTGCTTACCCCCAAAATGACTATCAAAATGATTATTCACCCTCATGAGTCTGTGTGTCACCAGCACAGGGAGGGTTGCCTGTGCTGTTTTTAAACACAGAGCCCCTGGGAGCAGAGGACACATTCTAGTTCCAAGCTGCTGAAGACAGGCTCCACCCAGCCGCCTTGCAGCAGCAGCCTACTCCTGGCTCTACAAAGGCCTGTCCCAAGGGGAGTTGTGGGTTGAGGAGAGTTTCAGACAGTAAGGAGGAAGATCAGTCCAGGTCTGAACTTGAACAAAGATTAATGCTGACAGCACAGTTATGAGACTGTCAGAATTGAGAAAGACAGCTAAGACACTTCAGGCCAGATCCAAACTCTGCAGGACAAAGGACATGCAAGGTGGGATGAACTTTACAAAATCACAGAGGGCAGAATTGGTCTTTGAGGAGTTGCTAGTCTTTTGTTTAAGAGTTTGGTAAATATCTTGGTAGAGAAGTGGATGAAACCCAGGGTTCTCACAGCAGGAGCAGGTCATCTCTTCCCCCCAAACTGGCCCTGATCAGGAATATCTGACTGCTTAGTCACCTCACCTACTAGCCTGCCAGCTTGCCAACCTGCCAGTCCATCCTTCCTACTCACTCTCAAGGTTCTCGTAATAATTCAACTGTAAACCTAAAAATTTACAGCCAATTTTGAAAGAGATGCATCCTACCTCAGGAAACCGTATGTCAATTGTGTTGTAATGATATGCTTCTTCTAAGTATGTTGTTATTAAATAAATCATTTTTAAAAATTAAAAAAAAAACTAAAATGATACAAGATTTAAATAAAATACCCCAAATTGTAAAACTACTAAAAAATAGATGAGTTCTATGACATTGGTCTGGGCAAAGCAATATTTTTCTTTATATGACTTTGAAAGCACAGGTAATCAAACTAAAAACAGACAAATGGGATGACATTAAACTAAAGCTTCATCATAGCAAAATAAAGTAAAATGAGAACCTACAAAATGGGAGAGAATATTTGCAAATCTGATGAAGAGATACTGTCAAAAATATGTAAGAAACTCAATTCAAAACTAAGTAAACAACTTCAGTAAAAAATGATCAAAGTCCCTCACCTGAATGGACATTTCTGTGAAGACATACAGATGGCCAAAAGAAAATGCCCAGCATCACTAATGATTAAATGCAAATCAAAACCATGATGAGATATTTTCTTACTCCTGTTAGAATACTATCTTCAAAAAAGACGAATACAAAGTGTTGGAAAGTTATATAGAACAAAATGAGTTTTATAACATATTTATTAAAATGTTAATCAGTATGGAAAAAAAGTATAGACATTCCTCAAAAAGTTAAAAACATTACTACCATATAATGGTGGAATTCATCTAGCTTTCCTGTATGAAAAATTAATTTTGGTTGAGATTGGTGGCATAGGGCTCTATTGTCAGCTCCTTTGGAAGCAGGCAGACCACAAGTTCAAGGCCTGTCTGGGCTACACAGTGAATCCAAGGCTAGCTTGAACAATTTGGTAAGATCCTGCCTCAAAAGAAAAATCTTTTTGAGAGCCAGAGAGATGGTTCAGCGGTGAAGAGCACTGGTTGCTTTTGCACAGGACCTGGGTTCGTTTCTCAGCACCCACGTGGTGCCTAACAGTCATCTGTGATTCCAGTTCTGGGGGATTTGACACCCTATTCTGGCCTCCGTGGGCACTGTATGACACAGGTGCACTTACATATCATGAAGGCAAAACACTCAATATACATAAAAACAAAGAAAAAATTTAAATCTTTTTGAAAGGAATGAAAGGTAAAGCTCAATAGTAAGGCACTTCTATAGCATAAGTGAGGTCCTAGGTCCAATCCCCAGTACTTAAAAAAATGTATGAAAAATAAATTTTCTCTACAACATTCTAACTGGTGCATATTCAGTTTTCTTGTAATACTCCCAATGACGGGGAGTTTTGTGCCTCCAGAGGCAACTGATGCCATTGCTGTAGTTCACAACGAATGTTAGAAAATTCTTTCTTCTATAGGCCAAAGTATAAGAACAAAGCATTCTAAGATTTAGGGCTCTTTTGCAAGAACCTTACTTTTTTGTCTTTGGAAGAGTTCAAATGCCATAATTCCTGACCTCCAGAGATGATTTCTCTAGAATTAGGAGTTTAGTTGACTTTTAAGGTCAATTTTTGTCCCTGTAGATGGTAATGGTTCTATGACAGTTAATTAGACATATGCTTACAGTGTAGCCATCTGTGAAGCTCCTTGTTTCCATTTTCTTCTTTCTATTCTTTCTTTAAATTTTTAAAGTCTCAGAGTTTTCATCTGTGACTCTTTTTTATTCCTTTCCACTCCACCTCTCCAGTGCTGGAGATGAAATAAAGGACCTCTCAAATGGTATTTTAAAGATTTACTACCCACTTTGTGTTTTTCTTTTATTTAGCTTCTTTTATATACCAATATCTACTAATCAGTATTTACTATTTGTTCTCGCTTTTTATCGTTATTCTGGTACTTAACTTTGCTTTGTCTGAAGTCATATATAATCTCCTCTCCAAACTTCTAGCCCCTAGTTTTTTCCTTGTCTAAGCCATCTAGTCCATTGTATATTTTGTGGTTCGTGTGTGTGTGTGTGCGTGTGTGTATGTGTGCGTGTGCACAGTCGTGTATGAAGGTGCACTTGCCTGTGTGCAAGCATATGGAGGAGTCCATCCATCAGATATCTTCATCTATCATTTTGGGAAACAGAATCTCTTACTCAACCTAGACCTTGCCATTTTAGGTACACTGGCTGGCCAACAAGACCCAGTGCTAGGGTTATAGTCACATACCATAATCCCAGGCTTACCTAGTAGTGTATGGACTGAATAATTTCCAATAGACAGTCCAATTACTTTGTCACTACTTTAATGAACCACTATATCCATGATTAATCTTCCCTACCACATATGTTAGGCACTGGCAGTGACAGATAGTAGAAAAGATTGTTAATGATAAGGTGCATATAGAAGGGAATGTGTTTGATTGTTTAAGCTTCCAGCAAGATGAAGTGCTAAGGTAATGGTGCTGAGATATTTGTCTAGCAGCTGAAAGTATTTAGGTCCCCAAAGAAACTCCACAGAGATTTCGATTATGGCCTAAAATTTTCCAAAGCAGCAAACAGGCAGATTATTTTTCCTTCCTAGTTTGTGCTGGGTAGTCAATACACAGATGCCTAATTCGATGGAGTCAAGAATGGCACATGAATTTGTAGATGGTTTTCTCTGGTAGTTTTGTATTCTTAGACTAGTAATTAAAATTCAAAGCATCCTATGTGACCTTTTATGAAACTGACAATATTATGTGCTATGTAGGAAGCATTCCAGTTTGAATAGAAATTAGCCAAAGTAAAGAAAGGTGTTGATCCACAGGGATGAGGATAGGAGACAGTGTAGAATGAACAGCTCTGTTGCTGCCTATAATGCTGTGCTATAGTGGAGGAGATAGGGTTCTCCATCAGGAAAAGAAGACAAGAACAAAGAAATGAAATGTTAAATGCTAAGTCAAGTGAAAGACTATCATCAGATGCTAAGCAAAGGATTTCTCAAACATTATACATTGTGGGCCTCTGAGAGGCTCTAATGGTATGTTGTAAGCTCTAGTTCGGTCATCTTGTCATGCTACTCCAATCATAATCACAACCTGCAGAATCAGGAGAAGTCCTAGGGGTATGAACAAAGACAGCTCTTCTCAAAGACATTTTAAAATTTCTCAGCGCCATTAATTTTGACCTACATTGCACATTTGCTCAACCCCTAATTTCTAGAACAATCCTCTGCTCTTTGTTGGTTATTTAAGACATCAAGAACTTTTTATATGTTCCTTTTTAGATTTGAAATACATTTGTTATATGGTGTCACATTAAGATCTTTAAAATTCATTTTGTCCCTTTATCTCCAAGACTTTCAAAGAATAATTTTACTTTAAGATGAACTCTGGCTCCACGATTTCCTAGATTCACTTATTTGTTCAAAAAATGTTTATTTAGCCTCACTATGGAAGAACATTGTTCTAAAGTAAATAAATGACTCAATTCCTTCCATCTTGGAACTTTTATAACAAAACTATAGTAGATCTACAGAACAAGTCAAGGCCAGAGTCCAGAGTCTGAGTGGCACCACATGTTTTAGAGACAGTGAAGAGATTTATTGTTGCCAAGGAGAAAAAGAGCCTTGATAAATGGGGAAGACTGTTTCTTGTTCTTCCTTCTACATTCATTTTTGTGGTGAACTGAAAACAAAGAAGTAGACTTTGGAGTCACATTGCCTAGGTATAAATCCTGTTTTTCCTGCAAGTACTTATTTCTCCTCAATCTGGTTCCTTCCTCCTTCTTAGCTTCAGTGTTCTTAACTGTTACTGTTGATATTGCACAGACTCAAATCTAAGTTGTTGGTTGTAACTTTCTTAACATAGGAATATCTAAGGTAGCTGTTCATATACATCCTGAGTATCTCATTCATTGGCTATACCATGGTATCTACATATCAATTGAATGTATAAAGAAGAATGTAAGCCACATGGTCACTAGGGTCTAAATCTAAGTGACTTATTCATATTCATGAGTAGTTCTAAACAGGCTTCTTAATGATATCTAAATATAATTCCTGACTGGATAGTCTCTGTTCCCATTTTATTATTTCCTTGTTTGAAGAGTGACCTCCCTAATGTTGTCATTATATATTTTACCATGATAGTTGTGTGCATTCTCTACTCTTTGTCTTACCTTACGAATTTCTCCCTGTTGGACAGTTTTTATTATGTTAATCCATTCTTCCATGTCTTTCCGGTTGGACGCAGCCAGGGAGACTTTTCGTTGTGGTGTGATAACCTAAACAAAACATCACATTATTAGCTGGTTCTCATCAAGAAAGATCGCCCTGGAGTCTGTAAACTGAAGAACTAGACATATTTACCATTCACCATCTAAGGAACTTCTTGAATATATGAGGTAATTTTCCAGGGCCACCCTCAGTTGCTTGGATAGGTAATAATAATAGTAATAATAATAATAAATAATAATAGCAATGACTTTAATGCCATTTGATGTGTTCCAGAAACTATTCTAATGTACTTGAAGCATATTATTTCAATCAGTCTTCATCATAATCCCATGAGATGTGCACTGTTATTTTCCCATTTCATAATCAGGAAAACAAAGTCAAGGAGAGTTAAATGACTTGCTTGGGGTCACCCAGCAGGAGAAAAGCTAAACAAGATTCTTTAGCTCTTTAATTCATGCTCTTAAACATTAAGTTATGTGTTACCTATTTCTAAAATGAGATTGCCTGAAAACTCTACTTGCTTACGAGTACTCTGTGTGAAGTAATGAAAGTGTATTTGTTTCATCAGGGTGCGTCTCTTTCTGTTTGTAGGGAAAGTAAGATGTCAGAAAAGGTCCCCTTTCTTTCTGATGAGAAGAGACAACCTGAAGAGAATTTACAGCACTACCTCTTAATCTTGAGACATAATGCAAGAACCCATCAAGGAATAGTAAAAAAAAAACAGGTGAAGATCTTATTTATTTATTTATTTTTGTGTATATATTGTTGCGTGCATATTTACTTGTCTTTTAACTGAGTTTTTGTGATTTTCATAAAATGTAGTTTGATGGCATTTAAATGCCCTCCCCTATTTGCCCCTCCCCCTACTGCCTCCACCCAATTTGATGGATATAAATATATATATATCATATGGCATATAGAGTCTGATTTCTGTCCCTAAATGTTCTTCAGCTAAATGTCCTTCAGTGTGGGTACATCCATGGGGCCCACCAAAAGTCTCATCCCTTATAGACTGTCTTTCCCTCTCTCAGCAGCCATCAATTGCCAAAAGTTCCTTAGATTGGGTTGGGATTTCTAATACACTTCCCCGGGTCTATACTGGCATTTTGTCTGGTTTGAGCTTGCATGAGACTTTGAATGTGCTTTCACAATTGCTGAGAGTTTATATGAGCAGCTGACCAGCTCTCTGGAAGATCATTTCCTTGTAGTCAGTCAGTCCTCTGGCTCTTGCAATCTTTCTGCCTTCACTTCTGCAATGATCCCTGAGCCTTGGGAGGTAGAGGTGCCCTATTCATGGGCAAGTGCTCTGTGGTCTTTTGTTCTCTGTTGTGTGTACATTTATGTATATGATGTGTGAGTGCAGGCACACATGTGCCATGATGCATGTGCATTGGCCAGTTTTTGGTATTTGGTTCTCTCCTTCCACTGTGGGATCCAGGGATCGAACTCAGGTAATCAGGCTTCTATGACAAGCACTTTTACCCATAGAGCAATCCCTCTGGCTCAGTGCTGATGATCTTAACAATGTAGACCATGAACAGAACTTTGACTTTCCCAGCATATTAAGAGAGAGGTTAAACAGTTATTGTAACAGTGATTGCTTCAATGGCCCTACTTAATTCTATGATTAATGCCTCAAATTGAAGCTAGTGCTCACCACACTGGCAAATAATTGAGGTCTCCTTTGGTATGTAACAGAGCATGATTTTTGTGGTAGATAGGAGCTGGTTGGGATCATGACTACTGCCACTCTTAGAAACCCCAGTGTCTATGAGCCATTGTTGAGGCTGGGAAAAGAATTCTTCGAGGAGGTGGGAAGGAGTTCTTTGGGGATAATGGACTAATACTTTCCAGTGAGTTTTCTGGCCCCAAAATTCTACGCTTTCTTGCATATATTCTCATCAATAATCTCAGCGTGGGCTAGATTTCACTTATCTCATCAAAGGAAATGATGTCATGTAATATGATTATTCTGATTTTTCTATGACATATTAGTTCCTCAGAAACCCTTCCAATGATATTCTTGTAACTCACCTTTACCAAGAAGGATGACTGAGAAATCATCTTGGCTTTATAGCAGGGTGCTGAGAGGGAGCAAGACTATCACTCATTGTCCTCTCTAACAGTGGACTGGTAGAGCTTTGTTTATACAATAACACTTTTCAAAGAAGACTTGTTATACCTGATGTCCCAAAACAGAACAAGTGGATATAACAACCTCTGTTCTCAGCTAGCCCTACCCTTGCTCATTTAGTCATTCATAATCTTACTTACACAAAAACCATGGCAAAGATTTCTACAGCTGCTTTCTGCCAAGGCGACTTGAGACAGATCAATTGTTTCAAACTGTGCAAACTGGAAAGAAATGAGGGAAAATGATAAGAAGCCATCTGATTATGGAGGCAAATAGACATTAAAAGATGCACATGTGCACACACACACTCATTGACAGACATTTTTGGCAGCCATGATCCAATTTATTTGTCTTGAGAGATGGGTTTATTTAGTAACATGATTTTTGTAGATATATCATGTGATAAATATAAAACAAACCAAACTAAAAGAAAATACAGCTTTTCTAAAACTTCTGTGGATTTGTAGTAACACTTGAGATGGTTAGTTCAGACTTATCCAAATAAAAATGTTAGTGCTAGATAAGATAATGAGATGTAGTCTACCTAGGGAACTTGTAGTATAAATTATTATTAACTCTTAATTTACTGGGTAGCAGCCTTTGACTATGTTTCTGGTTACATTCAGATTGAGGCCTATATAAAACCCTTGTACAACTGACATGGTAGATGCTACCCAGCCTGTAGGAAGAAATCAGTAATACTAATATAGACAGGGCTGGTTCACCAATATGTAACCTGAATATAGGACTCCATGGTTAGAATGGATCAATACTTGGTTTAATGTTCTGTTATTGTCATCTTCAAATTCTGATAATTTTATCTTGGGGCTAGTGTTTTGTAAATAAAGTACAATAAGACCATGAACTGTATATGAAAGCCTATATGAGAGTAGGAGGCATGCACATTATGCATATCCACCCCATGTCTTATCACACTAATTATATTTGTGACATCTATGAGTATAGAATTCCAATGGATCCCATCATGCTGAAAATGCAAGTACAAAGTAAATATGTTATGTCTATGATTGAGTAAGCAGGGATGCTGACAGCTTGGAGAGGCCACACATTATGTTGGAGTCAGAACAATAGAAAGAAAGCAGTGTCTTTTAGGAAACAAACGACCAAGGAGCTATTCTTTCTTATCCATGTTTCTGCCCGATATTATCTAACCATATGTGCTGAAAATGATGGCACTGAAGGAAAGGGAGAAATGGGACAAGCCACAATCCCTTTTCCATTTAGGTAGAAAGTATTGGTAGAATGTGAAAAATATCAAAAAGTGAAAAAAAACTTAGCTAGTTTTGTGTACTTGTAAAAACAAAATCCATATGCATACTTGAGCTACTAATACAAATTATATAATTTTGTTGATTCTTCCTATAAGTTAAATGCTTCCATACTTTCATTTAAAACTGGGGTGGTACAATGTACAAAAATGGTCAAGCTCATACTAATTATTTAAAAATTTTGTTTTCTTTTTAGAGTGACATTAAATATAAAATAAAACAACATAAGCCATTGTTTTATATTTTAATACAAATATAAATTACTGTATTTAAAGCCATTAATGGCATGATCATCCTGTTTTTTGAATAAAGGGTCCTGCATTTTCAATTTACATAAGTTCCCACAAATTATATAGTTGTCTCTAGGTGCAGAAACTAACCAGTGAATCTGTGAAAACAAATAGAAATAGGAAGAGGAAAGGAAAAATAGTGCTACCCGTTGGCACAAGAGGACAAATTACAGGAAGAATACATGGTTTCAACTTCCACCATAACACTGGCCATCTTTGAACCCATGCATTTCTTGGCACCTGCCAACTAATTCAGTTGAAAGGATTCTACAGTTACCGAAGGATGGTGTGCAAAGTGGAGCTTCTGTCCTTGAACTAGACAATATCTAAGCTTCCATCTTTTAAAGGAGGTACAGTTCTTTAGCAGAGGTCCTTCCTTCAGTATTTTCTGAAACACAGAAACATAGCAGTTGGTTAGTTAGATGAATTTGTGATGTCATATTATTTGTTCTCTCAGATGGGAAAATTCTATCTCTGTCATATATCTGATAAATAGCCTGCAGGTCAGGCAAGAACACAAGGAAATTAGTTCTATCAGAAAAAAACATTGATTCTCTTTCTATAAAACACTCAGAATAACATATGCTTCAAGTTTCTTCACTGGTCAAACAAAAGCAGTGAAAAACATCTCCCTTTGTGGTAGGAATAGAGAGAGAAATATTCATGCATACATGTAAAAATGACATTCCTGAGAAAGTGTAAATGTTGTAGAAAAGGCTAAATTCAGTAAAGGAAGATTTTTCTAAAGTATTAAGATTGTAGCTCTAGATAGAACTTTTTTTAGAATATTCTTGTTTAGAATATTAAGTTGGATTATGTTCCTTCCCTGTTTAAAAGCCTCTAACAGGTTCCCAATATTTTCAGAACCAAATATATATTCCTTACCAAGGCCTTCAGGGTATTCATGATCTGGTGAGGGAGCAAGCATAAAAAGGACTTCAAAAACAATGACCTTCTGATCACTTTAATTAGCACATAGTCTGACTACTGATTTCCAATTATTGTACGACAGAATGATCTTATCCAGACACAGCATTTGCTTACCATTTTCACCACTGAAGATGTTCTTAGTTATGTTGTAGATAACAAACCAATACATAAGATTTCCATAAGTTCTTAGCTACACTAATCTGGAATCAAACTTACTGTTATTGGACAAAGAGCCAGAGAGTTTACTTTGTCAAATCAGAGCTCTACCATGAACTCTCTATCTTCTAAATTAGAATTGACTTAAAAAGTGTTTTCTTGGTCTACCTAGTGTATTTCAAATGTTTTAATTAGTTGATAATATATAAAAGGCAGGAGTTTCCAGAAAAATAAAGATATTTTATATATTTTAAAAATATTTTATTTGTATTATGTGTGTGAATATATTGCCTGCATGTAGGTAAGTACACCTGTGTCATGCAATGCCTGCAGAAGTCAGAAGAGAGCATTGGATCCCCTGGAACTGGAGTTACTGACATTTGGAAGCTGCCATGTAAGTGCTTGAATTCAAACTAAGGTCCTCTACAAGAGCAGCCAGTGTTCTTAACTGATGAGATGTCTTTCCAACCTTCTGTATGTTTTTTTTTTTTTAAATCAAAATACCTAGTAAAAGTAGGCTTATATTCTCGAATTGAAACCATCTGTTGGAACAATGCAGCAGCTACCACCATCAGATAGAGTACTTGATTCTAACAAACATTTGAATTTGAAACAGTAATCTAATTATTTGAGGCTTGGGATTTCTTTCAGGCACAAGTCCTTAGCTTCAGTCCCCAGTATTACAATGGATTATTTAATAGGAAAAAAATGGGGAAAGGAATGAATAAAAACAAAGGACAATGACATATATGTAGGAAAATATCACAATGAAAGCCACTACTTATGTATGCAAACTTGGAATGCTAATAAAGGGAGGGTTGGCAGAATGGCTCCCAAAAAGAAAGGGTGGTGAGAAGAAGGGTCATGTTGCCATCAATGAAGTGATGACACAGGAATACACCATCAACAATCACAAATGCATCCAAGAAGTGCATATCTCAGGCACTCAAAGAAATCTGGAAATTCACTGTGTAGGAGATGGGGACTCCAAATGTGAACACTGATATCAGGCTCAACAAAGCCGTCTGGGACAAAGGAATAGAGAATGTTCCATATCATATCTGTGTTCAGAAAAACAATGTACTGAAAATGAGAATTCACCAAACAAGCTCTAATACTTTGGTGACCTATATCCCTGTTACCACATTTAAAAATCTATAGTCAATGTGGATGGTAAATACCTGCTTAGAGTCAAATAAAGTTATAAAACTGCAAAAAAATTATCCAAGAAACTAGAAATGGGCCATTGGGAGCAGATGCATTAAGGGAGGGAAGACAGTAAAATATGGGAATATTGAGAGTAGAAAGAGGGAATACTGGGAGTGGAAACATTCAAGCATTAAGGGGGATGGTGGTTGGGGAAATGGTGTAGTGGAAAACTAAACTAAAATGAAAGCTACATTAAAAAGCTTAAGTTGAAAATTTACAATCTTCTAACCCAAGAAAAATTCAATTATAGAGGACAGTAGAACACCAGTAAAAGGAGGAGAGGAAGTTCTCAGAGTTTAAAATTTAAATGGGGATGGTAGGATTGGTGAAACAAGAGAGTGGGTTAGGCAAAATTAAGGATGTATGAAGAAGCCTTATGGAAAGCCACTAGTTTGTATGCTAATTAAAAAACAATCTATAAGCTGGGTGTGGAGGCAGAAGCAGGTAGATCTCTGTGTGTTCGAGGCCAGTATGGTCTACATAGACAGTTCCAGGCCAACTTGGGCTATAGAGAGATCCCGTCTCAAAAAGACAAAAAAATCTATAAAAATGGAGTTTGAACATAAGTACCCTACATTGGTGGACAGTAGTCCTCCCAGTGACAAATGTTATTAAATGAAAATCTCAGTACCAGGCACAGGATACCACACTATGAGTTATTAATCAGGAGACACTCAAGGCAGTCTAAACAATGCAGGCTCTTGCCATTGTTCTTGATTTCCCACCATAAATAGATGGTAAGATCTTATTGTTGAAAACATTACTCACTTTGAATGTAGGACATAGGGAAATCAACCTCAACTGATGAGGAAACTCCCACTTCTGGCTAGCTTACACATCACTAGAAGGTGCTATGCAGGCAGCTGGGAGAGAAAAGGCATCAGTATTCTCACTCATCACTGGATCCTGCATGTTATAATACTGACCTGACTGACAATATGGGCCTACTGGTGAAATAGTGGCATGAAGGTTATGGAAGTAACCAACCACTTTCTGATTAGATTTAAGGTCTGCTTCACAGGAAGGAATTTACGTCTGGCATTGTAAATATGGATAAAATCCCATGACTGGAGATATCATAGAACCTGGGGGGAAGGGAACCTACTGTTTTTGCTTTGCTAAATTGTCATACTGTCAAACTACTTTCTAAATATTTATGCTTATATATATGTGTTGCTCTCAAATTTGGCCAGAAAAGCTTTTTTCAATGGGCAGTAGCTAATATAGAGACTCACAACTGGTCAAATTCCTGATTATAAGTAACTGCAAGTACTCGGCTGTGTATGAGTCACTATAGCAACCTCTCTCCATCCAAATCCCAGGAAACATTGCAGAAGAAGGGGGAAGAAAGAATGTAAGAGCCAGTGAATTGGGAGGAGAACTGTAAAATGCTGACTTCTGGACATGACATGACTGTTGCACACATGAACTTGCAGCAGCTGTGCTTTCCTGCACAAGACCTGTACAAGATCTAGCCACTCAAAATTCCATCATGGATAGGGGAAGGGCCCCTGAGTCCCTACTCTTGGCAGAGGAAAGTTGCTGAGGCAGGGATAGTCATTCTCCGTTGGGGATACAGCTATTGCTAAGTTGCCCCATAGTGATGTGTATATGGGTAGCACTAATTGGATTCAGGCAGTTATTAATAACAATAAAAAATGAGGACATGAGGCTACAAAGGAGACAGGGTCAAGGGTACTGGAGAGAGGTAGTATTTACATTGCATAAATGTATGAAATTCCCAAAGAATAAAATAAAAATTATTATATAACAACAGCAGCAGCAGCAACAACAACAACAACAACAACCCAGTTATCTGCCACTCCCATTGTCTTAAATACACACATACATCTACACAGTTTGTTTGGTTTTCTGATGATTACATACATAGTACTAGGGCACTAAAGACTAATGCATGTCAACTGAAATATCAGTTTATGAGCAATTACAATTTCCCTAAATCCTCTTGATAATTTATGAGAGTTTCAGTACCAGTGTGGAGATGCAAAGAACAAGAACTTGAAGGAAAGGAGAGGTGGAATGATGTAAATATGTAAAATGTTGGAATTCAGTCATTAAATGAAAAACAATTCTTACTTCATAAGTATGAATATGTAGTTCCTGTCTTCCCTTTGGCCAGATGCCCTGCAGTCTACACTGTAAATGGTGGCATTTGATTTTCTTTGTTCTAATCCTCTTCCCTCTGCCATATCCTCATCCACAATAAGTCTTCATGATATCTAGGAAGTCATACTGACTCCTTTCTGTTAAAGATTTAAGTTAAAAATTTTAACTGTTCTGACTCTGTAAAACTGTTTAACAACTATTATTTCTCCATTAAATTATTAAGCTTTGTCAATCATTAAATGCTTCTTTGCCTGTCTTATTCTGTCATATAACATGTCCCCTTACTGAGTGGTTTTAAAGTTTTAGATAGGGTAGGATATTTTCACCTTCCCACATTTTTAGTTTAACGACCTATAGCTCAGGCTATCAGATATGTGAACAACTAGTTTATGTTCTGAAAGGTACCTACACCTAAAAAAACCCATAGACCATTTAACTAAGATCTCTCACTTTGTAACCTGGGAATATAATATCCTAAGAGAACTCAGATTTTAGCTTAGGCATTTGCCAGTTATTTTATGATATGAGCAAGAAAGAAAACCAAATAGCTTTCTCAAGTTAATATTTTATCTACCTCTAGACCACATCATTTCTATCAGGATTCCAACCTGAATAATAATGTTTATTCTTGGCCTTGTATGACTTCTGGGAACTGATGCTCTTAACTGTCATCGCTTCAGCTAAGCTCACTCTTACTATTACGCATACATCTCCAACTCAGGGGTCCCCAACAAAACTACTATTCAGGAGGCATTAGATACAGTAAGATTTTGTAGGAATAAAGTTTCTATATTTCACTATAAGTAATTATCAATAAAAATAGATTCTGTAAAGGTATATATTGTAAGCCCTACAGCTAGCACCAAGAAAACAACTTTAGAAGTTATACATGCATATACTACAGGCCTATTAGAATGGCTAAAATCCCAAATACTGATAACACCAAATGCTAACAAGAATGTGCAGTGATAAGAACTCTCATTCATTGTTGGTGGAATGCAAAATGCTATAGCCAATTTAAAAGACAGTTTGCCATTTTCTTGGAAAATCACATAGCGCATCCAGCAATCGCAGTCCTCGGTATATACACAATGCATTGAAAACTGAAATCCATGGAAAACTATGCACAAATATTTACAGAATCTTTATTTATAATTGTCAGTCCTAGTTTATTATATGAAATTTTGTAAGTTTTGAATGTTTGAAACTAATAAAAAATTCTTTTTAACTTTTACAAAAACTTTATTGAGAATTTCATACATGTATATAAGGTGTTTTGAACAAATCCATGCCCACTCCCACCCCTCCAACATTGCCCCTCTGAAGAGGTAATCCATCTGTGTTCCTAAAATCTTTTAAGGATTAGATACAAGCTTCCAAATACTTTTGACATTTTTTGGCCTTTGGAACAGAATATGTTGTCAGCAGGCCCAAGGACATTTTGACTTTTAGGCAAGAAACTGTCTACATTTCTTTGGGGTCTTTTAACCCTAACTGCCTAGCCGATTCCTACCTCCTATTCTTATCATGCCATCCTCTGAAGGGGTTAGCCAAATTGCCAATAGGGAATAGGGATGCAACCACTCTGGCTTCTTCCATGCTGAGTGGGGATGCAGGGTGAGGCAATGGGAGTACCCCTTCAGTGGGTCTATCTAAAAGACTCCCAAATTGCATTAACTCTTGTCTCTGAGAAGAAAGTCCTTGAATCATGAATGGGAGATGTGAAGGAGAAGTAAAGGCAAAAGTAATTAGCATTACAAGTTCTAGACAGGGAACTAGAAAAAAGTCAGAACAGGGTAATTTTCAAATGTTCATATGAGAGTCCACTGGAGTTCTTGACATTGGAGTTTCCAAAAACATCCCTCTATTGGGTTCTTCCTCATTTTTCCTTTGTATTCCAAGGCTGAACTAGTTGGCTGGGAAGAGTGGCTGGATACCCAGGTGTATTAGTCAGGGTTCACCAAAGAAACAGAACTAATAGAATGAATACATATGTATAGGGATTTATCAGCTTAGCTCACAAGATAGAGTATGAGTAGTCCAACAATGGCTGAACCACACTGGAGAGGCTGAGACTCTATAGTCACTCAGTCCCCAGGGCTGGATATCTCAGTAGTCCCAATCTGGTGCTGAAGGTCTGATGAATTCCAAAAGATCTGCTAGTCTTCAGTCTACAGCAGCAAGACCAATTCACCAGCGAGAGAGAAGGCAAGCAGCAAAAAACAAAAACAAAAAAACCAAAAAACAAAAAAAAATCTCCTCTGCCATGGCCTTTTATACAGGCTGCCATCAGAAGGTAACACCCACATTTAGGGTGTGTCTTCCAGCTTCAGATGATCCAATTAAGAAAATCTCTCTCATTTCAGTTAATTCCAGATCCAGTCAAGTTGACACCCAGGATTAGCCATCACACTAGGTGAGGGTCCAGTGACCCTGCTTGGCACTCCTTTAATGAATGAGCACAACCGTCAACAAGCCCAACTGTGACTATGTTTAGTGATCAGGCTCAGTGGAAGTTGTGTTGATGGTAGTTATTTCATGCAGAAGGGATTGCTGTATAGCATTATCTTAGTAAAAGGACCTGGAATTTAAAAGGATTTGGTGCTAGGAGCTACATATGAGGGAGAACATACGTTTCTTTTTCTGAGTCTGTGTTACTTTGCTTAGTATAACAGTTTCTAGATTCATCCATTTACCTGAAAATTTCATTATTTCAACTAATAAAAATTAAAAAAATACTTCTGAGGGCAAACAAAACAATTTATAAGCTATGGCCAGCTGCCAGGCAAAGAGTTTGTAACTTTTGAATTACAAGTGCTATCACATCGGAGAAGGAGAGTTTAGAGGTCATGTCTAGGAAGTCTATTCATGTAAGATACACATCACCAAGCTGAAAGCAGATAAATATTGATGTGATTTATGTATAGTATGGAGAATGATTAGAATGTCTAGGTTTCTTATGTTCTAAACAGCGGCTCTATATCATGAACTGTTGAAATTTATGAACACCCAAACCTGGATCTTTAAGAATTGAAAGCATTTTTCTTTCTAAATCCTTCTCTGTTTTTGTTAAGGTTCAGATAACCCGGCCCCCTCACCAACAGGGCCTCACAAGCCCCTGAGAAAAGGAAACTGGGTTGATAAGCACCCTGGTCTTTGAAGTCAAGAGAAGCAGACTTTTCTCCACTGTTTGGCCAGTACAGCAGGCTTCCCCTTTGATCTCTAAAGAAGGCTGGTTTTAACAGTCCCCCTCCCCCACTTCCCCCTTCCCAACTTAAAAAAAAAAAACATCTTCCTGCCTTCTGCAGGAAGCAGAAGCCTCTCCCTTTACACCCCAGCTCACCATCTGGGCAGACATTTTCCCTGCCCGGAGGGGAATCTGTCCCATGTGTTCCTTTGCTAATAAACCTTATTTTGATGGAATTTTATCTGTGCCTCGGTGCCTCATCATCCATTTGCTCATTCTCTGCCAACTTTTTACCTATCAGGAAGGAAGGAAGGAAGGAAGGAAGGAAGGAAGGAAGGAAGGAAGGAAGGACGGAAGGAAGGCCGCGTGTGGTTCTGTCTGGAATTCGGTTGGCAGAGTCTCCAGGTACAGAGCTGTAGAAAGCTTCTTTGCTGTGTCTGGGCCGATCCAGGCTGTTCCCTGCAGAATAAACTCTATTCCAACGGAGTTCTATCTGTGTCCTGGTGCTTTCTCCTGATCAACCGGATTCATCCATTGCCTACTTTATCTATCAGTTTTAGGGAAAGCTTAACCTGTGAACAGAATCATTGTTTTTAAATACACTCTTGTTAATTCAAAATCCCAATCTCAGGATGAACAAGTTGAAGTTAAAAATCATTCAATGGGTTTATTTAAGTTGATAAAATACATGTATTGAAAACAACCTTTACATGCTTGGTGCTTCTAAAGTGAACAAGGATACTGGAAGAAGCAAACAAGCAAACATATCCTGTGGATGATGAATACAGTAGGGAATGTGAAGTTGCCAGTGCTTCCTAGCTATTAGCATTTTCCAGATAACATCTCATTGCTCTCTCCATACAACTGTGCAGTGTGTCACCCATAATTTCTGAACAAATCTGAGGGCTTGAGCATCTTTACTACTTTGTTCAAAGACCTACAATTACAAAATGCTAGTAGGTTCTGTGCTTTCTCTCTCCATGACAAAGAAAATGGGAATGCATGGTTAATTAGTATGTGTAGGAGAGAGTGACTATGTACCCCACCAAACTGTATCTTAAAAGACAGGACTACAGATATCTAAGAATGAGATAGTGTTCCATGAATAGTTCTGAACACTCATTAATAAAATTGAACTAATGAGCTTCCCGCCAAGGGACAACTAGCTGTCCATATCATTCTAGAGACATGATATTCCATGTTGAGCAAGAAGGAAGGCCTCCTGTTTTTTAAAGTGTAGTCCAAGGTGAATTGAAAAACTAATTAGAATTCATATTTATATAACATTCTTTAATTAATAAAACATTTTTGCTTTCATTATGGACTCCTGACAGCGGCCCTACGAAGTGGTAATGAAAAGCATTTTCAAAATAAATTTTGTCCTATGAAATAAATGGTGAATTTAGTTTCTTAAAATGACTTACCCAGATATTTTTCTTCATAAGACATCATCAAAGAATTAAATTATTTTTTCTCTTAAAATAGATACAATATTTTGCAGTTTTGAGACTTGGCAGAAATTTTCATCAGAAGAACCCATTTCTAAGGTTATTATGAACGGCAATAAGGACTGGATTTCTATGTCGTAAAATTTGCTCGACAGCCACCTTTACATAAAATGGGATATACCTATAATCCTCTTGGTCTAAGCTGTCATAGTCCCATTTCAAATATCTGTGATGCAGTAAGTAGAGAGAAGTTAGAGTTACAAGATCCTTGTACATACTGAAATATCATGCCACCCACCATCTGATGTTTCTTAAACTAAAACACCCTGCAGACAGACCTCCTAGGTCTTTCCTGCCAACTCTAATATTAAAACATAAATAGTAAAGTGGTCTCCAGCATTAAACTCAAGGCTGGCTGTCCTGTAGTAGGAATGATTTTGGTTATTAATATATCTATAGTCTCAAGTTCAGTCACCATAGAGTCAAAAGGTTTTATTCAAATCCCAAAAATCCCATGCAGGATTCCAAAGCATGGATAATTCAGTCCTTGTCTGTGTACAGCAGTCACACAAAATATCTGCCAAAATTGTGGGGAACTTGCAGAACTGGCTAGAGCTTTGGGAGACTTTGCTTCAGTTTCATTTTGACTCTTCTTTGATAATCCAATCCCTAAATCTATTGCTTCTAGAAACTCCCACACCTGGGCACAGGTAGTTTTTCTCCCTAATGCTGTCAACGACTTGGCACATGCAAATTAATTGTCAATACCAATGGCAAACATTGCTTTTGCTCCATATTAATAAAATATCTCAAAGGGATCTGTAAAGCAGGCTGATTTCCTATACATAATTAATTCCTGCCTGTTGCTTAATTGAGAAAGTACAAGCACAGCTGTGACTGTAACCTTATCTTCCTCCCAAGTCCCCAAAGTTTCTAATATCTGCTGTAACTCCTTTTTCTGTGGCTTGATAGGATTTTGATTCATGAGGATGTGGGGAATTATTTACCCTTTATTAAGGAAAGGAGCCCCCTATTACATAGCCAAATTGAACTTCACACGCACCTAATCAAAAAGTAGGCAAATATCATGACATGCATCACTACCTGTTAGTAGCTGGCTGTGCTTCTGTTTTGATTGCTCATACTGCTCTTGTGAAGGAGAGGAATGATCATTTCCCAAGTGAGATCCAAGCTACCACTATGGATACAGCTTCAGAGTCTTGCTTCTGTCTATGTCTCCTTCAGTCTTCAAACCCAGAATATCTGTTCTCTTTGCTTTGGGGGTAGGGATGATAGAAAGAAATCCATTTCTCGACACAGCTTTCCAGAGTTGATTCAGAGAAACAGTGTTTGATTTAGTTAAAATGCAACTTTCCGTGCTTTAGGCTTTAAGAAAGGTCAGACCCACAGTTTCGCTGAAAGCTTTGCATTCTCCAGGGTCTTGTTGACATAGTAGGAGTCAGACAGACCGACTCCAGCAGTTACTAGCTGTGTGACCTTGGGCAAATCACTTGACCTCTCTGAGTCTTAATTTTCTTGTCAGATGAGGAAATTCTGCAGAGCATGTACCTGCCATTGAAGATCCTTTGTCTTATGGATTGGGAGGCTGGGGCTATTGCCACAGCTCTACATATACCACTACTGAGATCTTTCCTTCATGGATGGCTACATGCTGTAGCAGAGGGATGAGAAATAGAGTTAACTATTGCCTGGTTTTCCCAGGAGTTTTATCACCAAGTTCAGGAGAGTCACAGGCAAACAGACTTGTTGGTTATCCTAGCAGTGATAAGTCAGCTATTTCTATTTACTGCCCTGGACTGCAAAGGCTGTAGCTGTGAATCCTCTTTCACTGCATTTTGTACTAAAGAAGAAATGTTGAGGTTCAACTCTCTGTTTGCTGTCAGTAAAGTATAGAAAAGATAAGGATGGTACTATATTTATTTAGTTTTCAGAAATAGATAAAAACTTTAAACAAGTATTTGCATCTCACCCAAAAGATATTTTATAAACACATGCAAACATATGATACACATCTATTCTTATTCTTCATCTAATTCATAGCATTCTATGTACAATGTTTCTTGCTTTCTGCTTTAATATAACAGGGAGGCTTTACAATATTGGTACATATGTAGTGAACTAATTTCTTTTTACAAAGGTACAAAATCTACTGCATAGATATAATGCGATTTATTTAAATGGTTACCTATTGACAGATAGTGATTTCATATCTTATTCTATTACAAATAACCCTGCAATGACTCTGTATATACGTGTCATTATCTGGCATGAGAACACTAGTAAGATAAATATCATGGACTGGTGATATTAAAATGGGTTCATTGGAATAATAAAGCCTAAACACTTTTAAGTCTGGGAGAAGTAAAAACTTGGAAGAAGGAAATCCAGTGAAAGTAACAGTACAAGTTGAAATCTTAGTCTACAGGCTTATGTCTTCTCAAATCTCTCTATACCAGCCCCCTTTCCTTTTTTATTACTGGGGTTTCCTAGGAAGGGTAAGAACCTCTAATTGCTTAGGGGATGGGAAGGAGGTAAACAATCTGGACCCAGGTTGACAAAGAACAGAAAGTGTTAACTTGGCTCTTGGTAATTGGTCTGGGTCTAGCAGCAGTTGGGAAGGGGGGAAAGGTCAGCAGAGTCCTCCCAGACATATATGCAAGTGCAAAGCTAGTTTTGTGCTTACTGGTTTGCTTCCTTGAACAAGCCATCTTACTACTATGAGAAATTGGTCAACGTTAGGATATGAACTCTGGTCTATACAGTTCAAACTCTGTGTTCTCACCACAAAACTGCGTTTTAACTTTCTAAGCTAACATTGGCCTTTTGCAATGAGCAATTTTAGCTCTCTCTATCCTGTCAACTATGATGAAAATCAAGCCCTAAGACCTGGCTGTGTAAACACAAATTAAACAGTAAATTAATTTCAGAACCTGGACTGGGCTATACAGCATCATATTTCAGTGGGATTGGGATTCCTCGCCAACTTTCCTAGGGTGAATGTAGATTCCCTGTAACTACAGCCATTGAGTTTGTTCTATATTAGCAGCACCTCCTGGAACATGGTCAGAGTTCTGAGGCTGCAGGGCAATGCCATGGGAAGGGATGAGAAAAGACCAGATTCCAACCTAAAACCAAAAAGGAACCTTGAACATGTGTAGTTTATTTGGTTATAACTCACTCAAATAGCAAATTACTGAAGATTCAGTTTTTGTTCCTTTTGTGCTCTGGTCTTTCCAACCATGTCTTTAGATGTCTCTCAGAATGTGGAGGTGGTAAGTTCATACAGCTATACACATGTTCTTGGGAAGCAAATGTTTACTCCTGATTTGAGAAGATTGCATTTGTTGCTAAACTGGTCCCATACAGCTAGTCAGCTCACAAGTTTTCAATGATAAGGTGATAAAGTGGTTAGATAATAAAGAGGGGATATTTAGGTTTGGTTTTCATTCTTCTCTTAGTCTTATGATGTGGCACTGACTAAAATCATGAACAGGGTAGGCAGAATCAGATGCTAACACAATTTGATTTAACTTGCTTTTGTGACAGTGGTGGTCTAGGGAAGATGAAATCCATGAATTCATTAGTGATTGTGTGTAATTGGTTAGAATGGAATGTGTGTGTGTGGGGGGGTGGGTGGGTGGGTGTGGGTGTGGATGTGAGAGAGAGACAGAGAGACAGAGAGAGACACACAGAATGAGAATTATAGGAGAATATTTTATCTGTTCTGTCTCATCATTGGGTGTAAGAATAGAATCGAATTGTCAGTAAGAGCAGCACAAGGGTGGTTTGGCTTGGGATAGGGGGAGTAATGACACATAGATTATAGCATACTCCATTCAACCTATAAAGATGTGTATAGTCTTACTGTCTTTGAGAGGAAGACTGTCCCTAGCTGAGCAAAACTCCCTTACAGACAGTGTAGTAGTTTAACAGCTCACTAAACCTGGAGAGGAAAGGAAGAGCAATGTTACTAATGTGTCAAAGGAGAAACTATTATGGGCCTTGGTGCCAGATAAATTATTGACTAGTAACAAAATTGAAAATGTGTACCAACTGGTAAAAAGAACCCGCCAGGCTCAAGCTCCTAGGAATAACAACAAAAGTAAAAAATGACAAAGAATTGCTAATTGTTAGTGATTTCTTACTGTGCAAAAAGGATTTTGCTAATAATGATGCAGAGGCTATCTCTTTTCATTCTAACAGCAACTTTAAAATATTTTACTAT
The DNA here is from genome assembly GCF_000622305.1 of Nannospalax galili. Taxonomy (NCBI): domain Eukaryota; kingdom Metazoa; phylum Chordata; class Mammalia; order Rodentia; family Spalacidae; genus Nannospalax; species Nannospalax galili. The sequence goes on from NW_008333781.1 coordinate 90,726, forward strand.
TTTTATTTTATGTGTATGAGTGTATTTTCTGCATGTATGTAAGTGTGCGTGTGTCATGCAGTGCCCATGGGGGTCAGAAAAGGGCATCAGATCCTCTGGAACTGAAGTTATGGACAGTTTTTAGCCACCACATGGGTGCTGGGAATTGAACCTGGGTCCTCTATAAGAGTAGCTGGTGCTCTTAACTGCTGAGCCATCTCTCCAGCCCACCTAAGAATAACTTTAAAAGGTACACGTACTGATACTCTTCATTTTACAGATGAAAATACAGTCTTGGAGAGATTAATTTTTATAATGGGTTAAGTGGTAAAGATAAAGCTCCTCATAAATGACTAGTTATTTCCTCAGGGAAAGAAACAGTAAGGTATAAATCACTAGTCTTATTAGAAATTATACTTTATTTGAAGTCAGTCACTAGAAGGAGATTGTTGATATGAATAAAGTTTGTTGGTTCAGTCAGTGCTGCCTTTGTTCTAATATTAAATTCTAAAGTAATTAAGTAATAATCAACTTACACAACATTTTATAGGCTGATCTTAAAGACTCTTGAGTCTGAACACAACCATAAGAGATAAGCAAGGAAAGCAATAATACTGGCTTTTTTCCTTGGTGCGTTGATTCATGGAAGTTACTATGTAACCTGGTACAAGCCTCTTTTTAATTCAGGTCCATACTTTTTGGTATTATTTTAATCAGCAATTCATATCTCAAAAGTTGATTTCTATTTCCCTCCAATCCTGTAAAATAATTATCTGCCATCACTGCTGGCAAAGACATATGAGGTAATCAAATGGGCCATTGGCAGGCATCCTCTTGGTTAATGAAGTTAATACCATGCTGGACCCAAAGAGACATTATTCTCTGAACTGAATGACTGATAACGTTTCCTGTTTGAGAAAGTAACTTGGCCACATAACTTAAGCGCAAAAGCATCCTACAAGGATCCTACTCAAAGAAATTGAGAGTGCTGCTTTTACTGTTGTCCCCCTCCAGGGACCACTTCCCACAACTTGTTCAGATGCTTGACCCAAGACATGATGCTACCCTCGTCACAAATTGCAAAACACCATCCACATTTACAACTTAAAAAATATTTTCCCTGCAGACAAACACCTGGTAAAATCACACACACACACACACACACACACACACACACACACACTCCTCTCTAGCTAGGCTGTGCTTAAAAGATTAAGGCTGCTCCTAAATGGCCATTAACTGTAGTAATCAAACACCCAATGGCTGGGGCTTAGAGCAAGGCTGTTACTAACTGAAATTTTTTTCTATTCAATTCTTGATAGCCTATCCCAAAGGGACACAGACAAGTACAAATGAACTAAAGGAAGAAGGAATAAAAGGAAGGAAAAGAAAGAGATCAGTGATATTATAGCTCAGCCTGTCAGACCTGGAAAGGGAGGAAGAAGAGAAGAAAAGAAATAAGAATAGAACATGCATGTTACATCAGAAGCTTAGCTGGGGGTGACCACAAACACATATTTGTAGAAGACAAACGATGCTCATTTTCCCACCAATGAGGCATAGGATTCACACTGGTCCTGGAACAATCTCTGCACCACCATTTGGTTGGTTCTTGGACTACATCTTAATCAATGTGTGCCTTCACCATTCAGAGTTGCTAGGGAGAAGGCAGCAGTCACTAAATGGGAAGAGAACTGTTATCAATTGCAATCTGAAGAACAACTAGGCTTGAATCTCACGCCCAGACACACAAAATAAATAAGTGGAAAATTTATTCTGGGGAAAGGGAGGGGATTTGTCTTTAAATTGGAAACAGGGCTTGCAAACAACTTAAAGAAGGAGCAAAAGAGAATCCAGTTTGAAACAAACTCACTAATAGCAATGATTGAAACAGAGAGGAAACAGAAATACAGAGACTCAGCTATGCCCTTCTTACCCCTTTTAATCTTTATAGACATGTGAAGAAAAGTAATGTTCTTATCACACCGGCATCAGACATTTATATCTTTTCTGACATATCCTGTTACGTACTTTGTGTACGTGAGTGCTAATACAACAGTACCGCAAGGTAGTGTTACCCCACTTATGTTACAGACATAGAATGGAAGCCCACAGAATGGTGGACTCATTTCTCAAAGATCATACACAGTTCCAAAGAATGATGACTTTGAGCTCAACTCTGTCTGATTCTGAAGCCCACATTGATTTCTAATAATTACACTAAACATTCTGTAGACACTGCATCTCTTCTGAAAAGTGAAAGTTGGTTGTAGGGGGGTGGATAGTTTGTAAGCCTATGAGACTAGAATGAATTCATTTGTGAGTTTTATAGCAATATTTGTACGGATTCTGACCCTCATCAATAACGTACTATATAAACAAAGCATATCATTTCCCCGAGTTGCCATCTCCTTGTAAAGAACTGTAGGTGATGTTGTAGAAATTTAGCATTGATTAATCAAGAGAAGCCAAGATATAACAGAAAAAACTACCTAAACTATCTTTCTACCAAATTTAAGACTTCATGGATAGCCCCTGGTCCCACAACAGAAATTTTTTCAAAACTGAGCAGCAGTATAAACCCTATAAGACATAAAATTGAATGAGGTTTTAACCTTTAAAAATATCTTCATTTCATTATTAAAATACACAATTTCATACAGAAAAATTCATTTTTAATGAAATTGACATTAAGATGTTTGCACATGCGTTTCTAATCTCTATATTACTAGTCACAATCGGTTACTGAGTTTCTTGGCATCTGAGCATGGATATAAAGTCATCAGGTAGATTTCAATGGTAATGTTTTTCACACCTATGAATTACTAAGGAGCAAATTTTTATACTTTGAAGAATTATTTATTTTTTATTTATACACCCACTTCCCAGGTAGCACCCTCCCATAGCCTCCCTCCCCTGACTAGAGCCCTTATACT
>NW_008333781.1:94508-95926 GCF_000622305.1 Nannospalax galili
GTACAATTGGCCCTGATAAACCAATTTATTTTTACTCTTAAAGTCGTTTGAGGACCTGTTCCTCAGGGGTCACATGAGCTTGGGAGGAACCCTGGCTCCTTTCTTTTACCAGTTCTGCCTATGTGAAGATAAGTCAAAGGTACTGCTCGACCATGGTTAGCTTTGCTTGGAAGCATGGAGGAAGTGATTCTTCTGTGTCGACCCTCCTCTTTGTAGACTGGACACTGGTTCAAGTCCATCTGGTGGGGTCTTCTAAGCCTCCTTGATCAAGAGGACAGGTGACCCACCGCCATTACAGGACACTTTGAGAGATGCTCATAGTTCCCTGGAACTAGTCAACCTAGGAGGGCAAGGAGCAAATACTGTCCTTTATGTTTCTCTTACCAAACTAGTATAGGCCTTAAAGTATGTCTATTAAACATCCAAGAAGGTTAGTTCCACCAGTCTGGTACTTTTAATTACTGTGTGCCATGTAGATAGATCTTGGAAAAAGACCAATTGTTCTCAGATAAACCTTACCTAGATATATGTTTCTTGAACTGCTATGTATAATTTGTCAGTAGGTTGTAGGAGTAATATGGGTCCCTCTGGTTTTCAAAACTAGCTAGGCATTATTTACCTCTCGCATTGTCTCACCACTCCACCATAGTTTTTCTACTTAAGGTGCCCCCATTTCCCCCCTTTCTCCCCTAATAATACCCTTCTACGGTCTACCTCTCTTGAGCTCCTTCTTTCCCTTTATGCTATAGGTTCCTTGTATACCCTTCCCTCCCCCCTCCCTTAAACTAACCCAATCTTTGTCTCTATCTCCCTTATAAAGGCCTGTTTCCTACTGTTCTTCTCTTTCAGGTTCTTTCTTTTCCTTTACCTCCCTGTTTCCTTTCCATTATCCTGGTTCCTGTAGTTATGTTTGGATACATAATTATCAGGGTTTGTTTCTAGGATCCACATATGAGGGAGAACATATGCCAGTTTTTTTTCTGAGTCTGTGTTACTTCACTTCGTATAACAGTTTCTAGTTCCATCCATTTACCTGCAAATTTCATGATTTCATTTTTGTTCACTGTTAAACTCCACTGTACAAATTCAGCACATTTTCATTATCTATTCATCATTCGAGGAACATTTAGGTTGTTTACATTTCTTAGCTATTGTGAAAAGAGCAGCAACAAGCATGGTTGAGCAAGTATCTCTGTAGTAGCATGTTGGTCTCATGGATCATATGGCAGATTTATTTTCAGTTTTTAAGAGTCCTCCACACCAATTTCCCCAGTGGTTGCACCAGTTTACAATCTTACCAGCAGTGCATGAGGTTTCCTCTTTCCTTGCATCCTTACCAGCATTTGGTGTCATTTGTTCTACTGATCTTAGCCATTTTGACTGGGGTTAGATGAAACCTTGAGGTAGTTTTGATTTGC
>NW_008333781.1:96473-101251 GCF_000622305.1 Nannospalax galili
TGTTCCATTGATCTATGGGTCTATTTTGTGCCAGTACCATATTGTTTTTATGACTATAGCTCTGTAATACAGCTTAAAAATGGGTATAGAAATTCCCCTGGCATTGCTCGTAGTGCTCAGGTTTGTTTTGGCTATCCCAGGTCTTTTGTGCTTCCATATGAATCTTAGGATGATTTTTTCCAATTCTGTGAAAAATGACATGGGGATTTTATTTATCATTTTTATTTTATGTGTATGAGTGTATTGTCTGCATGTATGTGAGTGCACCTGCGTCATGCAGTGCGACAGAGGTCAGAAAAGGGCATTGGATTCCCCTGGAGCTGGAGTTAAGGAAGGTTCGTAGCTGCCATGTGGGTGCGGGAACTGAAACCCGGGTCCTCTGCAAGGGCAGTCAGTGCTCTTAACCGTTGAGCCATCTCTCCAGCCCCAGCTTAGTTATGTTTCACAAGCATAGTAACCACAACGTATCCAGAGATGCAGTGCGACAGAGGTCAGAAAAGGGCATTGGATTCCCCTGGAGCTGGAGTTAAGGAAGGTTCGTAGCTGCCATGTGGGTGCGGGAACTGAAACCCGGGTCCTCTGCAAGGGCAGTCAGTGCTCTTAACCGTTGAGCCATCTCTCCAGCCCCAGCTTAGTTATGTTTCACAAGCATAGTAACCACAACGTATCCAGAGGAGACACTTGGTAAAGTCAAATTGAGCAAGGAAAAATCACACCAAAAGAAGAAAATGCAGAAGAGTGTTCCAAAATATTCAGAAATCCAGCTCTTATCAATTGACTCTTAAAAGCCAGTTGCTGTTACAGGAAACACATTGATTTTTTTATATATATATTCAAGCACTTATATTTAGTCAAAATACATTTAGTATAGTAAAACAGAATGTTGATTTTGAACTCAGATAAGTCTGGATTTTAAAATAAGTCTATCACTTAAAGTAGGAGGTATGTGTCCTTAAGAAATTCTTCGTGCTTACAAGTATCACCATTTTAATTTCTAAAAGTAGCTGTAACGACATTCACTGCTACTAAGCATCAAGATAAGACATGAAAATACAGCGTGGGATATAAATGTAATGCATGGTTCTTCTTTCTTTCCCTGAAAGCATAGATTGTTTACTCTCCATAAGGAAAAGGACAAGGATCACTGGGAAAGGAAGCAAAGACAATAAACGGAAAATCAAAATTAAGTCTGTAGAGGAATTTGCTCCTACTGTCTCTCTAAAGATCCTCATTGTGCTGAGTCATATGAGCTCCTGAGGAAAAGCAGAACCTGGAGCATCAAGGACTTCTATTATAGGTACAAATATTTAAGGTAAATTAAAAGGAATGTTATGTTTTGACCTTGGAAGAGAAATCAGTGTTAGAACAAGTGGTGATTAGATCAGTTAGTGAATGCAAATGTTCCTGTCTTTTTAAGTTTAGAAGATAGACATTTCAAATCTGATACTCTCTAATGTTTGTATTAAAACAGAAAGGAAATTTTCCAAGGCCCAGAGGGCTGACTGATTTGAAAACATTCTATCATATTCCTTTGCCCACAGCTGCTTGAAACTCAAGAACTGGTATAATCTGCCATAACTAAAGCACCATCATTTACTTAGTAGTAATTGTTCTCACAGTATATTCTAATTCCTGGACAATTACATAGGAGGAAATCCCCATATTTTAAACTCTGACCTTGAAAACTAACATCTAGTTAAATGCAATAAGAGTAAATATCACAAGCTTAATTTTGCCACACAACAAACTTCTTTCATTTTTGTCTTTATTTTTTTTCAATATAGCACATTTAAAAATTTTTTTACAAAAACTTTATCAAGAATTTCATTCACGCATATAAGGTGTTTTGATCAAATGCATGCCCACTCCCTCCCCTCCAATATCCCCCCCTCTGAAGAGGTAACCCTAAAATCTTTTAAGGATTAGATACAAGCTCCCAAATACTTTTGACATTTTTGGCCTTTGGAACAATGTATGTTGCTCACAGGCCTAAGGACATTTTGACTTTTAGGCAAGAAACTGGCTACATTTCTTTGGGGTCTTTTTACCCTGTCTAGCCAATTCCTACCTCCTATTCTTATCACGCCATCCTCTGAAGGGGTTACCCAAATTGCCAACAGGGAATAGGGATGCAGACCGCTCTGGCTTCTTCCATGCTGAACAGGGACGCAGGGTGAGGCAATTGGAGTACCCCTTCAATGGGTCTGTCTAAAAGACTCCCAAATTGTGTAAGTCTTGTCTCTAAGGGGAGAAGAAAGCCCTTAAATCATGAATAGGAGATGTGAAAGAGAAGTAAAGGCAAGAGTAATTAGCATTACAAGTTTTAGACAGGGAACTAGACAAAAATCAAAACAGGGCAATTTTCAAATGCTCATGAGAGTCCATTGGAGTTTCTTGACAAGGGCTTCCAAAAGCATCCCTCTATTGGGTTTTTCCTCATCTTTCTTTTGTCTTCCAAGGCTGGGCTAGTTGGCTGGGAAGAGTGGCTTAGATACCCAGGTGAGGGTCCAGTGACCCTGCTTGGCAGTCCTTTAATGAATGAGCACAACCGTCAACAAGCCCAATTGCGATCAGGCTCAGCTGAAGTCGTGATGATGGTAGTTATTTCATGCAGAAGGGACTGCTGTATAGCATCATCTTATTTAAAGGACCTGGAATGTAAAAGGATTTGGCGCTAGGAGCCATATATGGGGAGAACATACTTCGTTTGTTTTTCTGAGTCTGTGTTACTTCACTTAGTATAACAGTTTCTAGATCCATCCATTTACCTGCAAATTTCATTATTTCATCTTTCTTTACTGCTGAATAGAACTCCATTGTGGAAATCTACCACATTTTAATTAACCACTCATCAGTTGAGGGACACTTAGGTTGCTTCTATCTCTTAGCTATTGTGAAAAGAGCAGCAGCAAACATGGTTGTACAAGTGTCTCTACAATAGGATGAGTCCTTTGGGTATATGCCAAGGAGTAGTATAACTGGGTCATATGGTAGATTCATTTTTAGTTTTTTAAGAATTCTCCACACTGTTTTCCATAGAGGCTGCACGAGTTTGCAATCCCACCAGCAGTGAATGAGCATTCCCCTTTCTTCACATCCTTGCCAGCATTTGGTATCATTTGTTCTCTTGATCCTAGCCAGTCTGATTGGGGTAAGGTGCCCTGTGGTAGTTGGAGGCCAGAGGGAGGCCAGAACCTGACACTCTCTGGCAGTCTCCAACAATCTTCTTTAAGAGAAGGGTTTTATTTGTGTGACTGAACAGAACCCAGAAGTCTGAAACTATATAACAGTTTCTGTCATACCTTTATAGTAAATCAAAATAAAACTCTTACCGTGTGTTTTATTTGCAGTGTTGGAGGTTGAGTCTAGGGCCTCATGCATGCTAGACACGAACTCTACTCCTGAGATTATCCCTGGGCCTCAAACTCTTATTGTCATTTGTGTGCTTTGGCCTCTAAGGGGAAATTTAAATGTACAGTTCTACAATGAAAATTTGAAAAGGTATCTTCTGATTTTTTTGTGTGTAACTTTGAAAAGCTTAAGAGACTTGAAGTGAACTGCACATTCAAAAATCTATTTCCTTGCCTATGGCTATAAGGGATGTCTACATACTTAAGCTATTCCCTCCAAATAGCTGTACTTTCATTTCTAACTTCTTTTATAGTACTGGGGACTGAATTCAGAGTCTCATGCATGCTAGGGAAGTGCTCTACCATTGAGCTGTGTCTCCAGCCCTGCTCTTTTCTTTCTTAAAAATTTCTCCATCTTCTCTCTTTGATGTGGATGGAGGAAATGTTCATTCTACTTTGCTCTGGATTCTGCCAGGAACAGCTAAAAATTGGCTATGTCAATACAAGGGCAGTGAAAAATCAAAATCATTTTTAATATAAAGAGTTAGTAGAGAGTAGGCAGGCATAGTCCATGTTGATGAACTTTCTCTGGTTATTACAGAGAAACTGGCTATAAAGAAACTCTGACTGCCTACAATCCCCATGATTTTCCTGAAGAGCAGAACTTCCACATTGTTATTCCCAACTTGGTGACCATTCTTATGTCTTCCGATCTTTCTCACCTGGAGACATGGTGGGACTTTTCCAAGTTCATGACTAACTGAACTATTTTTCCTAGAAGTAGCAATGCCAAGTGAAAAAGGAACTGAAAAATCTCATAAACCTCAAGTAAGTATGAAAGCAGACAGTCTTTTGACCCCCAAATGCCTGTGGTAAGTGCATAGACATACTATATTGTCATTCAAGGACTCAGAGGTAACTTGGGATCCCATTGATCTATTTCAGTTTCTTAAATGTGTTCTCCAAATAATGTGTTCAGAAATAAGAAACACACTTTTTGATGGCTTGAAAATAGGGCAGACACACGGATCTTTGGATGAGAAAAGGTGGTGCAGGTGAGAGCATATAGTAGACTCAAAGACAGACGTCGTAGATGAAAGGCTGTTAAAGGCAAAAGCCAGTGTATAAAACCATTTACTGTATGAGAAAAGGTATCAAACACACATCTGGTAAGAAGCTCAACATTTTAATATACTTTATTTGCCCTTTCAATATCCTTCAACAGTAATTAAAGAAGTAGATTATCATTTTCATAACTCAATAGATGCACTTAGAGTGCTTTTCCTTTCCCAATGTCGAAGTATAGCAAAATGTCATGTTTTCTCAATATCATCTATTTTTAAGAATTTATAAGTCTGTTATAGGCCACGTTCATTTTTTATTGTCGTGTCCTATATCTTTTTCAAAATATATGTAGATACATATTAA
>NW_008333781.1:101273-115032 GCF_000622305.1 Nannospalax galili
ATATATATATATATGATGCCATTTTCCTGGGTCATGTAATTTCAAGGTTTCATTGATACAATTCAACAAAGGATCTTGAGAAAATTCATTGATAACATTTTTTAGTCTTTTGTTGCATTCTATATTCCAAGGCAACTGATAGCTCTGAATGAGGCTTTTTGAATGAAAATGCTCAATTTCCTTTCTCTCAGTAAGTGTCACAAAACTATTTCTTAATAAATAAACAACCTATAACAACTAAAAGCTAAGAAGTGCATGAAATGAACATTTTTCAAGTCTCAACAAGAATTTTGCTTGAGTTGGGTGCTTATATCTAAGACAGAAAGCTATCCATTTTCTAAATTGAATATGAAATAACTTAAGCTCAAATATTTCACTAAGAAATTTTATAAGTTGAATGTAAATGTATTTTCACTAGTCATACCACAGATGAGAACTGATTATTACAAAATCCTGACCAAGAAGTCCTACTAAGTTTCTCAATAACATTTTAAATTCTGGTATCAGACATGGCTATCACCTTTACTAAGAAAAAAATGACATTATTTCAGAACATGGCTACCAAAAAATGTTAGGCTATTCTTTATTTCTATCCTGACTCAAAATGATTAGACAGGTCATAATAGATCTGTGTGGACTGTGTTCTTAATTCTAGGTGGAACCCTACAGAGGACTGATGTGTGTGTAAGTTTCCACTGCTGAGTAATGAGTTATTACAGATACAGCTGCTTAAAAAATCGGTTTGCTATCTCCCAGTTTCTATAGGCTAGAAGTCCAGGCACAGCTTGGCTGAGTCCTCTGGTACAGGGTCTCATCAGGCTGTGATCCAGATCTGGAAGCACTGGAGTTTCATCAGTACTTTGGCTGGAGAACTATTTTCATTTAAGCTCTATCAAGTTGCTGGGAGACTTTAGCTTCTTGAAGTTTCAGAACTGAGGCTTCTTGTTGGAGGCCAACCTTAGCTTCTACAAGTCACCCATAGTTCCTTGCTCTATAGGTTCTCAACATGGCCAGTTATTTCATGACTATTTACTTATAAAAGACTAGTTCAGGTTAGAAAGCCTGCCTAGTTTAGTTGCTAGAAACATTATCATGGGTATGACATTCCATAGCCTTCACCATTTTCTGTTGGATATAAGAAAATCACAGACTCTTCCTACACTCAAGGTGAAGAGACTATACAAAGGAGTAAATGCTATGAGGTCACTTTAGGGTCTACGTCTCACAACATACCAATGACTCTACCGTAAGAAACTCCAAGCCTCATAGCATCCATCCTCTCATTGATATCCCCACATGATAAAATTAAAATCTTTGTCATGTGTCATATTTTAAATTTATATATTATTTTATATTTACTGAGTTAAGCACAAAGCTACACAGTTAGAAATCTAAAATTATTGTTGAGTTTAAGAACATTTTGAGTATTTAAAGTATTTATAGTTTCAGAAGAAATAAATATACAAGGAGGTCCCATTCCCCCTTCATCTGATTTCCTCAAGTATCTTGCATAATTATAATATAATATCAAAAGCAAGATACTGACATTAGTAAAGTTCCTACAAATTATTTAGATTCTCCTAGTACACGTGTGTTTGTGTGTGTGTGTGTGTGTGTGTGTGTGTGTGTGTGTGTGTTTAGCTCTATGCAGTTTCAGGACATATGTAGCTTTGGAAAATGGTTACCACAAGAAGACATGAAATTATATCACTAGACCCCTTCCAGTTGTCTGATTATGACCATGTTTACTCCTTCTCCCCTTCCCCTCCCTATCCATCTCTAGAACTTGTCTCATGATTGTTCCATAAATGGAATCATTCCATATGTATCCTTTGGAGACTGGCTTTTAACATTCAGGACAATTTTCTTGGGTTTATCAAAAGTTGTTATGGTGTTCAGAGTATTACATTGTACAAATGTGCTACAATTTGCCTAATCCCTCATCCACTAATGGATATTTGGACAGTTTATAGTATTTGGTTGTTACAAATAAAGCTGCTATGAATGCATATACATTTTAGCATAAAATAGTCTTTTATTAATATTAAATTTTTAAATTTCAATTTTATGTGTACCAATATTTTGCCTGCATGTGTGTAAGTGCACCACATGCATGCAGTGCCAGTGGAGGACAGAAGAAAGTGTTGGATTTCCTGGAACTGGAGTTACAAACAGTTGTCAGCAGACATGTGACTGGAAACAGAACCCAGGTCCTCTGTAAGAGCAGCCAGTGCTCTTTACCGCTGAGCCATCTCTCCAGCCCCTGGAAATAAATTCTTAAATCTCTGGAATATATGCCTAAGAATGTAGTTATTGGGTCATACAGTTAGTCCATTTTTAATTGTAAAAGAAAAAACAGAGGGAAATATATTAGTTCAAAAGCCTCCTGAAAAATACACACACAATATTTGTGCATGGGTGCTGAAGGCTGTATAACAAGAAACACAGTGCCAGGCAGGAGAAACCTCCCTTCTAGTTGTTGGTCAGGGTAGTCCATGAGACTCCCAAAATGACACAGGCTATTGGCAAAGACTTTGATTATCCCCAGAACTTGAAGATAAGACCCTATTGATGAAGAGAGGACACAGTTTGGACACAGAACTTGGAGTACTAGAGCTGGAACTAAACTGAAAGCCTCCTTCCTGAAGACTATCTCTCATAGTTCTGGAGGATACCATGCAAGCTACTAAGGGAGAAAATCAATCAATGGTCCAACCCCCAGTTTTAAAGCCTAATAACCACTGACACAGTAAACTTTATTGGTGCATGAGTGGGCACTTGTATCTTGGAAGTATTCAACAGCTATCCAATTGGACTTAAAGCCTGTTCAATGGGAGGGAACTCATGTATGGTATTGTAAACATAAGCAAATACACATGGCTGGAGAAGTCATAGATCCTAGAGAAAACTTTATGTCTGTCATACCCCTTGACAAATACAATTTCTTACTAAATGCCAAATATGGATCCTTATATTTACATTTAAGTATACCAGTCACCACTCATCAAAAGTTTCTTTTGCAAGAGATGGAGATTATTACACAACTTGTCACACACAGAGAATTAAGTGTCTGTGAAATGCCCAACCCTAATTGATACATTACAATTGAATCTCTATACCTAAGTCTCATGGAATATAGCAGAACAAGGGGTAGAGAGAATACTAATGTGTCTCTCAACACTCATCAGTGAAGCTTCCTCATACAACAGAAGGCCACAACTGGCCAAAGTGTAGAGAATAAGAGACTGCAGAGTGTGTGTTCTTTGGATAGACTCTTATATTAAACATCACCCACCAATGGCTCAGGAACCATTGAAGAAGAGGGGGTGGAAAGATTGTAAGAGTCAGGGTTGGTGCATGACCATAAGGAAATAGAGTCTTACAGTCTCCTGGGACCCTCTTCATATGAACTTATAGCAATGGTGACAGCATGCACAAGATCCATGCAACCCCAATCTGACAAAAAAAAGCATAGAAATGGGGAAATAGGCAGGGAACCTTAGCTGAGGAACTATTGGCAATTGACCACTTCTGAGTAAAGGAGAGTTACTCATCTTGAAGAGACTGATGCTAGACAGGCCGAACAGGCTCCAGTGGATGAACTCACACCAAGAAATACCTGGGTACACCAACTTGACTTGATAGGCCTTAACATATGTGACAGAATGAATGGAATTCTGTTGCTGGGCTATGGGGGTTGCAGATAGGAAAGGATGTTTATATATGACTAAGATGCATTGTATGAAATCCACAAAAATTCAATAAAAATATACATTAAAGAAAGAAATTGCCAGGTGTGGTGGTGCACACCTTTAATCCCAGCACTCGGGAGGCAGAAGCAGGTGGATCTCTGTGAGTTAGAGGCCAGCCTGGTCTCCATGGTGAATCCAGGACAGCTGGGGCTACAGGGAGACCCTCTCTCAAAAAGACCAAAAAAAAAGAAAGAAAGAAAGAAAAAAGAAAGAAAGAAAGAAAGAAAGAAAGAAAGAAAGAAAGAAAGAAAGAAATTATCAAACTATTTTTCAGGGGTACAGGTATTCTATATGTACATCAGACATATGTGGTCAATAAAGCTTCTGTATATACTTTCCAGCATTTATTTTAGATATCATAAGGTGTGTAGTGGTATCTCACTGTAAGCTCACTCAGCATTATCCTAACTTATATTGTTCCATATCTTTTCTTATCTGCAAACCTGTATATCTCTTGGATGAATTTTCTGCATATTTCTTTTACCTATTTTCTAATTGAAAATTTTGCCTTTTCATTGTTGTTTTTATTTAAAATATTTTATTAATATTTTTATTTTACGTGTATCAGTGTATTGCCTACATGTGTATAAGTGCATCCGTGTTGTGCAATGTCTGCAGAGGTTAGAAGACTTTTGGCATTGGATCTCCTGGAACTGGAACAATGGATAGTTGTTAGCTGCTATGTGGGTGCTGGGAATTGAATCCAGGTCCTCTGCAAGAGCAGTCAGTGCTCTTAACTTCTGAGCCACCTCTCCAGGCCTTCATTGTTGACTTTTTAGATATCTTTATAGACTTCAGATATAAGTCCTTTGTTGGATGTATGACTTGAGCATATTCTCTCCCAGTTTGTTTTATAATTCATGCTTTTACTCTCCTAACAGGGCCTTTTACAGGGGAAAAACACTTTAGGGTTTGATAAGGCCTAATTTATCAGTTTTCACTTTTGTGGATTATACTTTTCATAGCATAGTGTTGTGTCCGGTTATGTAATACCCTTTGTAGAAATATTCCCCATTAAATTCTTTCAGTTGTTCAAAATTTGATGTTTTCATCTGGGTACACGTGTATGTGTGTTACTTTGTGTGTGTGTGTGTGTGTGTGTACATGCACTGATTGACCTAATTAGAAGAACTAGAGCTTCCTGCTCATGCGTAATTACTAATGTGTATATGCTGTGGTGTAGTTCATATAAATACATTATTTAGCTATTTTATTTACCACACTTAATGTGAGCAGAAGTAAAACAGCTTAGAAAGTTACAATTCCTCTTTAAATTTTACTGCCCTCTATGTGAAAAAAAGGAAGCATGACCACTATAAACCTATGAAATTTCTATCTTGAAAAATATGTGGTTACACACAAGCAAAATCTCTAAAATCTAAAATTCTTTTACTTCTCCTAGGGAAAGCAGTATTTGAATGAAAAATGTCCCTCGTAGACTTAAGTATTTCAACAGTTGGTCAGTTGGTGGCACTGTTGGGGGATGTCATGTAATCTTTAGGAGGTGTGGCCTTGCTGAAGAAAGCACATCACAGGGGACACAGGCTTTGAGATTCTATAGCCTTGGCAACACTTTCAGTTTGCCCCTGTCTGCTTTCTGTCATGAAGATGTGAGCTCTCACATCTGCCTGGTTGCCTCCTCCCCTGCCTCCCCATCCATTTTGGACTTCCCTCTAGAACAGTAAGCCAAAATAAAGCCTCTCCCCCACAAGTTGCCTTAGTCACAGTCTTTTCTCACAGGAACAGAAAAGTAGCTAATATATGCAGTATATGCTTTCACAAGAGCTAAACCCCAAGGTCACTCCATAAAAAATGCTTACCACACCAACTTTATTAAGACACCAGCATGAATCAAAATAACCTGGAACTTACAGTGGAAAACTGATTTTCAGTGTTTCACGTAAAACAATCAGGTTCCAGTTTACATTGTCAAGCAGTGACTAGTTATCATTGTTAGTCAACTCTTGAAAGCCTACTTAGGTTAAAGCAGGCCTGGATTTCTGACGTCATGCCTTAATTTGTACTAATACTTAACTATTAATTCCTGTTATTTATTTATTAATCACTTGCATTTGGCCCAAAAATTTCAGGAGACTTTCAAGAATGAAGGGACAGAGACTCAGATTTCAAAACCTTCTGGACTTAAATGATGGTTTCTTCCAAAGTGGTTTAAGCATGATCTAAAAATAACTTAGACACTCAACACTCTACTTGTACCCCTTCCCCCATTCTACTTCCAGATAAATATTGTAAGAAGTTTATTTGGGACCCTTAAGCAAAAACATCTGAATAAATCCTTTGACTCTTTGTTAAATGCAAAATAAATATGCCTCTAGTCACCTGGAAGCTGAAATGCGGGAACTGTTTGTGTGGTATTCCTCAACACTGAGTGATAAGTTAGGCATGTAGCAAGGCTTGTGGCGTCCTTTTGTAGAAAGACGTCTTTGAAACCTTTTACTAAACTTCCTTTTTCTCTTTTTCCACCTCATCTCCAGGACCATCATATTTTTTCCTAGATTCTAAATGCTTAATCTTAAATTAGGTTACTTAATCTTCCGGGAGTTCCCCAAAGGGTTCTGGTTTGAATTGGCCTTTTTCTGTAATCAACACAACCTGCTTAAGGACATTTGGAGGTGGGAAGTACTTTCCAAACAAACTGCTCTATTAATTCTCCTGAGAATACCCCTTGCAGGATTTGACCAAAAAATTCAATATTAAACTCCTACAGAAACACTAACTCACACTGGTAGGAAGAGCAACATACACACACCAGCAGGGGTAAATATCTGAATGTGCATAAATATACAGAGAGCCAGCTTCCAAATAAATTCACTTGCCCCTTCTGAGGGTCTGTACCATCTTACCAGCCCTCATAATGAGCATTGAATGACCAACATCCCTTAGCAGTGGTGACTTAAAAGACCAGGCGCATAATATGAGTCAGGTCCAAGGCATAACAAAGGTTAACGAAGTTGCATTCCCCAAAGCTAAAGACTAACTCCCTGAGCTGGAACTCCTCCTTCAGGATTCTTTGGGAATAGCCACCTTTGTTGCCCTAGAGAGACTCCAGGGACCTGTGAAATGGAGAGGGCTGGGCACGTGCCTCTCTGTATTTACACTGCCGAAATAATTGTCAAAATGTGAGAATGAACTGAGTGGCATTTATACCTGTAGAACATCTTTGGCACTTTTCGCTTACAGCAAGGGAAAATAAGGCAAAAACAATTGTTTTTGGCCCAGCAGCTGCACACAGAAGCTTAATGTCTCATGAAAATTATCAATTTTCCTCCTTTGTAGAGGCCACCAGTACAGTGATGCTACTGGGCAGGAAGTTCAAGTTTCACAACAAGAATTACATGCTAAACCACATGGATGCGTACACACACACACACACACACACACACACACACACACACACACACCACGTGCCTCTAGGACGGTAGCCAGGCAGTAGTTAGAGGGGAGAGAAGTGAAGTAATAGCCTCAGAAATATTACCCATTTGAAGGCTAGTGTCCTTCCTTATGCTTTCTGAGCTTCTGACAAGACTCACTCGAAAGAAAAGCCAGTAATAAAAACACCTTGGCTTTAAAAGTTGAATTTGCTCACTACCACTCCTATGGTATAGTTTACAGAACTAGTAAGATGCCTGCTCTTACTCAGGCACACATCCAGAGAGATATCACCAACAATACCCCCAAGTGAGGTGAAGCTTTCAAGACTGACTTTCCCCATAAAACTCTCCCTGGAAATCAAGGCTCAGTATCTAGGATTGACTTTGACTTAGAGGGGACATTTTTCTTTTGTCTCCCTCAAATCATGAAAATGTTCTTGAAACACTAGGCACACATTGGTGTCCTTTATCCTGGAATTTGCTACAGGTAAGAATGATGACTGCAAATCATTCCTGAAAATGCGATCTCTTCCATGTTGCACAGACAAATCCCATTCTTGAGGACACTCTATTACTCATGCCACATAGTTTTCATATATTTGCAACTAAGATTCATATTTGGCTCAATATATGAAATGACATTTTGTTTCTGACAGCTCATAACTAGAACGGCCTATATGTACATTTACATTTGTTACAAGTGCAAGGTCAAACCACTCTGTCTTGGAAGCTTTTCTTCATCTCTAGGAGACTTCACCCTACCATATACTACCTGTTTAGTTTGTAGCCACTGTTTACAATTCATGCAGCACCAATTCAGAGGGGTGGAGCAATGCTGGGAACTTGAATGTTGCTGCTCTAAGTTTTTGTATGACTGACCTTGCTCCATTGGTGGACTTTAAGTGGAAGCTTTCTACTGTGTACCAGCTGTAAAAAGAACTTTATCCTATTATAGGTTGACATATAAGCTGGTCCTACATCACACTTCCCAGAAATACAGTGCTGTCTCTATACAGCCATTTTTAATAATTTGCCACTCTTCTAAACTGTGTTTAGCATGTTCAACCAATAAAAACAGCACCATCTATATAAATGTCCATGGAATTCAAATGCTATCTTATTTAGTTTTTTGAGACAGGGTCTCATGTAGCCCAGGCTGACCTTGAATGTCCTATCCTTCTGGCTCCATTTCCCAAGTGCTCAGATTAGAAGTGTGTGCCATCATGCCTAGTTTAATGTGGTGCCACCAACTGGGGCCAAGTATTCAAATATTTGAGCCTATGGGATCACTTTTCATTCAAGACACCACTCATACCATCAGTTAAATAAATAAAATGTTCTTCATTTCCCCTATGTGATGGAGAACTGGTTCGACAAGTAACATCTACTATCTCAGGATCATGGAGACTTGTTAAGGTAGTCAAAAATAAACTCAAAACTTCAGTCTCTTACTAGTACAAATGTAATATTACCACTTCATAAAAAGGACAGCCTCATCTTCCTTCCCCACTTCTATTGGATATCAAACCATACATCAGTGATAAGATTTGCCATGTTTGCTATGTTGCAATGTCAAATTATAAGGCAGTCCTAGAAAAATAAAGTGGTCAGTATTCTTTGATAGTAGATTCAGAACAACTTTTGCCAAAAAGGGAGAAGGCAACTTCAAACAACTTTTTACTCTAAGTGGAAGAATGATGAAAGGATCTTTGGAATTCAATACCATTCACCAGACATTGATCTAGCAGGAAAAATTCTCTGTAGGTAATGAATTAATACCTCTCCTATCTGCTTGAAAAAAAATCTCCCTAAGAAACCCTTCAAGAGAAAATGACCTTCTCAGGATTTAAGTTTTTGCAGCAATTTCTTCAAAAGTTTTCAAGTTAATATTAGACTTCGACAGCTCTTCATTCCATGATTACAGAAGCTCATCATCATTTTGTTGCAAGGCATGTATTAAGTTCTTAAAATCCTTGTTGAGTTGAATTATGAATGTCTCTCATAACATGTCCTTTTAATCAGAAGAAGATAAGTGTCCTGAAATGTATCTCAGTGGTACAGGGTTTGCCTAGAATATGCAAGGCATATTCCCCGTACTGAAGTTTAATCCCTAGTCAGTACTGAAAAACAACAATTTTTAAAAACTAAGGAAATGGTACACAACATTTGATTAATTATTTTTAAGAAGCAGGAATAGTCAGTCTTCCTGCTTTTTCCTTATTTTGCATGGAGGATTCACCAGTTTTGAAAGGGAAGGAGAACAGAGGCAATGAGAGGATATAATATTTGTTTCAAACAAAACCAGTGTTTTAAACACCATAGCAGTGACCTTATTTCTGTTTGGTTTTGAAGATTTATTTTTATTTTATATGTAGGGGTGTTGTGCCTACATGTATGCATGTGTACCATGTATGTGCCTGGTACCTAGGAAGTCCAGAAGAGAGAATTAGACCCCCTGGAAATGGAGTTACAGATGATTGTGAACTGTCATGTGGGTGCTTGGAGCCTAACCTGCATCCTTTCCAGGAGCAGCAAGTGCTCTTAACTATGGAGCCACCTCTCTAGCCCTTGCTACCTTGTTTTTAAGAATCCACTGAGGCCTGGCATGGTGTAGCACATCTTTAGTACCAGCACTCAGGAGGCAGAGGCAAGAGGATCTCTGTGCCTAGTCTACTCAGCAAGTTCTAGGTCAGGTGGGACAACAGGGAGAACCTCTTTCTTTCTAGAACTAAAAGAATCCACTGAGGTTAGGCATGGTAGTCCATACCTCCTATCCTAGTACTTGGGATGCAGAGGCAGGTGGATCTCTGTGAGGTCAAGGCCAGGTTGCTCTACATAGGGAGTTCCAGGCCAGCTATGGCTACAGAAATACCTTGTCTAAAAATAAATAATTAATTTTTTAAAAAATTTATTTGATAACCACATAATTAGTAGAAGCATTTCATTGCAACAGCATTGACCTAGTCAATAACAATTTCCAGAGCAAAGATTCATGTCTTTCAAAATTGTAATTTTTAGGTTCACAGTATTGAATTAATACTGTACTCAGTATAATCCCTATAAGACATAAAATTGATTGAGGTTTTAACCTTTAAAAAAAGATCTCCATTTCAGCTGCCAACATTCCTTTAGATAAGGTGGAGGGGATGACAAGGTATAAGGCACTGACCCAAAAGGATAACCCTATAAGGTGGGAATTATTCATCTTTTCAAGTAGGAGGAGGGAATACTCAGCAGTGAGTGAGGGTTTTTGTCTAGGATCATGGAGCTAAGAAATGACCCAGGTGGGGGATTTCAACTCAAATGTATTTTCCTCTGAAGTCCACTAACTATACTGCAACTTCCATACTTAGCTTCATACCTCTCTATAATGCCTATGATATTGAAGTGTTATTTGCCAAGCAGACATATACAAGCAGCAAAAGAGACTGAAGGAGTCTCTTGAATGTCAAAGATTCAGTATAGATACTGCTTTGTATAGAAGCTGGGCTTGTATGAAATGCTAGACAGAATGAGTTCCCTTCTTAGACTAAGGCATCTCAGAAAGTCAGTCAGGATGTAATGGTCTCATGTTAGAGAGCATAAAAATGAGTGGTCCAAAATTAAACAAAAGCATGATAGATCCTGGAATGGCACTAAAATAAATCCAAAACAATTTGAGAAAGGAATCGCAAAATAGGAAGAAAATTAGAAATGTGTTACCTTCTCTGGCCATTTCTTGTCCTTTCTGCTCTGCTCCTCCTCCTCCTTGTCATCCCCTCCACCTTCTCCTAGTTCTTTACCCCCCCCCGCCCCAGCATCTCCAAAGCTTCACATCTTCTGCTCTCTAAATTCTTGTGTTTTCACACTTCAGTTTCTTTTTCTCACACTGTTTTCTTGCCTAGACTTCCTTTCTTATCATTCATGTTAACCTCTTCCCCAAATAAGAAAAATTCAGGACTGCTCTTTTTCTTATCTCTTAATCCAATCTACCCATCCTGCTAGACTTTAATCAGTTCTTGTTTCCTTTAAGAGTTTCTCTTGTAGCCGTTTTCATTTACTTGAGATTCTAGTCATTCATATACTTGTTCTTATTTCATTACTTGCTTATAATTTCCTACAGGTAAATTTCAGTTATCTGAACAGTGTCGCACAAAGAGTAGGCATTCAGTAAATTGTGGACTTGTTTATTTATTTGGACAGGATCCGAAGCTAGTCTCAAACTCTTGGTGAGCCTTCTGCCACAGCCTCCTGAGTACTTGGATTATAGGAGTGTGTCACCAAACCTAGATTAATAAGTGTTTTTAGATCATCATTGTTTTCAGTAAGTTGGCCACCATCAGGTCTTCCCTGGATTTCTGAAATAACCTAAGTAATGTCCTACTCCCAATGTATTCCCCTTCAATCTGTTCTTTTCACAGTTGTACCTTTTAAAATCAGTAGTTTTACAGTGTTGCTTTCCTGCTCAAGAACATTAAGTAATATACTGCAACACAGAGTAAGGTCCACATTCCTCTGCCTTTATCCAAAGCTCTTTGATATTAGACTGCTTTCTTGCTGTTTCCCAGTCTTTCCATGTGAGTCCCTGGTACTGGAATGTTTTCACCACTAGGCAAAGCTAAACTCTATCAGGAAAGCATTCTCTATGCATGCTATATTTTCACTAGTTCATTTTTAAAAGCTATTTATTTATTTATTTATTTATTTATTTATTTATTTATTTATTTATTATTTGTGTGTGTGTGTGTGTGTGTGTATACATGTCGCATGTATGCAAATGCCTGCAGGGGTTAGAGGAGGGCATCAGATCCCCTGGAGTTAGAGTTACAGGAAGTTGGGAGCAACCTGATATAGGTGCTGGAGAACCAAACTCTGGTCCTCTGCTAGAGTAGCAAGTGCTCTTAAACCACTGAGCTGTCTCTCTAATCTCTACTTATCTGTGGTGGTTTGAATGAGAATGTGCCCAATAGGTTCCAAGTATTTGATCATTTTGTCCGCAGTTGGTAGGGTCGTTTTGGGAGGCTTTAGGCGGTGTGGTCATGCCTGAGGAATCACATCACTGGAGGCAGATTTTTGCGAGTTCTTAAGCCTTGCCAGATTTCCAGTTACCTTCTATTTCTTTTGCCGTCTTGAAGATGTGAGCACTCTTTCTGCTCTGGACACCTCTTGCCATCATGCTCCTGACCATGACAGACTCTAATCCCCCTGGAACTATAAGCTAAATAAACTCTTCCTTCTATAAGTTGCTTTGGTCGGTGTTTTTATCACAGCGACAGAAAAGTAACTAATACCTTATCCTTTTAAAAAATTTAAATCTATGGCATTATTTTTTTTTTAAATTTTAAATTAAATTAAATGTTATTGTTTTCAAGCATTTCTGATAGTGTTACATTCTGAACATATAAAGGGCACAAAATAACTTTTTTTTCCAAATTATTTCAAAAAATGGTGCCAGTCTATCATTGTCTGCAAAGCACCTTCACATATTGTTACTGTAGGTCATTTTGTCTCTTAATTAAAGACACCATATGTCCATAGTTTTGGCCTGTATTGAAACGGGGTGGGGGTGGGAAGAGGGTCCCCTAGAGGTTTCTTAGTCTCATTCACAAAAGAATTGAAGAATGGCCCCAAACAGCAGAAAGTAGACAGACTTATAGAGACCTATATGACTGGTTGGTCAGAAGTTCTGTGTTCTGCCTTACAAGGTGGGCTTCCAGACAGGAAAAATTTGCTACCTTATTAATGCACCAGGTATTCTGCTCATCTGTTTAGCTGAATAATCTTTTAACTTAAGGTGAACCTGCCTTCCTAGGGGTGGTTCTATCACCAGGTGATTGACCAGTGACATTGGAAAAGTGGGTTCTCCAACAGATAAACTAGGGATTTTGTAGTCTTCACCCGTTAAACTTACAGGCCTTTTTGTTGCTCTAACATTCCCCACTCCCTCCCCAAAGAGGTAACCCTAAAATCTTTTAGGGGTTAGATAAGAGCTCCCAAATACTTTTGACATTTTTGGCCTTTGGAACAGAGTATGCTGTTAAGAGGCCCAAAGATATTTTGACTTTTAGACAAGAAAGTTGGTATACATTCACTGAACATAGTATGAGGTTTCATAAAGATAGTTTCTTTTATGTACATCGTGTATTTTTACCATATTTACCCCCACTTCTCACTTCCTTTTTCTCTCTTACAAGTCTCATTCCTTCTTCCTGCTTCCCTTCTGCTTTCATCTAATGTTTACGCAAATGGTTTTATCTATGCATAAAAAATCTAGGATCCACAAATGATGTAAGACATGGAATATTTGCCTTTCTGAGTCTGGCTTATTTCACTCAATATGGTGATCTCCAGTTACATACATTTTTAAACAAATGATGTGATTTCATTCTTCTTTATGGTTGACTTAAAGTCAATTATATATATATGTGTGTGTATACATATATACATATATATATGCATGTATATCTCCTTTCCTTTATCCATTTCTCTGTTGATGGACACCTAAGCTGATTCCTTAACTTTGCTACTATGAATAGTGCTGTAATAAACATGGATTTTATGTTACACCTGTGGTGTATTGAATTATTTAGAGTTCTTAGTTTAACTATCACTGTAATTTAAAAAACATTTTAATAC
>NW_008333781.1:115053-116038 GCF_000622305.1 Nannospalax galili
TTATTTATTTATTTTGTATGTGTGCATCTTTTGCCTTCCAAATGAGAATTCAGACTTTATGTCTTTTGTTCTTCCATCCCTAACTAGCAGAGTTGGACTTTTACTTCAAAATTTCAAGCCTTTACCAGTTTACTTCCTGATTATTCATTCTGACCTTTCCCTATTTTCTCCACTATCTGCAGCCATATTAAGGTGTTTTTTTCATGTAAGTGATACTTAAAAGACAAAGATAACTGGCTAAGACCACGTTCCCTCAACATTTCAGAGGAATCATGTAATACCCTAAATATATCTTTAGAGATCTTGTAATTATCTATATATCATCTATCTGTCTATCTATCTGTCTATCTATCTATCTAGCTATCATCTATGTATCTATCTATCTATGTATCTATCTATCTATCTATCTATCATCTGTCTATCCTATATCTATCATCTGTATCTATGACTATTTTTGTTTTTAATCCAATAATTATTAAATACCTACTATGCATGCAAAACTTTAAAATGTAATCTTTGATAAAAAGAATAATATATTTTTATTACTTTAATAGAGGTGAAGTGTTTTCATATTCTTTCTATTGATTACTAAATAACTATTACTAACCTGTTTTGTGAGGTTCTCTAAACACAGTATTTTCCTGGCCTTACAAATAAGGACTTGAGTAATGGGAGAAAAGCCACCTTCATTTTATCCAATGATAACACATTAATAGTGTTCCCTCTCCCTTCAAAATCATGCAGAAGATTTTTGTCAATAATGAGAAAATAGCCAAAGGGCTACTGAAGAGACCTACTCATGGCCGGTTTTTTAAAATATAATTTATTTTGGGGCTGGAGAGATGGATCAGCGGTTAAGAGCATTGACTGCTCTTGCAGAGGACCCGGGTTCGATTCCCAGTACCCACATGGTGGCTACAAACAGTCCTTAGCTCCAGTTCCAGGGGAATCCAAAGCCCTCTTCTGACCTCCATGGCATTTCATG
>NW_008333781.1:116077-124895 GCF_000622305.1 Nannospalax galili
ACATGGGTGCACTCACATACATGCAGGCAATACACTCATACACATAAAATAAAAACAAAATATTTTTAATATATATAATTTATTTTATTTTATTTTTATTGAATTTCTGTGATTCTTCATACAATATACTTTGTTGGTATTTAGATCCCCTCCCCTTTCTACACCTGTCCCCTTCCCAATTTAATGTACTCTCATATATATTGAGAGCTCATATCCCTTACCCACTCCCAGTTTTCTCTCTGCTTAATATTTGTGGTTGAAGATGTGATCTCTCAGATTTCTGCTCCTGCTGCCACACTTCCTTGCCATTATGGGCTCTTAACCATCTGGAACCATAAGCCCAAACAAATTCTTTCTTTAATAAAAAATATGATGAGATTCTCTACTGCTTATAGAACAGAACACACATTCCTTCACCAGGCATTCAATATTTCCTGAAAAATGCCCTCCACCTTAACACATTGAAAGTTCCTCCAATGTCAGTCTTCATGGAATTCTAAATGCATCACTCTATGACTTTGCTTAAGGTATTCCTCCTGCCTCATGAGTGTCTTTTCTAATAGCTGTCCATCAAATTACCCAATCTTCAGGCACAGCTCATATTTTAGTTTCTTTCAGACACCCTTCCAAGACTGAATGGATTCATATCTACAAAGCATAGATATTTTCCACTAGTAATCTTCCAGTGAAAGTTTATTGAATTAAATTCACATAACAGCATATAAACTTTAGAGAACTCACTGGCTGAAACTAAGTTCAATAGGAAAGCTGGGTAGGGCTGGTACCAGGACAAGCAGCCAGAAATTCTCTCTCTCTCTCTCTCTCTCTCTCTCTCTCTCTCTCTCTCTCTCCCTCCCTCCCTCCCTCTCTCCTTTATGAGTAGAACAAATGTTCCTTAGGGGACATTTAAGATCTCTATCAGTGTGTGCATGAATGCCTACTTACTAGGCTGTTCAACAGTTCGAATACACACACACACACACACAGAGAGAGAGAGAGAGAGAGAGAGAGAGAGAGAGAGAGAGAGAGAGAGAGAGATAATGAGATACTAAGATACTATATATCCATGAGAGGACTATATGTCCTCTTAAATTCCTATTTCAAATCCTTGGTGTAGGCTTCTATTTCAGTTTTAAAATTATGCTTATACTAAGTGTAATATGTAATAGAATTCTGAGCATACAGTTTATTGGCTTCTAGGAAGTTACTAAGGAAGGCATTTTATTTAACTGTAAGGAATTACTACCAATGTCAGCTCATAAGACACTGTTAAGAACATCATAAAAATGTACTTTCCTAAAGTTACTTTCCTTCCACCTGCCAGAAATTTTCATAATATATTGATTCTGTTAAAGCAAGGCACTTGACTGCCATCTGCCAGACAATTGTTATAATAAAAATATGCATCTATGACGTTAAAAAGTCCCTTTAGACATGACACCTTGATGTAGTGATGGCTATTAAGTCTCTGTTTGTCTGAACAGAGACTTGATGTTCTTTTTTCTCCCCCTGAATATGCCTTTTTCAAGTCCAGGGTGCTAATCTGATCACAAGCATTGCTTAAACAAATTAAGGCTTTTCCTGTGATCAGTGTAACACTATTTTGGCTACAACATGGACTACCAAAGGGACACCAAAGCTTAGCTGCTACTTCTCAGTGCTCGCGAAAAAGAAAAACCCTGGAATAGTCCTACTGACATCTACCTCCAAATTCAAGCGCTGGCTACAAAAAAAAAAAAAAAAATGTCACCAAGTTAATGAGTCAAGAACTTTTCAATTAAGGCAAAAATAAAATCATAACTAGATTAAATTCTTATGAACAGTTAAGACTTAGTGAAGATTACTAAACGATGCCTAGCTGCTTGCTTAAACTTACTCTTTATTTTTAAAAATATTCTGTGTATTTTTAAAATTTATGTGTATGCTGGGCGTGGTGGCGTACGCTTTTAATCCCAGCACTCTGGAGGCAGAGGCAGATGGATCTCTGTGAGTTTAAGGCCAACCTGATCTATATAGTGAGTTCCAGGAGAGCTGAGGCTACAGGGAGAGCCTGTCTCAAAAAGGTAAAAAAAAATTATGTGTATGTGTATTGCTTGCATGTAGGTAGGTGCAACCAGGTTGTGCAATGCTTATGGAGGTCAGACGAGGGAGTTGAATCCCCTGGACCTGGAGTTATGGATGGTTCATAGCCATCATGTGGGTGCTGGGGAGTGAACCAGGGTCTTCTGCAAGAGCACTCAGTGCTCTTAACCACTGAGCCACCTCTCCAGGCCCTATGCTTTTATATTACAAGTAATAGCTATAATATAGAAATAAATGCAATATTCTTTAATTCTGCCTGTAGCTCAGTGGTAGAGCATTTGGCTCATATGCCCTTGGCTTAATCTCCAGTACTGCACAAAACGATTTTTTAGTTTGGCTAGCTTGATTATTTTAGTAAATTCATATTTGCTTTCCTGGGAACTGACTAAATTAACTATGTTTTGTTATTGAATATGTCGATGCTGTTGTGATGAAATGCTTCTTCTAAAAAATATATTGAATGAAATTTGCAAACAATTAATAATAAAAAAAGGCTAGTAATTCACTAGCATGGTGGTGCATGCTTTTAATCCCAGCACTCAGGAGACAGAGGCAGGTGGGTCTCTGTGAGATCAAAGCCGTCTTGTCTACAGAACAAGTTCCAGGCCAGCCAAAGCTACATGAGGTCCTATCTATAAAGACCACAACCATACCAAACAACAAAGACTAGTAATTCAAGACCACATGATTAATACGGGCATACTGAAAGTACATAAATACCTTTGTAGGAAACAGAAAAATCTATGGCCTTCTGAGATGGCATAGATAGTCTTGTAAACTACAAACAGGATCATAAAGGGAGGGAGAGATGGGGCAAAAGATACTGTGGGGGAAGAATAGCAGAGAGGACAAATTAGAACAAGATACAGTGATATATCTATGAGAATAGCATAATGAAATTCCTTATTTTCTACACTGTTAGAACAACAGCAATTGTAAAAAGAAGAGCCTACCTGCCATTCATCACCTACTGATAAGGAACCTGAACTTCTAAGTCCATTTTTCAGAAGCAAAAATGCTAAAACTTATCTGTATATCTAAGCATAGAAAGTGGTGACGTGCAAACATTATACCACGTATACAAATGAGGTTAAAATAAGTTTGCATTTGCATGTTTCAATTTTCATGTGTGTATTTAATATCTAATTTCTGTGGTAAAATATCTGGGGTGATGGATATGCCAATCACTCTGACTCTTGGTCATTATACATTGCATGCATGCATTGAAATGTAAACTACCCCATAAATATATCCAAGTAACATATGCCAGTTGAAAAATAAAAGATAAAATTCAAGTTTTTCATCCAGCTGTTATGGTATTTTTCTAAGTTAGTTCTACCACAATTTGTGGAATGATATGGGGTCTCATCCTTAGTCTAATAGAATACACAGACTGGCAATCTTAGTATGCGGCAAATTGGAAGCAAAGGCTTTCATAGGGTGCTCTGGGAGCCCAAAGGAATGGTATCTAGTGCAGAAGGGAAAGAGGAGAACTATGAGCTGAGTCAATGGCATGTTCTCAGTTCAGGGGAAGATAAAGCATTTTACCAAATACTGTACAACTACCTAATATGGAATCATGCTAGAACCAAATAGAAGCTTTCCCAATCTAAGAAGGAGTCCAAATTCTTGAGCCTGTGGATACAAAGTATCATGGAGCAAGGCTGTATTTGAGAAAGTCAAGCTGATATGCTTCACAGGCACATGAATTAGACTATTAGGAAAATGTAGACATACCAAAATAACCCAATCCTGTTGCCTTCTAGGATAGCGAATTAACACCTATACCGCAATTGACAACTTTTGGGTTTTCATTTGGTGGTTGCTGACGCTTCCTTCAGGCAGATGTATTGCATAAAAATAAGGTAGTTCCATTTCCTCAAATACAAACTTGAAGAAACCCAAATCATTCCCCACAGTCCTTCAACCACCAAAAGCAGCAGAGCAAAAGTAATGCTAAGTTTATAATTCAGATTTATTGTTAACTAGTACATACTAGTTTTAGATCTCATTCACAACTGTTTTGAATTGGTTTTTCTCTGTTTTTATCTTTGCTTAATTTTTCCATTGTCATATGAATTTGCTTTTGTAAAGCATTTCATATTATTTCTGGATTCAGGCAAAGTGTAAATTCTGAATAAAAAATACCTTATATGCATGTATGAAATTCTCAATAAAGTTTTTGTAAAAGTTAAAAAAATAAACAGTACTTTCAATTTATGTACAATTTGTTCTTTTATATGCTTCATGTACAGTTTATAGTACACTGGGGCCTCTTATAAAATCAATGTGTATGCCACACTTACACCATTTTATAGGACTTGGAACAGCTTCTCTACCTTCAGAGTTTACACAGGCTTACAGCGTTATACTAGCTTTCATCCCATATTTGTATTCATGTCTATAGTTCATTTGGCATGGTGTCCCTACTCAGGAACACAGATCCCAATAATAACGTTCCTATAGCCAGAGGCAGTGTTATGAAAATCCACTTTATTAGATACTTGTAATATATTCTGGGGTGGGAGAAAGAAGAGGGCCTCTAAAAACATGGCAATATTTCCACAAGAGTATTATCTCTTTCCTGTAACATAATGCAGATGTTAAACGGCAGCCTGCTTTTTTTCTATTTGATATGCTGCTGTATTACCAGCTTCCTTGCTAAGGATCCAGTAATAAATTGTGAGGCAGGGCATGATGAGCCATGCCTTTAATCTCAGCACTCGAGAGGCAGAGGGAGGAGGATCTCTGTGAATTCCAGATCGTCCTGGTCTACATTGTAAGTTCCAGGCTAGCCAGGGCTACATGGTGAGACTCTGTCTAAAAAATTTATTAATGGACATATTATCCTAAAATAAGTACTTGGGAAGGCAATTCAGTTACAAACTCATTTTAGTATAGAATTAATGAAACACTTTCTTGTATGTTAAATATCAAACTTTGCTTATAATTTCATTAAGAAAAATGTAAGAGTCTACTACAAAATGGTTTTAAAAACATTGAGTTTAATGATTCCCCAAAGTCCCTTTCTCCAGCCTCTAATATTGAAGATAAAAGGTTTCACTCAATTTTCAACATGGTTTCTTGTTCTTACTACATAAAGCATTGTGATATAAAATAGGAAAAATACCATGGAGAAAGTAGACCAGGCTTAAAGTGAAATGTGTATCAAAGATGACCTGAAACAGTAATAAAAGACACTGGATTGTGTAATTATTTTCCCATTTTTAGCTTTCATATGCTAACATGGCATACAAAGAAATTGGAGGTGGCCCCATGATCCTGCTTTCTTCTTCAATTAGATGTCTTACTAATCAATAGCCCTCTGATGGTCACATATCATCAGTAAGATGTACATTTTATCAGTTACCTTTCTAGTTTAAGAAGGACTTGCCTCATCAACTTTATTTTCCACAATATTTCAATACATAGCATATAAGACTGTCAAAGTGGCCCATTTAATACCACAGGGTCTCATTTTTTCTGTCTCCATGACCCAACCTCAAATAAATTATAATGTTAATTCTACTGATAATTTTCATGGTGACAGCTTAATTTAGTATTAATTTTCTCTCTGGCTTTGAGGAGGCTAAAATTTCCCACTTAGCCCAAACAAATTGGTCACTTTCTCCTCCTAAACTTTTTATATCAAAGTGAATTTCTTATCAAGAAATCCTTCACACTTGAACCCTAATCCATCCTTGAAACTTGTCAGATAGTAAACTTTGGAAACTGGTAGTCTTTATTCTTTTATTTAGGTTTGGAAAGTAACAAGGGATTTGTATTCCATCTAAAAACTCCAATTTCTTCAGTTATCGTTAAATGTTCTTAAATAGCCACGTAACATGTAGCAGTATATGTATTATATATGATTACACAACATTTAAATAGTCAATTACCTAATTATCGCAAACTACAGTTCACAATGATGTTGTACTATACTGAATAAAATACACCCTCAGGCAGTCTTTCATACCTTATCTCTGTTTTACATCATTAGAAGAAAATTCAGGAAGAAATTCTTGAAGAGTTCAGTGCTGATGAGTGATGCCAGAAAGGCAAAGTAAGGCTGTCAGATGGGTTTCTAGAAAAAGGACTCATTAGTAAGAAGTGATATAAGAAACCCGTGAAGAAAGCCATTAACTGAATGCTTTCATTTCATGTGAAACCAGTTAAATCTCACCCCCTCCAAGGTCCTGGATATGCTGTCATCAAGTCAAGTAGGATAAAGCAGAAGAGACCTTATTAACGTCAAAATTGTTATTTTAATTAGTCCTAACATTCAAGTAGTATAAGTAGTCTGGTGCAAAAAAGAATAAAGGGAGAGCAATAACAAAAAAAATGGTGTTAAGAGAAGTTATGTTTGAGTCAAGCCTGATGGGAGAGAAACTGTTCTCCTTCCCATCAGGCTTGAGTGAAATTAGTTGAGCTTTGTGAGGATACTGACTTACCAAATTTTTGAAATCAAGAATTCTGTTCTGGCTAGGTATGGTGGTTCATGCTTGTAATCCTAGAACTTGGAAGTCTGAGGCAGAAGGATCACCATGAGTTCAAGGCTAACTAAAAGTGAGACCCTGTATCAAAAAACAAAACAAAACAAACAAAAAAACCCAAAAAACAAAAAGAAATCTTATTCTGAATTTTCATTTACTTTCCTCTTTACTGTTATGCTTAGCTGTCTTAATAAAGTTACATCACATTTTCCTATACGCTGCAAGGGATATGTTTAGTGAGTAAATAAACCACGGAATAATATGTTAAAAGTAGATCATAAATTCAAATCACATTTAGGAGGATAATTAAGAGTTAAGTTCCCTACAAAATGGCACCATTAAAGCTGGCCTTCAGAGAATGGCGTCCTATTAGCTTAAGGTAGCTTCAGGAGGGTGAAGACTCAGAGTCTCAAGATTAATGGATGCTTTTCCTGGATTTCAACTCAGTATTCACAGTCAAGGAACTTAATAAAATGTGCTACCAGGTACTTTTCAT
Organism: Nannospalax galili; assembly: GCF_000622305.1. Lineage (NCBI taxonomy): Eukaryota > Metazoa > Chordata > Mammalia > Rodentia > Spalacidae > Nannospalax > Nannospalax galili. Next base: position 123,149 of record NW_008333781.1, read on the forward strand.
TTTCCTGCCTCAAACTGTAAAATTTCAGAAGGGAGCAGGTATTTGCAGGAGAAAGGAAACAAATATTCGAAGTTTGGGCAAAAACCTTTGCTGTTGTTTTGAGATAGAGACTCACCGTATAGCCATGCCTGGCTTGGAAACTTTCTGTGTTGTCCAGACTGGCCTCAAAGTTGGAGCAATTGTCTTGCCTTTGCCCCCGAAGTGCTCGATTATGAGTGTATATCACCATGCCCAGCTCAAGGTTGGGAATGCTGTCAGTTGAATCCTATGAGCAGTACTTTTACCTTTCTCTTCCTGAATGCCAGGGCTCACAGCCTCCAGACCCACTGCCTCCTTTTGGAGGTGCTGTGCAAAGTTCTGGGCAGGTAAGAAGCAAGCTGATATTGCTCTCAGAATTCAACCACATTGATTAGGAGCCTCTGTCCCTGGTCCTGTGCTTGAGAAAAATGAAGTGGGAATCCCTTTCTTCAGGGACCAGAAATCTCTTTTACAGGTTCCTTAATGAAAAAGGCTGAAACAGTAAATTCCTATAATGATTTGGAAGATGAAAACCACTAAGTGTTACAGACAAGGCTGAAGATTCTCACCTTACACAATAATGCATTACAGTTGCCTTTTAAATTTTCACATCCACCTTGGTTGAATTGTATAGTTTATTAACTCTGAATTGTCTCCTACATTTGGTTAATGAAAGTTGGACGAATTGAATATACTATTTCTTCGTAATTGTTGGTGATTTCCTCACCTATAGGATACATTTTCCTTCCTAGTCAGTGGTACTCAGCTGTATATAAAACAGTAATTGTGTATTAGAAACAAAATCATCAGCCATAAATTAGCATACCTTCTATTATGTTGAATTTTTTTGGGGGGGGTGGGAAAAATTACACTGAGAGAACTGGCTATTGACAGTGACTACTTTGAAAAAGTGTGTTGTAAACCAAATAATCACCACCAGCACCGTTATTTTTGTATCTGGGTGTTTTATTCACCAGCTTTCTTAAAGTAAGTCTCACTTTTATTTTAAGTATGGTGAAAAGTGACCCAAGAGAGTCGCCAGATATGTAGATTTTCCTTTTGAGAATTTACAGTTGAACATAGTGGAGTTTGTTCAGACCATCTTCTCCTATGACAAATTAGAAAAAAATCTGAATATCCAAGAAAGTGCAGTAAGCAAATATGAAATCAAACTACCATTTTGTACAGAAACAATCACAATTGCTCTTCATAGGAGCAATTTTATTGCTTTAAACAGAAAATATTTACATACAGTGGCATTCAAGCACATGTTTATCAATCACACCATACAGAAGTTCCACTAGGTAAACTTTAAGCTAAAATTAATGCTTCTGAAAAACAATGAAGAAAAATTAACATGATGTAATAATTATGTGTGTGCAGGGGGGTGATTGAAGAAGGGAAAACAGAAGGGAGAGACATAGTTGTACATTCCCTGAAGTCATACTATGTAGACTACAAGCATATATTCAGAGAAAATAAAAAAAAAAAACAGAATGATGTTAACAATCATTAATTATTCTCCATGCTTTCCTGGTGTTAAGGAAGTACCTCTTTACACTTGAAGGATTTCCTTCTAAAAAATAGAACCTGGCACACACCTTTAATCCCAGCACCTGGGAGGCAGAGGCAGGTGGATCTCTGTGAGTTCAAGGTCAGCCTGGTCTACATAGTGAGTTCCAGGACAGCTAGGGCTACAGGGAGACCCTGTCTCAAAAAGACCAAAAAA
>NW_008333781.1:125438-137366 GCF_000622305.1 Nannospalax galili
TATGCTGGGATTAAAGGCATATGCCACCACTCCAGGTAATATACACATATATATATGTATATATGTATAATTTTTATTGATTTTTTGTGTATTTCATACATAAAGGCATCTTTATACCCACTTCCCCTCTAACAATAAATATTTTAAAAAGTGTTTTAACATTCTTAGTCATCAGAGAAAATACAAATTAAATTTATGTCTGTGTGTGTGTTTGTGTGTGTGTGTGTGTGTGTGTGTGTGTGTGTGCATGAATATATTGCCTGCATATATGTAAGGGCACCCGTGACATGCAATACCTGCAGAGGTTAGAAGAGGGGGTTGGATCCCCTGGAACTGGAGTTCTGAATGGGTGTTAGCCAACATGCGGGGTGCTGGGAATTCCAGCCCACCTGGAAGTCACGATGTGAAGCAGGGTGGCTTCAATCTCACAGAGATCCATCTGCCCCTGCCTCCTGAGGGCTGGGATTAAAGGCATGTGCCACTATGCTCAGCATGAAAAAGAGATTTTAAAGAAGTTGATTGGGGAGGTAAATGGAACACAGGAGACATGAAAGTGGAAAGGGGACTACTGGAGACAGGCAGAGGGATGGTGGAGAGGAGTGCATGATGAAAATCAGTCAAAATTAAGGATGGATGAAAATGTTACAATGAAACCTATTACTGTGTGTGCTAATTAAAAAAAAAACATTTGTTTTAAAAATAAAGAAAGGCAGAGTGGTACACATCTATAATAATCCCAATATTAGAGAGGACGAGTTAGGAGAATTGTGAGTCTCAGACTAGCCTGGACTACAGAGAAGGACACTGTCTCAAAGGAAAAACAGATTTGGAGAGAAGAGCTACAATGGCCACTAGTTTTAGTATCTTTAGTGTCCTTCCCTGGAATTTTTTCTTTAAAAATCTGTAATTAATTCATTTATTATTGCTAATGTGTATGTGATGTGTGTGATGGGGGCATGCACGTGCCACAGTGCACATGTGGAGGGCAGGAGAGACAACTCTGTAGAGTAAAATTCTCTCCTTCCATCTTGGGTTCCAGGGATCAAGCTCAGGTCATTGGCCTTTGCGAGAAGTACTTTTACTAACCACCTTACCAGTCCTTTTCTTTTGTTTGGAAGAAAATAGAATTAGATTGGGGACATCTTTCCTTGAAAAACTTCATTTTTTTGCTTACAAAATATTATTTTTTAAAATAATTATATTTTTATTGAATTTTTGCAATTTTCATAAAATATAGTTTTATGGTATCTAGATTCCCTCACCTTTCTGCACCTCCCTCACTGCTCCCACCCAATTTAAAGTACTCTAATATATAGGACTATTTTATTATGGTCAATCCACCCCCTCTGGCTCTTATAATCTTTTCTCCTCATTTTCTGCAACCATCAGCCTTGGGAGGGAGTTTTGAAATAGGTGGCCTATCCAAGAATAAGCATTCTGTGGTGACTTATTCTCTGCCCATTGGCCAATTGTGGCTGTGGTAGTTTGAATAAGAATGTCCCCGATAAGCATCAAGTATTTGAACACTTTTTTCCCAGTTGGTGGCACTGCTTTGGGAGGTCTTACAAAGGTGTGGCCATATTGGAGGAGGCACTGCCTATGGGGGAGGGCTTAGAGAGTTCTTAGGCCTTGTTGGACCTCCAATCACTCACTGATTCCTGTGCCTTCTTGAATATGCGGGTGATAAGCTTTCTAATTCAGCCAAGAGCCCTGATATGCCATTGAATGAAACTGTGAAGGCTAAGCCTTGGTGGCAGTAGAACCCCAAGAAGATGTTTGAGATGCCAGAGCTGTGAGCCATCTACCAAAGAGAGCTGCATGTAGGACATGATACCAGTCTGAGAGAGATGTGTGTTGCTTGCAGCAAAGCTGGAGAGGCTGAGCCATCTAAGCCCTTTGGAAGTAAAGTTCCAGAAGTCTGACATGGAGCTACTGGATTTGGTGTTTGCCCTGCTGGTTTTGATCTTGTTTTGGTCTGCTATTTCCTCATTATGCTTCTATTCCTCCATTTTGGAATGGGAATGTGTATTTGGTTCCACTGTATGTTGGGAGTATGTAATTCGTCTTTGATTTTACAGGGTTTTACAGTTAAGAGATTGCCTTGATTCTCAGATAAGACTTTCGACTATGGACTTTTGAATGGTGTTGAGACTGGTAAAGACAATGGGAACTTTTGAAGATGGACTAAATGCACTTTGCATTTTATATGGTCATGAGCCTATGGGGGCCAGGAAGTGGAATATGCTGGTTTGAGTAAGAATGTCCTCTATAGGCTCCAAGTGTTTGAACATTTCTCTCCCCAGTTGGTGGCACTGTTTTTGGAGGTCTTAGAAGATGTGACCATGATGGAGGATGCTGTCACTGAGAGAGAGCATAGAGAGTTCTTAAATTGCCACCATGTCTCCACTCCATGACAGACTCTAATTCCTCTGGAACCATATGCTAACTAAAGTCTTCCTTTTATAAGTTCCCTTGGTCACATTTTTATCACAGCAACAGAAAAGTAAATAACGGGGGTTTCTGTGTTTATCACCATCTATTGCATAAGGAAACTTGTCTGTGGGAGTTGAGAGATGCATTCATCCCACGTGTAGAGGTTGCACTGTAGATGTGTCACTTAGGTTGAAGTGTCTCACAGACACTTATTCTCTGCATTTGGCCAATTCTGGATCTCTGTAATAGTATTCATCTGTTGCAAAAAGAACCTTTTTTGATGAGGGGAGAAAGATATACTTGTCTATAAATAGGATAGAATAAAGTAAGAAATTACGTTGGTCTAGGGATGGGGCAAAAGTAGGTTTTCCTCTAGGATCTATGACTACTCTGACGTGGTGGCACGTGCCTGTAATCACAGCATTTGGGAGGTGAAGATGAAAGATAAGAAGCTCAAAGCCAATGTCGCCTGCATAGGAGGCTGGCCTGGGCTATATGAGATCCTGTCTCATAAACAAAAACACAAACAAAACAAAAAACAACAGAAAAAAAGTGAAAGATAAATTATGGCCCTGGGACTGGGTCTACCTTTAGTCCTTAAAGGGATTGTAAAAAGAGATTTTTTTGTGGGTGTTTTTCCTCTTTGCTGTGAGTTGATCAGGAATAATATACATTGTCTTTTAAAAGTATAGGTAGGACAGGGATATAGATGTAGCTCAGTGGTAGAGTGCTTGTCTAGCATGGGTGAGGCCTTGAAATCATCTCTAGGGTTGAAAAACACAAAGCAATGCAAAACACATGACTGTCTCTTTTCTAAGAACTCCTTACTTTTACTTTTTAAATTTTTTTCTTTTTCTGTCATGGGGATAGAACCCACTAAGCTGTATAACCTATAACCTTGCTCTCTTCCTTTATTTTTTTCTTCCTATATTTTCCTCTTTCCTCCTCCTTTTCTTCTTCTCTCTGAGAAAAAGTTCTAAAACTTTGGTGAGTTTGGGGACATCTTTGTCGCACAAAAAGTAAAATTTAAAATGATTCCAGGGAATGAACTTGCACTGAGGGACACCTGGATAGAAATGTTTGATCAGATGGGACTTCACATATGTGACAGAATATCTGAAATCTGGTGGGGAGGTATAGGGGGGTGAGGATGGGAGTCTAAATTTGATTAAGATGCATTATGTGAAATGCAAAAAAGTTCAATAAAAATGTTAAAAATGTTAAAAAAATGAAAAAATTTCTATTCATGTTCAACCTTCTTCCTCTCTAATTCCAAATATGTGCACTTAGTTTGTTAGGATGGGGAAGCTTTTCTTCAAGTGGGCATTCTTGGTTTTGTTTCTGCTTCTCCCTTACCTTTTCTTTTTATTATTCAATTTAAAAAGTCATATGTTAACAATAAAGCTGTTGTGTTTGGGTGAATTGGGGTCAACTTCTATTAGGAAGAGTTCCTTTAATTTTTTTCCTTCTTTAAAAACTTGGAGCATTAAGGATATGGGTCTATAGTTTTCTTTTTTGATTGTATCTTTACCTGGCTTTGGTATTAAAGTGATGCTGGCTTCATAGAAGGAATTTGGAAGTTCCACCTCTATTTCTATCTTTTTGAATAAATTAAGTAGTATCGGATGTAGATCTTCTTTAAATGTCTGGTAGAATTCTGCTGGTAGAATCCATCTGGTCCTGGTTGGTTTTTAGTTGGGATGTTTTGTCTTTACTGTTTCAATTTCCTTATGTGTTATGGTCTGTTTAGGCTGTTGATCTCTTCCTGGTTTAGTTTCCTGGTTCCCATGCTTTTAGATACCCCTCCATTTCTTTTAGGTTTTCAAATTTAGTAGCATGTAAGTTTTTAAAGTATTCCCTTATCATATTTTGGATATTTTTGGTGTCTGTTGTGATGTTTCCCCTTTCATCTCTGGTTTTGTTGATTTGTAGGTGCTCTTTCTTTCTTTTGGTTAACTGGGCTAGGGGTCTGACAATCTTGCTTATCTTTTCAAAGAGCCAGCTCTTCGATTCATTGATTCTTTGTATTCTTTTCTTTGTTTCTATTTCATTGATTTATGCTCTGATTTTTGTTATTTCTTCTTGTCTGCTGGGTTTGGGTTTCATTTGTTGTTGCTTTTCAGGTATCTTGAGTTGCAATGTTCAATCATGTATTTTTGTTCTTTCTGATTTTTTAATGTAGACACTTAGAGCTATAAACTTCCCTCTAAGGACTGCTTTCAAAGTGTCCCAGAGGTTTGTTGTGTTGTATTGTCCTTTTCATTTAGTTCCAGGAATACTTTTATTTCTTTCTGAATTTCTCCTTTGACACATTTATCATTCAAGAGTATGTTGTTTAATCTCCATGTGTTCATGTAAGTTACTAGGGTTTCTTTTGGTGTTGATTTTAAGCTTTACTGCATTGTGGTCTGATAGAACGCATGGAATTATTTCAATCTTTTGTGTTTGTTGAGGTTTGTATTGTGCCCCAGCATATGGTCGATTTTAGAGAAAGTTCCACGGGGCACTGAATAGGAAGTTTATTCTTTGTTGCTTGGGTGGAATATTTGGAAGATGTCTGTTAGGCCCATTTCATGTATGGTATTGTTTAATTCAGATGTCTCTCTGTTATTTCTCTGTCCTGTTGACCTATCTAATGGAGATGATGGGGTACTGAAGTCCCTACTATTAATGAGTTGGGATTAACTAGGTTGACTAAGCTCCAGGTGACTCTGGAACATCTCTCAAAATGTTCTGTAACTGTGGTGAGTCACCTGTACTCTTGATCAAGGAGTCCGTGGAGACCCCATCAAATGGACTTGAACCAGTATCCAGTCTACGAAGAGGAGGGTCAACACAGAGAAAACTTTTCCTCCATGCCTCCAAGTGAAGCCAGCCATGGTCAAGCAGGACCTTTGACTTTTCTTCACATAGATGGAACTTGTTAAAAAAACAAAAGGAGCTAGGGGTTCCTTCCAAGCCCATGTGACCCCCGAGGAACAGATCCTCAAACGACCTTAAGAGTAAAAATAAATTGGTTTATCTGGCCCAACTGTATGGTCTTAAACACCCAAAAGGAAAGTATAAGCAAAGATTAAAGGGGTCAATATAATTCTATGAGTCCATGTGTATAGCTAAAGGCTACAAAACAAGAAACAATGCCAGACAGGAGATACCTTCCTTTGAGTTGGCCAGGGAGGCCCAAGAGACCCCCAGACAGTAACCCAGCACAGAACTGGGAAAATGAACAGCAGACCCCAATCTTATCTAAAAGAATAATGGCAACTGATTGCTGCTAGATGAGGAAGAGCTAATCTTCCTAAAAAAAGGAACTTTAGATAGGCTGACTAGATTCAGCAGATGGACATACACTGGAGAATGAAAACACAGTGGACAGTAACAGGGATGACAGAGTATATGGGCTCCAGTACAGTGTGGCGGGGAGGGGGGAGACTATAGGAGGGTGCCACTTGGGATATGGGTATATAGATGAATAAGATTGTTTGGGATGTTCTGTATGAAATACACACACACACACACATGCAAAAAAACCCAACAAATAAAAAAAACAAGTTATATTTGAGGAAGAAACATAAAAAATTTGCTTCATGTTAATTAGTAGAGTGGAAACACATTACCATCAAAATCTATCTGATGATTTTGTATCCATGCTCAGGTGCCAAGGATCTCAGAAAGTAACCTATTGTGACTAGTAATAATCAGATAGATATAAATTAGAGACACATGTGCAAACATCTAAGTGTTAGTAGCATTAAAATGAGTTTTTCTGTATGAAACAGTATATTTTAAAATTAAATGGAGATCTTTTTTTGAAGGTTAAAACCTCATTCAATTTTATGTCTTATAGGGTTTATACTGTGTACGATATTGCATAACTGTATTAATTCAATTGTGAACCTAAAAATTTACAGCCAATTTTGAAAAAGATGCATCTTTGCTCTGGAAATTGTTATTGAATATGTTAATGCTGTAATGAAATGCTTCTTCTAATCATGTGGTTATTAAATAATTAAATAAATAATTAAAATAAACTTGGACCAGTGTGGACTGGAGTGATGACTCAGCATTTAAGAGTACTGGCTGCTCTTGCAGAGGACCCAAGTTCAATTCCCAGCACCCACATGGTGGCTAACAACCATCTGTAAATCCAGTTCCAGGGGAATCTGATGCCCTCTTCTGACCTCCCTGGGCATTGCATTGCACGACATAGGTGCACTTAAACACATGCGGACAATACACTCATACACATTAAATAAAAATAAAATATAAAATATAAAAAAATATAAAAAATTCGGACCAGTGAAGTGACTCAGTGGGTACAGGCATTTGTTACCAAGCCAGAGGGCTGAATTCTAGCCCTGGGAACCCCATAATGGCAGGAGAGAATGTGTTCCTTCAAGTTTTCCTCTGATTTACATACACACCATGGCACATCAGTGTCTTCACACATACAAACACACACACGCTCATGCGCACACACACGCACACACACACAAAGACACATATAAATAAATTAATTAATAAAAACTGCATCTTAAAATGTTTTTTGGCAAAAAATTCCTGAGTCTTTGTGCAGCTGGAGTCTTCTCTTCAAGGGGAATTTGTTTTCATTGTAGTAAAAATATTCCCTCCATCAATGCACATACCATCCCATTTTTTTACTTTACATCGTAAAAGAAAAAGTTGTACTTTGAAGGAAGGGGAGATAACTTAGTCAGTACAGTGTTTGTGGTGTAAGCATGAATACCTGAGTTTCATTTCCATAATCCACATAAAAAGCCAGGAGTGATAGCATATGGCTATAATCCCAGTGTTGGAGAGGCTGAAACAGGTGGATCTCTAGGCCAGCCAGCATAGCTTAATCAGAAAACAACTGGTACCAGTGAGAGACTCTGTCTCACAAAACAAGTTAGACAACTTCTGAGGAACAACATCTGAAGTTGACTTCTGGTTTCTACTTGCAAGTGCACACACACACACACACACACACACACACACACACACACATACACACACACCTGCAAACACAAACTCTTCAAGAATAAGACTCCTGGGACTGGAGACATGGTTCAGATGTTAAGAGCACTTGCTGCTTTTGAATAGGACCTGAGTCCCATTCCCAGCACCACATTAGGTGGCCCACAACCATCTGTAATTCCAGCTCCAGAGGACCCAATGCTCTCTTCCCACTTCAGTAGGCACTTTTATGCATGTGCACATACATACACACAGGCACATAAATAGAATTTTTTAAATAAATCCTTTTTAAAAAGAGAGAGAATAAGGCACCACATGCATTTTACCAGTGAAGTTATCTCCCCATCCTTCAAAGTACAGTTTTTTAAGATTTAAAAGAAAAAAAAACTGGGAGGTATACACATTGATGGAGAGACTCCGTCTTTCAAATTTTATTTATTTTTAAGAGGAAAATGTGTGAGGTCTGGTGTGGTGCACAGTTGTAATTGCAGCATACTAGAGGTAAAGACAGGAGGATTGCTGTGAGTTTGAGTCCAGCATGGTCTGCGTAACAAATTTCAGGCCATCCAGGGCTACTTATTGAGATTCTGTAGAAGGAAAGGAAGGAAGGAAGGAAGGAAGGAAGGAAGGAAGGAAGGAAGGAAGGAAGGAAGGAAGAAAATGAATGTATGGGGAGAGAATTGGAAGATTCGATGGAGGATTTTGAGAGTATCTACCTTTAAAAAGATTTCCTTTTTTTAGAAAGTTAAAAATTAAGGCTCAGTTCCTACTTGATCCCTTAGGCCTAGGCCCATTGTGCTGTCAGAGCTCCCAACTAGCCTGACAAGTTTACCTCTCACCACTCATCAAGAAAGTTTTTTTTGTTGTTGTTTTTTTTTCAACTAGCCTGACAAGTTTACCTCTCACCACTCATCAAGAAAGTTTTTTTTGTTGTTGTTTTTTTTTCAACTAGCCTGACAAGTTTACCTCTCCCCCCCCATCAAGAAAGTTTTTTTTTTTTTTTGCAACAGATGGAGAGTAGTACAAAGTTCCACAACTGGTCAAACACAGAGAATAAGTGTCTGTGAGGTGCCCATCTGTCACATCCCTAGACCAACATAATTTTTTTTACTATATTGTAAAAACAAATCTTATATTTACAGACAAGTGTATATCTCACCACTCATCAAAGAGGCTTATTTTTGCAACAGGTGAAGACTATTACAAAGTTCTACAACTGGTCAAACACAGAGAATAAGTGTCTGTGAGGTGCCCATCCCTAAGTGACACATCTACAATGAAACCTTAAGGCTCAGGGAACATAGCAGAATAGGGGAAGAAAGAATATTAATGCATCTCTCAACTCTTATCAGCTAATCTTCCTAATGTAACAAACAGATAGTGATTAACCCAGAAAGCCACAATTGGCCAAAGTGTACAGAATAAAAGACTGCAGAGTGCTTATTTCTGAATAGGACACCGATATCAAACTTCTGCCACCAAGGCTCAGGGACCATTGGAGAAAAGGGGGCAGTAGTGGTGAATGACCACAAGGAAACAGAGTTTTCCAGACAGCTGCGGAATTACCCATATGAACTTTCAGCAATGGTAGTAATAGTAATAGCGTTCACAAGATCCATGCAAGCTGAAGCCAGACCAAAAAACAAACAAACAAAAAAAACCCAAAACAAAAAACAAACAAACAACACCCCCCGCAAAAAAACAGCATAAAAATGGGGATGTAGAAGCCCCAACCTTAGGTGAGGATCTATTGGGAACAGATAACTACTGGGAGAGGGAGAATTGGTTCATTTTAAGGGTATGAAGCTAGATAGGTTATACACGGAAGGATATTTGGAGACACAAACTTGGCTCAATAGACCTTATCATATATGACAGAGCACACGAAATCCAGTGGAGGTTCTTATAGGAGGGGTGCAGATAGGGGAGGGGGTCTAAATATGATTAAAATATATTGTATTAAATTCACAGAAAACAATGAAGTATTTTGTTTTGTTTTGAGACAGAGTATCTCTGTAGCCCCAACTGGCCTAGAACTGTCTATGTAGACCAGGCTAACCTCACCCTCACAGAAATACGCCTTCCTCTGCTTCCCAAGTGCTGATATTAAAGGTCTGTGCCACCATGCCCAGCGTAAATTCACAAAAATGCAATAAAAAGTAAAATAAAAACACTCATACACATAAAATTATAATAAATAAATAAAAACAAAAAAAATTGAAAAAAATTTAGAGTGCAACTGAATAAGCCTTTTTTCTTAAATGAGGTTGGAGGTCCTGTCCTTAAGTGGCTCTCTCTTTTTAAAACCTATCCCTTCTTGGGACTGGAGAGATGGCTCAGTGGTCATGAGCACTGACTATTCTTGTGGAAGACCCAGGTTCAAATCCCAGCACTCACATGGTGGCTAACAACTGTCTGTAAGTCCAGTTCTAGGGAATCCAGCACCCTCTTCTGACCTTTGTGGGTATTGGATAACAGAGGTGCACTTACATGCATGCAGACAATACACTCATACACATAAAAAATAAATAAATATAAAAATTAAATCATTTTGCAATTTCTTTGTGTATTTATGAGTTTGTAGGGGGTAGTAAGTTCATTATCTCAAGGTTGAAGGGTAGTCGTTAATTAATTTTTAAAAATTAGAGCCATAATTCACCTACCATGAAATTCATTATTTTAATGTGCACAATCTTGTGGATTTTAGTGTGTTCACAAGGTTATACAACTGCCAGCATTGACTAATTCTAGAACATTTTATCCCTCATTAAAAAGAGCCCTGTGCCCCTTAAACCATCTCTTCCTCCTTCCCTAACTCTCAGACCCTGGCAATCACTCACCTTTCTATCTCTAAGGACTTGCCTGTCTTAGACATCTCCTAGAACTGGAAGAAATAATGTTGGAGAGCTCTGTGGGGCAGCAACCCAGAAGTTGCTAGGCTTTCCCTTGGATGATTTGTTTTTGTCACCATAATTTTCATTAACGAATAGGCATGAGATATGGAGTGCATACAACATTTACAAATTACATGCTCTTTTTAAAAGTAGAAATACTCTTTAATTTAGACATTGTTTCTTTCCTTTCATTTCTTAATTTTTCTTTGAGGGACAGACACTTCATGGGCTTTGATGATGATGAGAAACACATCCTTTTAAGACTTTCATCTGATAATTTTTGGAGGATGGAAAAGTTTCATTATCTACAGTAACTACATCTTTATTTTCTTTATAAAATATTCATAAATTTACTTCTCTATTTGGGGGCTGAGGTTTATTTACTTTGATGAGGATTGTACTTTGCCATCCAAGAGTAATTGCCTTCTTTCATTTTGTAATCCTTACAATCTTTTTTTCTATTGAGGCAATTATAATTTGTGAGGTTTGGAAAGACTGATCAATTTGCCCCTATCCTTAGAAGGCGTTTTATTTTTTTCCTTTTCCCCAGGAAAGGTCTTTGTGATTAAGAGATTCTAGGTTTTGTGCATCTTCTCTTTTCTTTTCAGACTCCTGCTCTACCCTGGACCCTCTGGGAGCTACAGAAGTGGAACAGCAATTATTGTTTTGAAGAAAAAAGTCAGAGCTGATGAAGTGTCAGCTAAAATACTGTTCTTAGCCAAATAATGATCTTATGTGTCACAGAAAACAATATACTGGTATTCAAAAAATCTACAAAATATAAATTAATATATTCTGCTAGCTGTCATGTTTTATCTTTGCTCTTGGCTATACCATACTGTCTTCTTCGGAGTACTAAAAAATTACTAGTCCATAGGAAAGCATTCTTTAAACTGTAAAGTACTATACTAGTAGAAAATAATATGCAACCTTATTACAATGCTCCTGATTCTGTTCCTGGCTTCTATAGATTTCCCTCCTTCTTTGGAGGCCCTTTGGACAAAGGCTCAGTCTTTTCTTTTGGACTACAGATCTGCAGAAGACCTGACTGGAGATTGTTTTTTAATTTTTAAAAATTTATTATTTTAATTTTATATGTATGGGTGTATTGCCTGCGTGTATGTAAGTGCACCTGTGTCCTGCAATGCCCATGGAGGTCAGAAGATGTGTCAGATCCTCTGAAACTGGAGTTACGGACGGTTGTTAGTTGTCATGTAGGTGCTGGAATTTGAACCCAGGTCTTCTGCCAAAAACAGCTAGTGCTCTTAACTGCTGAGCCTTCTCTCTAGCCTGCAGCTGGAGATTTTTATAAATAGGTTAGAATTTCACCCTCAGAAAGGAAAGATCCACTGACCAGATATCTCATTATCTTTTTTAGAACATCCTGCAGCAAATACTCAGGAGCTCTCAGAAATTAACAAATAAATCAGTTGGTACCATTAAAACCTGACAAGGAGGGTAAAAGAAACTAGAATTCTTTTAAGTAATTTCATCCTGACCTTCAACAGGTTAAATATCTAAACCTGTAATCCTAAAGCTGTTTACAGTCACTGCAGATATTTCATTCATTTAAAAAATACTATCCTTGAAACCAACTGCTGGGGTAAGGATATTTCACAAGCCA
>NW_008333781.1:137604-140619 GCF_000622305.1 Nannospalax galili
ATATATATGCATTTACTTTTCACTTTGAAATGGATGAGAAGGTATTTTATTTATTCTCAGCAGCAATTTCAGTGTTGGTGGAAATGGAGTTGATAGGTTTCAAGCTTCAGCAAGTGCTTATTGAGCAAAACCAGGGAGGACTGCATTGCACCAGACATTAAGAAAGATAGTCTCCACTTTTGAAAAACTCAGAAATAGGAAAGGTAATACGATAATAAAGTAAGACTTACCAAACATCATACATAAATACTTGCTATTTTGGAGGGGGTGCAAAACCAGTCTATCTTATTTTATTTTTCAGAAAATAATAAAAATTATTTTCATAGTAAATATTTATCCAAGTATACATTTGTATAAATTCACATGATGATAAATTTGGATACTCTGAATGTTTTATAAGAAAACATGATAAGTAATATATTATTATAATTTGTAATTTAATGGAAATAAAATTATATTCAACAAATTAAAAAAAAGAAAACATGAGCCCTAAATATCAGTTTTGTGTGCAAAAACTGTACTGTTATAGCTTTGGGTAATTGTAATTACTGTATAGTCATTATTATCAGGGATACACAAACCCCTCACTCCACAAATAAAAGCCACAAGTGTATATTTCTGCCCAGACTTTCATCAATCACTTGTGTGATTATAATTTCACAGCTGCTCAAAATACATTAAATAAAAACACAAACTTTTTTTTTCAGGTACAACTGACTGGAGAGAAACAAATATGGTTTGCTTCATATAAACCCCAATCCCTCCAAGAAAGTTATAGTGTTGTTAAAGAACCAATTTACACATCCTTACTTAGATTTGTTGCCACCAGGTGGGAGACCATAGCTCACTTCCTGGGAATCAGAGCATTTTAGAAAGGCAGCTTTGATTCACAGACTGTGTAACCCTGGTAGCTATTTAGAAAGAAAACATGAGCCTCCTTTTCTTAGCCTCTCATGTTCAGCATGGAATTGCAGGTAGAAGGTCCTGAGACCTTACTGAATTCCCCAAAGAGAAGACTGCATGCTGAAAGATGCTGAATTGTTGTTGTTGTTGTAATACCAGTTAACCAAATTGCCTAGGAGAAAATTGCAGTATATTCAATATGTGGTTTTGCTCCTTTCTTCTTTTGAACATTCAGGCTAGTTTAACACTTGTTATGAAGAATTTCTTTGGATGGTGAAATTTGTATTTTGTTTGAGATTTTGTGTTTTTGTGTGTATGTGTTTAGAAAAAGCTTTCCTCAAGGAGGCAGTGTTTGAGAACACTGTTACCCCAGCTAATATGGCAATATATTTGTCTTGAAGGTTACAATGCAGGTTAGCTGGTTGTAGGTGCTACTTACTTGAAAATGATGCAGAAGAAAATGGCCTTATCACTGAAGATCAACTATTAACATCTGCACCAGAGAGCAATTACATAGTGACATGGAAGATACTGGAGAAGGATTGAGTTCCTTAGCAATGTGAGTATTTACTTAGATGTTTTGCACCCTTCAGAATCTTCTCAGAATCTTCAGGAGCCATCATCAATTAGTTCATCTACAAGTCCTTCCTGACGGATAATTAGGGTTCTTAATTCTGTTATACAGATATATGAGTTTTTAAAAATGCAAGGATTTTCCAAAAGGAAAATCAACCCCTGGGATCTTAATGGTGCTGCCACATGTCTGTGAGCCACGCAGTCAGCACATGTGAATGAGTACAATGTAAAAGAAGCTAACCTGATTCGCTTTGTCTTGATCCTACATATCTGGCAACAGATATTTTCCAGTCAAGCTGGCAGAAGGTACTTTCGCACTAGGAGATGATTTTCACTAGTGAATAGGGATTGTGGGAGGTACTGACCTCCAGTTTCCCTTCCAGAAGCCAAAGGGGCAATGTAGTGACAGACCATCGTGGTAATTAAAGGCTTAGGTGTCAGTTTTTCAGCCTGGTTCTGGGGAAATGTCACTAAAGCTGGCCACAGGTTGGGTGATTTTTGCACACCTTCCTCCTACCAGTTTAATGCAAATCCTTATCCTTCTACAAAGATCAACAGCAAGCCACAGAGTCAGGGTGACCTCTGGGTTTAGCAGCCTCACCCTCCCTTTCTTGAGATCTCAAAGGAAGGGTATCTTCAGGAAGGGAAAAGGCAAAGATGGGATGGAGAGATTCTATTTAAAAAAATGTCCTTCAGTGTAAATGCATCCACTGGAGTCTAGTCAGCCCACCCAGTGGTCATGTGTAAGTAATACTCTCCCTCACCCAGCAGCAATCAGTCTCAAACAATTCTCAATCTAGTGCTGGTCTGCCACCTATTTCCCACCTCCCCTTTGAGCCCTTGTTTAATTGAGCTGATGTAGGACTCAGCATGTATGGTAGGGTGCTTAGGATTCGGTGGGGAAATAGGGGCAGGTATGGATGGGGGAGGGGGTCTGGATTTGAGTGGGAAATGTTTGAAATTTAAAAAGCTCAATAAAAATATTTAAAAAATATTTAAAAAGTGAACCCCTATCATCCTATTTTTTTTAATACCCACACTGTTTGACTTCTTTGAAACTTTTCACTCTAGTTGTTCTTTTTCTAGTCTTTTATCCTGCAGCTATTTTGCAAACTCAATTCCACTCTGAACTCAGGAAACAACCAGTGCTTCCATTTCTTGGTGCCAGCCTCTACCCCAACCCTAGCATTCTGCATTGTACAAGTGTTAGACGCCCCCAGCAGAAGGACTCCCAAGCCTGCCAAGCAGCAGAATGGGCTGGAGTTTGTTGTGTTTTATTATTTAGTTGTTCCTCTGCGTGTGTGTGTTTAAAGAGAAGCTAAAGTGAGACACAGTGTATGCATTAGCGGCGATTTACAGTTTGGTGGAATAAAATCTAGGGGAAGGAAATACTAGGGGGACCCAAAACAGGGAGAAAAATCAGAGACTGGGTTGCAGGAGTCCAAGGAAAACGTTGAAAATCTTGCCCCCCTCTCCAGCCTGGACAGGTCCTGCAGGACTCTTCTTTTATCCCCGCCCCCCCCCCGCCCCCGCCAA